>NC_092814.1:345626490-345936490 GCF_023375885.2 Dermacentor andersoni
CAACTACGTATACTGGTTGTCTGAAATGAATACGTTTCACCCTTCAAGAAGTATAGAGTTGGAAAAATGGTTAATCGCACTGGCGTTTTACATAAATGATAGAAAATTTGCGCAGAAGTGATAAGCTAAAATTTAAGCGGAGAAGAAAACGACGCGAACCGTGTCATAATTTCAGCCGAGCTGTTTCGATCATAAAGTACTGCAAATGACAGATCACGCTGGTCAGTAAGATAGAGAAGTATGAATGCATATACAATTCTGCGTTTGAGAAAATATTCCCCTCATGGCCTACAATCACTACAGTGACTACAGTGATTGATGCGAAACAATCACTACAGTGATTGTTTCGCATATACTGTATGTTTCTTTACCTACACCAAAATTTTAAAATTAGAGTAATATAAGTCAGTAACATTACTGACAATATACGAATGTATATTCCAGCCCCAAATAAAGACATAATTTGCTCGACTATAAACGAAATAATAAGGTTGCGTCAATTTTTGCTTTAATTATCGATCATAATTGGCTAAAGCAGATGAGCGTTTTGGAGTCTGTCCAACGCCCACTGTCGGCGCGTTGAAGCCGACAAAGCGAAACAGGAAATTTTTATATGCCAAACCATGGCGCCGGTGTCAAGTTCTACCATTCTCAGCCTTCAATATTTCGACTTGGTGCTCACCACGCCCACTGCACATGACGCAACGCGAGCCGTCGGTTGAAGAAACAACGAATGTTGGTCGGCGTCAAGCGATGGTGTCGGAAGTGAAACGCCCTGAATGACAGCACCATGAAGGTAAAAAGCAGGCCAAACTCACAGGTGCTACCACATCACACGCAAGTGTAACAAGATGCTCGTCCCGATTTTTCTTTTTTGTACTGCGGGCAGCGTCTTGCATGGGGCGTTTATTTGTCCCAACGGTGTGCAAACTGTACTGGTTGGTTAATTTGTCGCCGTGTACATGGGTGCTAGCTGCAAGTGTGGGCAAACGGTGGCAACGTGCTATTGGGTCGCATATTATATATATCGTACAATATTGTTTCGGAAGGATGAAAGAAGACAGAGAACGACGAAGATTGCGGGACGCTGCCTGCTGCGTGTTGTTGGTGGTCAGCCATCTTAACTACTCTGACTCATCCTGCATATATATTGTAAAGACAGTCTTTATATACTCCCAATTTCCCCGTAACATATTGGTGGGAGGTGCGGGGTACCACGGCTGGAAACGGAGCTCCGCAGCGGACGTCGCATCAACGTCCGCACCATGAATGACGGTGGGCACGCGGGATCAACGTCGTTGCCGCCTCCAACGTCACCGTCACCACCTACGTCGCTGTCACCTTCGCCTGTAGTTGTGCAACCCAAGGATCCTGGAACTTTCAGCGGGACCGATGGAGGCAGCGTTGAAGACTGGGTGGCTATGTACAAACGCGTGAGTGGAATCAACAGATGGGACCCTACGCTTATGCTAGCTAACCCGTTGTTCTACCTATGAGGCATGGCAAAGATGTGGTAGGAAAACCACGCGTAGGAGCTAACGAGCTGGGACCATTGCAAAGAGAAGTTGACAGAGTTCTTTGGCAAACCAGACAGACGGCCGCAACATTGCCGAAAAGCCCAGGAACTGGCCTCCCGTGCCCGATCCCCCACGAAGTCGTATGTGTTGTACATCCAGGACGCGCTGGAACTTTGTCGTAAAGCCGATCGCGACATGACAGAAGCTGAAAAGCTGGGGCACGTGCTTAAGGGCAAGTGCTCTGCTCCTTTAATCTGCTCATGTGCAAAAGCTGTTCTACAGTTGATGACATCATTAAAGAGTGCCCACAATTCGAGCAGGCCAAAAGCCGACGCGTCTTGCAACCATTCGCCAGACTTCCCGATACTGCACCAACGTCGAAGTGTGAAGATCAACCCGCACAGCAGCATGCGTCGCCATCAGATGACGTGGTGTGAATCGTCCGACGTGAACTGGATGCGATGGCGCCCGCAGCTTTCTCTTCCCGTAGCCATGAGGCTACCCCTTTTTCAGTTGCTCTCGTACAAGTCATCGTTCGCCAGGAAATCGAAAACATTGGTTTACAGTCTGTGTGTGCGGTCGCCAATCCCAGAGCTACCGAATGCCCATCTACTATTTTCGCTCCACCCCGACTCTTCTCTCCGCCTTATCGCAACCCGATTGAGTGGAGAACTGCGGACGACCAGCCGATATGTTTCACCTGTCGCCGCATCGGTCATGTCGCCCGATACCGGCGCAACTCATGGCGCTCAACACCTCACACGCCGGCCAACCTGAGACGTTTTGAAGGAAATGCCCGCACGTGGTACAGTCGCTCACCACCACCGGGCGGACACCAGTCTCGTTCACCGCAAACGCGTCGCCCATCTTCCCGTTCACCGCAGCCACGTCGCCTTTCGTCCCGTGTGGCTTTTGCCCACACCCTTTCGGGAAAACAAGAAATGCAGCCCTCGGAGGTGGTGCTGCATTGCCTACTACTGCAGCAAATCCTCTGTCTGTGCCTACAAGGAGACGCGTAATTGACGTTAAAATAGACGGCGTACCTGTCCAAGCACTCGTCGACACTGGAGCCCACGTTTCTGTGATGAGTGATAGCCTACGTAGACGTTTAAAGAAGGTCCTCACCCCAGCAGCTGCCCGAGTGCTTCGTGTGGCCGACGGCGGCGTGCTCGTTGTTCTTGGAATGTGTGCTGCGCGTTTAAGTATAGCCGGCCGCCCTACTTCTGTTCTCTTTGCTGGGATTGATAACTGCCCTCACGACGTTATCCTGGGATTGGACTTTTTATCCACTCATTCTGCTCTCATAGACTGCGCGACCGGCGTTCTTCAGATAGAACTGCGTCAACTCGCCGATGCTCAGAGCACCGCCCCACCGCACTTGTGCTCGCTTCACGATGTGCGTCTGTCACCCGAGGCAGTTACTTACGTCACTTTGACCGCCAAACCACTGGTTCCTGACGGTGAATATGTGCTTCGCCCCATCATCGACGTGCTTTTGAACCGGAACGTTGCTGGTCCGCATACGCTGGTAGCGGTTACTAATAACCACGTCGTTCTACCGCTGCTGAATTTCAGCTTGTGCGCTCAAGTGATACCGGCCAGCATGTTCTTGAACGGCGTTTCTAGTGGTTCCGAATTTGACATTGAGAGTCTGAATGTCGAGAGTGGTTTATTAGCACCAATTGCAGGCCACAGTTCTGGTCCCTTAACGGAAGACCTCGCGAAAATGATTTTACCTGATCTCACCTCGGCACAGGCCACGGACATACGTCTCCTGCTTGAATCGTACAGTGAAATCTTTGATTTCGGCGACAGGCCTTTAGGCCAAACATCTGTTGTTCACCACCGTATAAACACCGGAGACACGAATCCTACTCGTCGGCGTCCCTATCGTGTATCGCATGCTGAACGTCGAGTCATCCAATCAGAAGTGGACAAAATGCTCCGCAAAGGGGTCATCGAGCCATCAGCCAGCCCTTAGCCTTCGCCTGTCGTCCTTGTGAAAAAGAAAGATGGTACCTGGCGTTTTTGCGTCGATTATCGCCACTTAAACAAGATCACGTGAAAAGGCGTCTACCCGCTACCACGCATCGATGTCACCTTGGACTGCTTGCACAGAGCTAAATATTTCTCCTCCATCTATCTTGGATCCGGCTACTGGCAGATTTCAGTTGATGAAATGTACCGGGACAAGACAGCCTTCATCCCGCCGGATGGCTTATATTAGTTCCAAGTCATGCCCTTTTCGATGGAGGCGAAATGCGAAAACACCCGTGTACTTAGATTTAGGTGCACGTTAAAGATCCCCAGGTGGTCGAAATTTTCGGAGTCCTCCACTACGTCGTGCCTCGTAATTAGAAAGTGGTTTTGGCCCGTAAAACCCCACAATTTAATTCATGCCCTTTGGACTATGCAATGCTCCGGTGACATTTGAACGTATGATGGACTCTCTTCTGCGAGGCTACAAATGGACCACCTGTCTTTGTTACATTGACGACGTTATTGTTTTTTTCTCCCACGTTCGGCAGCCACCTTACCCGACTCGCTGCCATTGTTGCGGTCTTCCGAAAAGCCGTCCTCCAATTGAGCTTAAGGAAGTGTCAATTCGGGCACCGTCAGATTACCGTGTTGGGACACCTTGTTGACGCATCCGGTGTTCAACCAGATCCGGAGAAAGTTCACGCCGTACGCAGTTTCCCTGTGTCACGTTCTGCTTCTGACGTGCGCTGCTTCGTTGGCCTGTGTTCGAACTTTCGCCGTTTCGTCGAAAACTTCGCCGACGTTGCTCGGCCTTTGATATCTTCTAAAAAAGAACCCGCCATTCTCATAGGGCCCGGTGCACGCTCACGCGTTCACCGCTCTCCTCGGGTGTCTCACCACCCCTCCCATACTTGCCCACTTTGATCCATCTGCACCGACTGAAGTCCACACTGACGCAAGCGGCCATGGCATCGGCGCTGTTCTCGCCCAACAACAGAATGGTACCGAGTGCGTGATAGCTTACGCCAGCCGCCTGCTGTCACCAGCCGAGAGAAATTACTCCATTACCGAGAGGGAGTGCTTGGCTTTAGTTTGGGCTGTCACCAAGTTCCGGCCATATTTGTACGGCCCCACGTTTTCAGCCGTCACAGAGTACCACGCCCTTTGTTCGCTGCCTCCCCTCCGTGACCCGGCAGGATGGCTTGGTCGCTGGGCTTTGCGGCTCCAGGAATTTTCATTTATCGTCAGTTACAAGACTGGACGCCTTCACAAAAGACACTGACTGGCTATTTCGTCATCCCGTGAATCCCCCTGATCATGCTGCGCATGATCTGGTGACCTGCGTGATGGCTTTGACTGACATGACCGACATTCGCGTTGAACAACAACGCGACGAATCCTTAAAGTCCATCTTCGCCGGAGTGCACGCAATCTGGCGGCACTGGCGTCACGTGCCGTGTGTTCGTGCTACGCGACGGCATCCTGTACCACCGCAATATGAACCCTGACGGCCCTGAGTTGCTCCTTATCCTTCCTCATCTTCTGCGATCCGTCGCTCTCGATCAACTTCACGATGCACCGACGGCGGGACACCTTGGAGTTTTGCGTACATACGAGCGCGTACGACGCCGTGTCTTCTTGCCGGGCCTCTACCGCTCCGTGCCTCGTTATGTCGCAACTTGCAAATTGTGCCAGCGCCGGAAGAAACCTCTCCTGCCACCTGTCGGACGACTCTATCCAACTGAAGTTCCCTATGAACCGTTCTTTTGCGTAGGCCTTGACCTGCTTAGCCCTTTTCAGACGACGACTAGAGGGAAAAAGTGGATCGCCGTCGCTATTGTTTTCCCGCGACACGCTATGCGATAACAAAGGCGTTGCCGACTAGTTGCGCAACCAACGTCGCCGATTTTCTCCGTCATGACGTTATTCTCTACCATGATGCGCCTGGACACTTACTTACAGACCGCAGCCGCTCGTTCTCGTCTAGAGTTGTCGACAACCTCCTCCGCTCTTGTGCCGCTGAGCACAAGCTGTCCACCGCCTACCACCCACAAATGAATGATCTTCCGGAACGTCTCAACCGAACAATCACAGATATGCTGTCGATGTACGTCTCCAACAATCATCGCGACTGGGACGCCACGCTGGCCTACGTGACGCTCGCGTATAACTCGTCCCGACATGACACCGCAGGATATTCACCCTTTCATGATTTGTATGGTCGCGACCCCAAATTGCCGTTTGACACCATCCTCCCTTCTGTGCCACAAGTTGCAACTGAGTACGCTCGTGAAGTCATCGATCGCGCTCACATGGCACGTCAAGTCGCCCGATCTGACCGTTATGACCGGTGCCATCGCCATGTTAAGTTCGCGCCAGCTGCTTGGGTGCTCCTTTGGTCGCCATGTCGTCGGGTTGGTCTCTCTGAGAAGCTTCTCTCTAGATACACAGGGCCTTATGAAGTCCTACGTCAAGTTAACGACGTAAATTACGAGATTTCGCCACTACTGTTTGATGCATCCTCAAGTCCGACGCCTGTTGGCGTCGTGAACGTTTCGCTGCTGAAGCCATACTTCGCTCACAATTATTCGCCTACCATGCACCGAGACGGCGGTTCACCACCCGGGGGTCCTGTTACGGAAGGATGAAAGAAGACAGAGGAAGAAGAAAGATCGCGAGACGCTGGCTGCTGCGTGTTGTTGATGGTCAGCTATCCTAACTACGCTGACTCGTATGTATATTGTAAATACAGTCTTTTTATACTCCCAACATCGCCATAACATTTGCGAGCATGATGGTCTGGTCCCAGTGGTTGCTGGCGCTCACCCGCTCATATAGTTGAAGCCACTCTTCAACATCAGTGTCGTCGGTGCCAGAAAGGTTCCTGGGTCACGGGGTTGTGCTAGAATGACGGTGGGCGTGGGTGCCGACGGGCCCGAAGCATTCTCGCCTTGAGCTGGCATTGTAGATGCAGCAAAAGAGCACCCACTGCGTAAATCCGTCTTGATAATGATCCCGCACCTCCACCAAAAATGTTACGGGGTCAAAAATAGTCAGACGTAAATTTACAAGATATTCACAATAATCGTAACAGCTGACAACACGGTAGACAGTGCGTGAAGTCCAGAGCGGCGTCTTCTTCCGACCAGGAGTAAAACATCTTCTTCGTCAGCGTGTCACAATATAAACCGCGGATTGAATTTCCTTCCAAGTATACTTCTTCGAAGCAGGTCAGCTCCTGCCTTGCATGAAATTCTGCTGTAATAATGCGAGTAGTATTCTGCTTCCCCCACTTTGCTGTTTTTATCGTGTGTCTACGCTCTTCACTCGGGCGACATTTCAAATAAAGAGAAAGACATGAAAAAATTATGCAGGTCCCACGCACTGTGGGAACTGATGTAAGCGAAGCTTTCTGTGTTGTTTACTTTGACTGCCAATAATTAGCGGTGATGTTGACGGCGAATGTTTGATTTCTTCAACGTTTTGTCCAACACAGAAATGGTGAGTTGATGTTGAACATTACCTTGCATGCACCACTGCGGTTTGTCTGCGTAGTATACAGAACACACAGGGAGCGGTTTTTGCTTCAGGCGTTGTTGTGCACCACATTTCATGACCTCTGAGAGGGTTGAGAATTCTCATTGCCTCACATGGTACATCACATCGTGGCAGAAGGATTAAACTTGAATTGGATTATGGGGCTGTACGTGCCAAAACCACAATCGGATTATGAGGCAGGCCGTAGTGGCGCACTCCGGATTAATTATGGCACCGGGGTGTTCTTTAACGTGTCCCTAAATCAAAGTGCATCAGCGTTTTTTATTTTTTATTTCGCCCCCATCGAAATGCGGCTGCCTCGGTCACATACGCGACCTTGAGCAATGCCATAGTAGCAAAGCTATCGCGGCGGGCGCAGAAGTGTTGATTTGACGTGCGACCGCTTCCGTTGTGTCGCCTAGAACCTGCGGTGCGCTTTAATTAATTCAGCTCTGCTTCTGCACGCCCTGCGTAAGTTCTGCCCTGGACATATTTGCATGGTTGTATTTTTCACAAATACCTTTTCACCCTACCTTGAACTTAAGTTTATTCAGCGTTTCCTTGCCGTCTCACGTCACCTTTTCCATACCCCCCCCCCCCCCCCCCCCCCCTTGTATTTGTATGGGAACTGCAAGCGAAGAGTGGCAAGGCTGTTAGTCACTCGTTTCGCGACCGATTCGGTTCTACCCATTCCTGCCCCCTCTTGCCCCTCACCTCTTCCATTCTTTCTACCTTCCCTCTGGACTTGCACGTTGGTAGAAAGGTAAGAGCTCACGGTGGGCCACGGATCATTACAGCTGTCAAGATGTTAATGTGGCGACGACCGGGAGCTCTATAGGGTATTGTGCACATCCGACGCGGTGCGATCCAAATGAGTTCTTCGCGTCTCTTTCTTTTTCTGCCACACTTCTGTCTATATACACACTCTGAGTCACCCCCCGACGCAGTGTGTGGGACAGCAGCAGCCACATCAGCCACATCAGCAGCAGCAGTAGTGGAAAAGTCAAAGCGAAAGGCAAGAAAGCTTCGCTTTGAAAATTCGGTACTGCTCAGTCCCCGAGCGCCGCAACCCGATGCTGTATCCGCTCGGCCACGATCACCAGCTGGGATTATTTCTCAGCGTTACCATGCACTGGCGCGGCACCAGTGCGATCTCAGAGGCCACGCAAAAGATCTGGGGCCTTCACGCTCGCGCCGCTAGATGGCACTACGTGTCCAGAAGGACACGCGAATGGGATCTCGCCAGCAGTGCACGGCTCATACATCACGTGTTTCGGTGGTGGCGCTGGCTGTTTTGAATTCAGCGGCTGACGCGGCTGATATAAACGAAGTTTTACCAATCCTCTAAGTAATGAATCTCCCACCATAAAATTGTATGTACACCACTGCTTGAATGCTAATCGTAATAAGGACGATTAACATCCCCAAAGGATGGGTTCTTCCGGAATTTTTTTTTATTGTTATGGAGGCTGTTCTTTTGTTACGGAGCTCTTGGTTTCACACCATAGAGCGTCAGCAATGGGTTTTTTATCGCTTATTGCGGCCACCGTCTTAATTCTGTTACCCGCTCCGTTTCTCGTGGCTTCACCTTCAGCCGCTGGTGTCCCCCGAATGCAAGGAAGTCTGCATGCACCACTGACGTAAGCCACAAGCTTAAACGCACCGCAGGCTGCTCACGCATCACACGTTTACGAGGAAGCTTTAGCTCGGGCTCAACTGCGACGCGGCCCATGCAAATACATGTAAAACGCTAATACGCTTTTCTGAGATAACCCCTGTACCGATTCGAATGAAATTTGTTGTATTTTAAAGAGAAAGCTAAATTCTAGTGATCTGTGGTAGCGGAATTTTGATGTAGGGCCTGAATTATGTTAAAGGAATTTTCAAACCTTTCAAAGTTTGCAAAAGGATGACGTTTACAAATTGATAATGCCGATTCAAAAACAGATATCACGGTTCTCTAAACGGCATTCATTAGACCATTGAAAGAGGACAAATTCGATATGTCAATTTATATATTACGTGAATTTGTTACGTTGTGTGCAAGGGTTCTGCAAAAGCCCTATTTCTTTATTACTAAATTTTTAAGATTTATGAGTAACATATCAATTTTGTCCCCTTTAGATGTACTATTATATGGAAGTCACATAATTGTGATATTATGTTTTATTGGTGAGTAACAGAGTTGTAAACTTGGTAGTATCGTTCTGTGAAAATTTTTGACATTTTTAAATACAAGATTGACGACCTAAATCAAAAACTCGAAACCAACAGTCTCTAGACTATAAGTTTTTTATTTTTTTTAATGCGACAAATCTCGTCAAACTTGGTGCAGTGGTTGCCGAGAAAACTGAATTCTCCTTTTACATGTATTTAGATAGGAGCACCCAAGCTAAAGCTTCCTCTTAAGTTACTTGTGAAATCCTGCAGTCAATTGTCCATGTGGCAGTAGGCATGCATTTGGGCGTCACTCAAGCTCCAAAGCTTTCGTTCCGTGTCACCCTGTAACACCTCGTTTGGGATCTATAGATCAGTTCGCACGGTGGCATGGCTCGCCTCCTGCTTAACTCATTATGAAAATTTTGCCGACATTAATCGCTTAAGCTTCGAGTCGAGGGAACATGGACAGCACTCCAGACACAAGGACATGGTATGTTTTGTCAATTGCGCATATGTTATATATCAAACGCCCGGCAGCGCAAGAACGTGGGAATGTTTCTGGTTTCCGTATTGAAGCACGATTGCGTCGAAAAGTCACTCATCAGACACAGAGCTATATGCAAGTGAGCCCGAATTCACAAAGACTTCTGGTCCGTATTCACACATAAAAAGTTCTTATATATTAGAATGACATTACGGCTGTTGGCATACGCGCTCTTAGCAATAGCTTAAGCGCCCGTAAGAGCCGTGAATAGCGCAGACATCTCTTCTCTTATGCCGCTTGTTGCATTACACAAAATAGTCTTGCTCAAAGTAGTGGGCTGCTTATGAGCTTACTCTGAAAGTGCACAACAAAGCCAAAGTGGTTCATATTTTGTACAAAGCGGGCCAGATTAGAAGGCTTCTAATACGGGAGCCCACTAAGTGCCGCTGCCGACACATAAACCTGATCGACGCTTATAAATATAAGTAATTTCTTCGATCATTTATTTCGTCGGTCTGTCCTCTCGCTATTCCTTCAGATTGACGTACAATCTAACATCCTTTGAATGAACTGCAGGATGCATAAAAATTTCTTCTGATGCGTAATATATAGAACTATTTCATAAAATCAGACAAAGACAAAATGAATATTTATTACAACCTAGTTTACTGCATGTTCTTCGCAAGGCAAAAGACCAATAATTTTACGCAGGCAACTCTGAACAGGCCTATACTTTAACGCACCAGGAGCTGTGCTCGTTCACTCGGTTACGTACGTCAAGGGCGCCAACGCTCGATGCAGAAACGGGCGCCTAAGAGCTGCGCTCTAAAATTGCTATCCATACTAGTGCATTCCACATCTCGCAAGAAAAACCATAGTAGTTTAATTACGAATTACTCTATGAACAATCGCCTGAAGTGATGAGGACTTACTGGTTCGCCAAGTAAGTTTAGATGCATACGCTTGCATGGTTGTGCTTGAATCAATTATAATAATCTGCGTCTTTTCTTTCGACAGTAAATTGGGTTTCGGGTTCTTGGAGTGGTCACCAGAAACGTCAACGTGCAACAATATAAAAAAAAGAGACTCAAAGTACTTGGTTTTTGGAGGCATGACTGCAGAAATCGAATGGAAGCCGGACATAAAGAGCAATATGTATACTGCATCGATAACCTTGAACGTTGTAACACTTCTAAATTGGGCATAGTCTGATTTATTTGAAATAGTTTAACGGGATTCCCTCAAGGCTAACAACGGATCACGTTAGGCACGGACAAAACAAAGCGAAAATAGACCGCACTAAATGTTCCATTTTTTTTTTATTACGTGCTTCAGTGTCATTGTTGCTCGACATATTTCACTATAAAGGCCGTATCAGTTAAACACGTTGTCGGTCTAGTTGGTGCATTACATTAAGAAAACCAACCAAAAAAGAAACGCACAAAGGAAACATGCCTGTCTGCGTGTATGTTTACTGTATCGTATCAGATAACGCAATATGAAAAGATGCTTTTCGTATTGGACTTCGTCAGGAATGATGCATATATAAACGTATTCGCTGCTCCCGTTATACTTGGGCCCAGGAGGGAACTACCCACTTTGTGACAGAGTCAGAATTAAGGTCCCCAATCAGGATGAAGTTACGCTTGTCTTAGTAAGAGGAAGTTTACCTCTAAAGGCAGCCATTATCTCCCCTTAATCCTATGGAATTGTATACAACCAAGGTGGACACAACCCGCGATTCCTTGCAAGTGCTTAACGCAGTCTTCCTCCCAGCGTACACTGACAACACAGCAAGCCATTTCCTGCTATTTATGCCACTAATCAAAAGTCTGTTCTTGAGAAAGCATGAGGTGTTTTCAATGCCTTACTTTTCTCTTTATTCTGTGACGATGTGTAACCTGCGAGAACTAAGGGTGAGAATTTGTTATTGGCAATAACCCGGAAAAGGGCATCTTCCATTTAGCGAAATATTTGTACATTACATATTAACAAACAACTGCGCGAAAAAGACGTGGACGAGCAATGAAATAACAAACACGGGCTCTGTCGTTTCTTCGCTCGTCCATGTCTTTCTCGCGCAGTATTCTGTTAAGATCAAACCCCACCAACTCGCTCGCCCAGCTTTCAGTTTTGATGAATTGTAGATTAATTAGTTTACGAGTATATGCATCAGCTTTTACATACGCATGTAAAAATGGCTGGTGAATCAATAAAGTCACGCTTTTTCTCTGGAGCCATTGACAACCCCTCCTCTAACTGAAAATAATAATTTAACTTCCGAACTTCCCAGCTATTTTTCAGTCCCAAATACACGTACAATCTGTAAACGTACCATCAGTCAAGCACAAGGCCACCAACCCTTTGACCCAGGCAAGTTGCCGAGACGGCGAATCCGTGTTGTCATCAGCCAATGCCGCATCTGTCCACTGCTTGATCCACAGTTGCTCTGCCGCAAATGCACACGCCGCTCCGAAGAAAGCCAGTACACCCAGAAATGCCGGCCACTGCACCAGCTGCAGGAGGCTACGCAGCAGCTGCCACCCTGTCTAGCAAAAGAAGCAAGATGTGTCTTAAAAATATGTTACCGAGCGAACTATCCTGCACGGTGGTGCTCAAGAACGACGCCAAAGAAAAGTAGTATTTGGAAAGGTTTGCTACCTCTCTGCGCGCATAAATAAAATGCTGGTTTTTTACGCTCCTAGAATAGTTTGATCAGTCAGGTTTCACGGTAAGGTATGACAGTCATTTAAACACGTCGGCCTATGCCACGCCCCGGAAGGACAGCAATATGACGGGATTCTATTGAAAGTGCTGACGATATTTGTATTGTCACGGATAGAGCTAAAGATGTATATATAATCACAAATTATTGACAGAGTGCAACCAAATAGTTAGGATGGCGGACAGTTTATCTCCAAAGCTCCCGGTTGTCTTCTACCTCATAATGACCAAGGTATACTAGTTGTCGTAATGCTAGCAGTAAGTCGTGACATTTACGCCCGACTGCGAAAGCGCCAGTCAGGCGCTTCTTAGAAGCTGTGGGATTGCCGGGCAACGTGGACGTCTTCTGATGAAGTGGAAGACTTGGTAGGATAGAGCAGGGCTATTTCATACGTAGCATCGGTCACTTATCGCAGCACTCGGTAAGGGTCTGTCGGAGTACCTTGAAAGCAGCTTTTCGGCAAGACCAACGTGGGTCGTGGCAGAAACCAGAGAAGGATTAGATCGCTCGCACTGAATCGGGCGAGCCAGTAGTTGATGTCGTACAAGCACTTAGGACGCACCTGCGTCGCAAAAGGGCAAGGAAGGGTAGTCGGACGTGCTTTTTCTGCTGTAGCAATGGCGTCGCGAGAGTGATCAGTCGACAGCTGGGCAGGGGTCAGAAAAAGCGTCTCGAAAAGCAGGGTTGGTACTCTTGCATGCAAAAGAGAGAGGGAATACTAGCTAGCGGTGTCATGGCGTGAGGAGGTATACGTAAAGGTGACAAAAGACAGGGAATTGTCCCAGTCGCAGTGATCAGACGAAATAAACGATGGTAGAAAGCATATTAGTGATCCTGCGTTTGAGGCGTTCTGTAAGCCGGTTTGTTTGAGGGTAGTGCACTTTGTTAAGCTTTTGAAATGGCCCGGCCTCTTTCGAACGAATGATAGAGACGTTTCGCACAGCTTTAAATTACATATCTTCCTTTGCTACCTGGACGACGTCGTCGTGCTTTTTGCGACCTTTTCGATCCGTCTTGACAACCTTTCGTCTAATATTTCAGTATTTCGTGCGCCTGAGCTACAACTCTGGGCTTCGGCTATCAAGGTTCACTGTTTGTGGTTCGGCGTTAAAACAATGAATGAATGAATGAATGAATGAATGAATGAATGAATGAATGAATGAATGAATGTTGTTTAGTGGCGCAAGGGCCAGGTATGGCCAAAGAGCACCGAGACAGTGATGGTTAAAAACATTTGTCTGTGATGGTTAAAAGTGATGGTTAAAAAACCACCCACCCTTCATCGAAAAAAAAAGTAGCAAACGCGTTAACATGTGTCCGAGTTTTCCCAAAATTGTGAGACGCGGTCAGTATGAACTTGTAATTTCTGTTAGTTATGTCAGCGAAGTCAGCACGAACCATTCAAAAGCGTTGTATAATTTTCTTGATGTAAAATAGCTGGTGCATTCATTCAAAAAAAAAAAAAAAAGTCGGTTCAGAATTCTTCATGGCGCCCCAGCATGCCGATGAGCTTTGTAATGAGAATCAAAGGACAAAAATTTTACGGCTTGCATTTCTTCAATAATATTATGGAAGGCTTGTGAACTAATATTTGTAGGCTTTGCGTGGATAATTACCGGCGCTTCTCAAAGCCCAGTCTCTACCACGACGTCTTGTTACCTGCGAGCTTTGTCAAAGGAAAAATGACAATACTCTCGGTTGGATGGCTTCTACTGCTTGACGTACGATCCTAGCGATTCTTCTGTGTATAGAGTTGACCGCCTAAGCAAATTTTCTATGTTTCTTTCTGGGAATAAATGACTCACGGTAGCAACAGCTTACGCCAGCCAATACGCAATCACACGGGCTATTCTGACAAGCTCTTATGACGAGCTTTGCAGCCTATGTCGCCGACTGTCTTCCAGAGTACATGTTCCTTCTTGACGGTGCCCTTCGACAGCTTCTCATTTACCGAGGCCAGTAGTTTCTAGCCAAAGTTGTCAATGACATTCTACCCTCGTGCGCGACTAAACACGGACCTTGTATTGCTTGCCACTCACAAATAAATGGTCTCACCGAAAGCCTCAACTCTAACCATTACTGACGTGCTCTCAATGTACGTTTCCGCAGACTAACGCGACTGCGACAGTGCGGTGAAGTTCATCAACTTCTCGTATAATTTCACTCGCCACGATACTGTTCGTTTTCTTCATTTTTTTCATATTGCCCAGCCATGACCCTGCGCTACCTTTCGGGACGCTCCTTCCTAATAATCCAAATTTCACGTCGCAGCACGCCAGCCAAGCCATACTTAAGGCACAACAGGTGAGCCCCTTTGCCCAACGTCGACTTTGGAACTAGCATCCTTTTTTCTCTCTCACCTATCGCATCCCTTTGCCCCTCCCCCAGTACAGGGTAGCCAACCGGAGATAATCTCAGGTTGGCTACTGTCTTTGTAATTCCCGTCTTTCTTTTGCCTTTCTCTCTCTCTTCGAACTCGCAAAGTCGGCCACGCGCATGGGACGCCCATTTGAGAAATTTATTGCCATGCGCATTGCTTCATCAACATCTTCCGGTCAGACGTGCTGAGCGATATCGTTTCGCCACACCATTCTCCTAACTTTACGATTATTAAAGCGCTTCACCGACCACCCATCAAGGTGAAAGCCATGCAGATACCTCGCGCGTTAAGCTATCCTTGCGCAAGTCGCAGCAGCACGTAAAAGACGCGTGATCGTTCTAAGTAGTATGCATGGATCACCTATGGAAATTCTTGCTTTCAGTTACGAGACATCATTCATTCGTTCATTTCATTCTGCTTAAGATCCTAAACATGGGACTATGGGAGGGCTTTGGAAACCATGGACGTTTGCTTTCCAGCGGAATGGCATAGCCACTTAGCCACTACGACAGATAGTGAACTGCGTTGTAGTAAACCAGATGAAGGTGGCGGCTAGAAAAAAAAGATTGGCAGCCAGAAAAAGTAAATAAACCTTATTCGACTCATTTTCCCGAGTAGGCAACACAGGCGTTGTAGCAAAAAAATTATTTGAAAACCTCCTTGGGTAGAAATTCTGATCTCTGCCAGCTGCACATGCTTTTGCAAGACGGCCTGTTTGCTTAACAGAAGGGCCGACCGGTTACCTCATAAAGCACTTTTAAGGAAGGAAGGAAGCAGGAATAGGCGGACAAACAGGGAGGTTAGCCATTCCTCAGACCGGCTGGCTACCCTATGCTGGGGAAAGGGGGTAAGGGGATGAAAAAATAATAAAAAAGAGTTGTTACAAAAAAAGAGAAAAGAAGAGAAAAAAAAACGGGGAAAAAGGAAAGCAGAATACGGCACTGTTGAAAGGCTGTCTGTAAGACCAGTTCTCTGCAAGAAGCGCAACAACGCTTTCGAAGCCTTCTTTGCTGAGGACGGTCTCGCCAAGTGTCCCAGCACCATTTCCTTCGACAAAGGGCGTTTGTCAAGATTATCTAACGCTCTCGAAACTTCTTTCCTGGGAGAATGGAAGCGAGGAAACTCACAGAGAAGGTGGGCGTTTGTTTTCTCACACCCACAATTATCGCATGTAGGGCTGTTGGCCATTGCGAAACGAGTAAGCATTCGTTAAGGCCACGCCAAGCCACAAGCCGCACATAAGCGTCTCCTCGCCTCTAGATAGACTTGACGGAAGACGTAGCCGTAGATGCGGATCCATGTAGCGGAGACGAGCGTTGGTAAATTCCGTTGAGTTCCGCTGTGATAGTGTGAGTTCACATGCGAGCGAACGAAGTCCTGTAGCTGCGTCTGTTCTGGATTAGGGTATAGCTGCAGAGGGGATGCCATCATGAGCAGATCGGGCGGCCTCTTCTGCAGGGTCGTTTCCGTAGATACCGCAGTGACCCGGTATCTACTGATCGACTATGTTGTGTGTTTTCTCTCTTGCATGGTGATGAAGAAGTTTTATGTCAGCGACTAATTGTTCATTCGGTCCATGAGAAAATGGTGATATAATGCACTGGAGAGCGGCCTTGCAGTCGGAGAAGATTCATCACGTTTACTGCGGTTCTTCAATTGTAGAGCAGCACGGAGAGCGGCGAGTTCTGCAGCCGTCGATGATGTAAAATGTGATGTCTTCAATTTTATGGTGATGAATAAACACTGCTCCTACTGAGCTTGCAGAAGAACTGAACCATCCGTGTAAATGTGAAGACGTCCGCTGTGTTTCTCATGCAGGAGCAGTAGTGCTGCTTGTTGTAGGGCTAAAAGGTTAAAGGGCTTCGAAAGGACGTATGTACCACAACGCTAATGGTAGTCTAGGTGCAGGCGTGAAGGTGGAAGGAATCACTCAGCGATGCGAAGCAATATTATCGCTGAACGCAGAGTGTGACCTAGAAGCAGCAAGTGAGGCGAGGTGGTGTGATCGAATCTGGGCGAAATTCCTGATGTGCATTCTTAAGGCATCGACGCGAATATATGTCGTGATTGGGTGATCACACACGATGACGACATCCGCTGCTGAAGATGCACATCTCGGAAGGCCCAGGCATATTCTCAGTGCATGAGCTTGAATCGACTGAAGGACGTGTACGTTTGTTCTTCAGGTCGTGCCAAACACAGGTAAGCTCTAGCGCATGAACCCGAGCAAAAGTATAGTCTAGAGTTAAAGCATCGCTCGTACAGACGCGCCCAACGATTTTCCCGCAAGAAATCTTAGCACGTGGAGGATCATAGTGAGTTTCTTTTCATGTAGGCAATATGGCGGCTCCAGGACAGATCGCGATCTATCATTACTCCCAGAAGGCGGTGGGTCCTCTCATAACTGATAGCCTGTCCATTGATTTTAAAGACGTATGGGCCCATCGCCTTGCGCATGAAGGCAACCAGCGAGCACTTCTCAGACGACAGCTCCAGTCCCTTCTTTGAAGGAAGTTTGACGTCAGTGTAGCCACTCTCTGAAGCCTGGCACGTACGTGTAGACCGATCACCCCTTATACCCAGATGGAGATATTGTCTGCGTATATTGACAGATGCACGGACCGCAGAAGTACATCAACAAGGTCGATGAGCGCAAGGTTAAAGAGAGTGGGGCTCAGGACTCCACCTTCAGACACACCGCAACAAGCACAATGGTGCGTTGTTGTACCATCTTCTGTGTTTACAAGGAAGGTTCTGCCCTTCAAATGACTGTAAATACATTAGTAGACAAGCCCTCCCCATCCAACATTCCCAAAGGCTTCCAGAATAGCTTCATGCGATACATTGTCGTGTGCGCCTTTAACGTCCAAGAACATCGCCGCAGATAATCTCTTTAGGATTATCGTTGCTGTACAGACGAGAGACGGTAAATCACGTTATCTATCGAGGAATGTCCACCCCGAAAGCCGGTCATAGCAATTTTGAGGGTTATCCTTGTCTTGTCAGTGGACGATGTTTGGATCCACCTACTGCTGTAAGGCAGTTTGAAACAACGAAAGGGATTAAATCAGGACAACGTGCGACCCTTCCCGACGAACATATAACAGAGCTGCTCCGCAGTGAAACCTCGTCATTCGAGCCAAACTTCAAGGTGATTGCTTCACGAATGGGGAAGCGCAATGCAGAGGCGCAAAGAGCAAACGCTACATGAGGGTAATTAAGTGCGACCAGCAGCTTTGTTGTATGATATAAAAGAAATGCCACGCTCTTCATTTAACTGCGGTTGTAGATTATTTTTTATGGCTCTTTGCATATGCTTGTCCGGTCACCCCTGTAATACGCGTTGTCGCGTTCCCGAAACATCGCTGTCATAACGGGTGAGAGATGTACAGAAAAGGAGCGAGAAATTTCAGGTTGTATAATGGTCACATTCTCCAAATAGCAAGTGACTCTTGCACAGTAGTGGCCGTACTACCAGATCACCTATGGTGTCCCTCCGGCGTCCACTCCGATGCCGTCATATTATGCCTGCACCGCGGCGCTTCTACTGCGTGTGCGATATGGAATGGTCTCGCAGCGTTACGCTGTATAGTTTCATGACCAGAAGAGAAGTACTGAAATACCCTGGAAGTACTGATGTTCGCTTACTAGATTAAGCCTTACTTCGTACTTGGTGTACTTGGTGTACTTGGTGACTGAGCCTTACTAGCTCAGTCACCAAGTACAAAACATTGGAACCATTATTATTGCACCTTCGTTGTCAAAATCAGATATGTAGTAAGGCCTACATGGTGTTTAGGCACCCCTTGCGCGACCATAATTAGGTACGTTCCAATTTAGAAAGAGAAACAAGCAATGAACACAGCAGAGTCAAATTTTGAGTTCTTGTTTGTCACATTCCGGTTGCTATCACTAGCACATCATGGGCACACCATGATGCGGTCTAGCGCACTGCATAGATCGGAACAAACGATCAAAACGAACAACGCATCGTACAACACAACGAAAGGAATACTACACATCGTGTCGTAAAGGTAAATACTATGTGTGTTTGCATCCAGACTTATTGGCTCACAGCTCGCACCATGTAGCACCTGTGCATTGGTTAACTGCGTGAAGTTACATACCTGAAGCTTTATAACTACATGTCATGGTACAGCCGGCGCAAAGAGTACAGACATGAACAAACTACACTCCGCACTCGTGTTATTTTCTAGATATCAAACACATGTGGGCCCAAACATAGAAATCTATATAGCTAATAGGAATAATTCACTACGCTCGTCACCACAGCCACAGGGACGACGGTCAAGACAAGGCCGTCCCGTTTATTAATCTTCAGCTATGTGCATCTGTGTGCCTGTTCCATTCATAAATAGCTGGGCTGTGAAAACTATTAGCTGTTGCGGTTACCCACTTTTTGCTTGCAATTGCGAAGATATTACTACGGACATGACCAGAACCTTTTTCATGCATTATTGCCACTAATAGTAACGCCAGTAAGGCATCGTGGTGTCCGAACGGTCTCGCCATTACCAATCGAGGTCAACTGCAAATGACACTCTATTGGGGGGCTCATATGGTCATATCGTTACGTCTTTAAAATGCGCTGTAAAGAGAGAGAGAGAAATAAATGAGATGAAACGCAGTGAAGTTCACTAGACTGGGGTTGGCTCCTCTGCCGTGGGGGAAGCGGAAAGGGAAAAAGAGACGAGGAGAAAAGAAGCTTGAAGAGCCGGTCCCCGCAAAAAAAAAAAAAAAAAAAAAAAAGGAGGCGTCTGACAACGAATACAGTCGTTCATACAGTCCCGATACAGTACAAGAAACACGCCTGCTCTTCTACACTACGCAACGCGGGCTGAAGTCGGTTGGGACCAGGGTACAGTTAGGGATTCTGATTTCCGTAAACGGACGGTTGTCAAGTTCATCGGGCACGGCACAGAGCGCCATTCTTCCGGCGCTGAAGGAGAACATTTGTACAGAATGTATGCTATATTTCTTTGCGTTCCCAAGCTACACATTCGGAACTTCAGGACAATCCGATGAGAAAGGAGTGGGCATTTGTAAATGCTACTCCCAACCGTATAAACATCTGAGAACCATGTCACGCTGTGGTGAGCTGCGTGGAAGACATAGTGTTTGTTCGGAATTCAGGGAACAAAGACATTAGTTTGTAAATTCCGTTGAATTTCATTGGGCCTGTGCTAGATCGCGTGCGAGCACACAGAGGGGTCACTGTTGACCTCGTACAATAATAGGAATGTTTTATTTTCAAGGCTACTCATGACATTTGCGCTTTCTTCATGATGACTCGTATGGTAGTTGTTATTCGAGCTGTATGCAGGGACAACAATGGCGACGAAGACCGCGTTTCAGGAATGTTGTTCGATGGTAACGAGGTCGAGTGAGCAAAGGGATGTGGCTAAAACTCGTGTCTGGCCTAGTTATTGGTAAGCAAGCAAGATTCTGGAAAGGTATTCACGCATGCGACATGTCGATTGTGGACGTCGACCACAATGTACCCGCCGTGGTTGCTTAGTGGCTTTGGTGTTGCGCTGCTGAGCACGAGGTCGCGCGATCAAATTACCATACTCCCATACTCCATACGCTACCATACTCCCCTTGAAGATCAAATTCCGGCCACGACGGCCGCATTTCGATGGGGGGCGAAATGCAAACGCACCCGTGTGCTTAGATTTATGTGCACGTTAAAGTACTCCAACTTACAAGAATTAATCCGGAGTCCACCATTACGGCGTGCCTCATAATCAGATCCTGGCTTTGGCACATAGAACCTCTTAATTACATTTCATTTTAGTTTGATCACAATGTACGTCACTATCGGGTGGCCGAGCGCGTGTCACGCCTTCTGGTGATAGTGTCTGTCGTGGATGTGCACTTAATAAAGACCAGGCACGCCCTTAGAACTTGGGCTTGTGGATACCGAAGCACGCGGAAGTTTATATTTCTGATGTTACACAGCACAGGCATGGTATGCGCTAACAAACCTATATATAGTGTGTTATATCGCTGCGGCATCGATTGCACAGATCCCACGCACGACTCTCCTTAAAAGAGTGCATGAATATATGGGTAATTGCATATTCGCACTCAACATTTCCATCAATAATGACACGTCCAAACAAAATCATGGTTGCTGATGCGTTCAACAATACCATGTGATTTTTTCCCGTGTAATTCTTTGTCTATTGATAAGCATAAGATATAGCGTCATTGCGCTGTGGGAAAATGCAAGTGAGCGACACTTTTCTGAAGCGAGTACGAAACCCTTCTGATGCAGCTAGGAAGATGTTTGTGCAGCCGCCTTCTGCAGTCTCTCTCGTAGCTGCAAAAATGCGACGCCGAATGCCTAAACCCCGCTATGGTCTCCCAAATTCAATATCTGGACTGTGATTGACAATGACCGAAAGTCCTAGAAGTGCTGTAGTTAAACAGCGTGCAGCTTAACACTCCTCTATGCGGGATGCCTTTGCAGGTTGAAGTAAGGACATTTCGTACTCGGTAAAGTCAAAGAAAGATAGACGCTTGAAATACCTGTAAATTCTCCACATATACGTCCCCCCCTTCCTACTCCCACACCGATAAAAGCACCAAGGATAACTCGTTGTGCCAAATATTGAGGCCTTTGCCGGGAAGGAACATCACCATCATTAATCGTTTCTTCGATGTATATATATTTCGAATAGATGTGACTAAATCAAGTACGTTATCTATCGATGACCGAACGCACCGGAAGCCGACCACCGCATATATGGGCTCACGTCATGATGTCCAGGTACCATCCGATGCAAGCAAACAGCGTCATTCCCACCAGATTCCCAACTAAACTGGCAAGAGCAGTGAAACGGTTCATTGCCAGGTCTTACGGAAATTTTCATTGCTTAAATAGATAACCGACATGACGGAAAGTAGGGGCACGCATTGTTTCTAAAAGCCCTTGCAACCGTTTTTGTTTTCTCTAGGACGGCTTACCTCTGTGTTTTGGCGACTTGTCGTATAGTCAGTCACTATTATGGGGGCGACTTTGTAACGTAGACATAAAAAAATTGAGGTCTCGACTTGTCAGAGTAGTTGTATGTGAACTCACGTCATCGTATTATCGCGTGTACAAATACTCACCATTTCAGATTGTCCCAGTTCATCCACAGTGAGTCGTCCAACCATGTCGTTTTCTTCAATAATCCGCAGGCCTGGACTGAAACCAAGCTTGCAATTACTGAAAGCAGACCAGCCTGATGTGCAGCAATGATGTGTCTATAATGTCCTGGAGGCCGATTACATGATTACAGTGCTTTTCAAAAGAAGTATCATCGTGTCTTCAGTTGCCTCAAAGATAACGTCCATAACATCTTAACAATAATTAAAAACATCACTAATATTTGTCCGTATGAATGTATCACTGATACGAAGAGATTTCCTTACATTGCTGTCCCGTTCTGCAGGGAACGTTGATTAAGCGTTGCTCGGAAGTTTTCTGGCGCATCGGGGTCCTTAAGGAGATCTTCAATCCTATCCAATACCTTAATCCTTCCCCTAGTGACAAAGATGAGTTTATCCATGTGGTGTAAGTAACGTCCTTGATTGCAGACCATTATTCGCGTCTGAAAAAAAGAGCAAAACGTGCGGTTGAACGCAGGTTTTGGAAGTATAAATAAATAAATTCTTGGGCTCCACGCGCCAAAATTATGACCTGGTTATGTGACCCGCTGCAGTGGTTGACTCCGGAATAATTTCGACCACCAGCGGTTGTTTGACGCTTGACCTACGGTTGTTTGATAAATTTAAGTACACGAGTGTTTTTTGCATTGTGATCCCATCAGAATGCGGCCGCCATGGCAGACATCGAACCCGTGACTTCGATCTCAGCAGCGTAACACCGCACCCACAGGCCTACATTGTGGCAGGTTTGAGAAACTGATGCTCCACTGTTTACAAAGCTTCAATGGAGAAGGCGCCCAAAAGCGACAAAAAATTTTGAATTGAAACTAATACTTACAGTGTAATCACAGGCACACACTAGGTACAAGTGGCACGACAGATCGACATGAATCCTCAGCTATCGCACATGAAAGCCAGATGGAAGCAACGTTTGCGTTTAGCCAGCCTGCAGCATCTACAGCGCAAAACAAAGACGCTTAAAAAGCTTAACTGTGCACAAACCTGCGATATGACGAAAGGTTCACGAACGCCAAAAACAGTGCTACCAAATCTCCTATTCATCACTGATATTAAATCATACTAATGTGTCAGATATGCGAATTCTCTGAAACGGTATATAAAGCGGATAATGTTTACTTTAGAATCTATACAAATTTTACCTTGTGCTGAAGCAAGCCATTATTTCCTATGACTTCTTGGAATACGCAGCTAGCAACGACTGGATCCAGGGCGCTAAGCGGGTCGTCCAGCAGGTACACGTCACTCTGGCTGTACACAGCGCGGGCGATGGATATGCGCTGTTTTTGACCACCGCTGAGGCTGTTTCCCTGCGTTGTGTTTCAGGATAAAGGAATAGCGAGGTTAGGGGAATTTCAACAGCTATGTTTATGGACTAAACGAAACAAGGCACGTAGAAGAGAAGGGATCAACTTCTCGGAATAGCATTTACCGCGCACGAAGCGTTCTATTTTCGTAAGGACGAAGTACTGGGCGAATAAGTGCAGTATTGGGACAGTGCTAAAATATAAAAAAAAACACTCAAAAACGCACAGAACCTCAGACGAGGCCCCAAAATGAGCCCTTAATCTGAAGCTTTACCCTCGTGGCGCATTCAGAAAATAACTATAGTTATATTCATGGCCATGAGTGGCCCGAGAGTGTAATATTCAAAGCCTCTTTCGGATAACGAGCGTAATAGAGATAAAACGCAACGTACCAAAAGTGGTAGGCCACCCTGATTCGGTGACTTAAAAAAACATATTTATACAAACTCGCGCGCGTTCACCTTCTCAGTCTTTTACGCGATCGACGAACACTAAACTATAATTTATCGTGTATGTCGCTCACATGACGCGATAAACTGAAACTGCCACACTTCCTGCAGCAACGTCGGCCAACGTTCCGCGCTTCAAGATCCGACTTGTCACCTTGAGCCACAGCTCTCATTGACCGTGGCCGCCAGTTCTTGGACGACGACTTCGAGAAGCTCCTCCGTCTTCCTGCTGCCAAGTTTAGCCATGCAACCACATGGCTTCCCCATACCGCTGACTCCCACGAACATGCTTGCTACGTATGCAGATTCTAAACACTGAAAGTGGGACGACATCTTGCAGTTTATCATGAGTACCTATACTACCGCTCAGCATAATCTCACTGGTTATAGCATTTTTAAATTCTTTATGCAGTTTCCCAGGTCGTACACGTAACATTGAACCTTCCAAAGTCGAGACACTTTGAGGCCTGTCGCATAAACCGTCTCCCCCGTTTATAGTCTCCCAATATTGTGCTATGGGTAGGATATGATCACGACCACGTAGATATGTAGTTAGTCGATCCTGTGACACAACGCAGGTCGACCCTGTGGAGTTGTTGACGCCTATACTGGGTTTAAAAAAAAAAAAAAAGAATAAATGGGTGAAACGAATCATTTTTACCGACATTCGTTTTTAACTGGAAAAGGTCATTGGAAGAAAATTTACCAGAGGGTGCAGACGGTGACTGGACACGCGCAGCTGCGAGCCTCAGCGAATCAACGATTTGAGCGACGTCAAGGTCATGCGTCAGCTTGCCACCCAAGCATTCTGAACTATGTATTTCTCTTATTTGCGCCCGTTTGGTGGCCGCTGTGTCAAAAACGAGAAGCCAGGAAGGGGGAAGGGTACGCAGAGGGCATGTGGGAGCTCTGGCCTAGGTCATCAGAAGCATCGCGCTGCGGCTTAGGCAGTGGACCAAATTTGGAAGTTCACTAATGGTTACACAGGACTGTAATGCCTAATAAGATTTTGTATTATTCGGTCGAGCTATGTACCTTAATGGTGTTGCAAATAAGTCTCGCTCTATTTGCTTTAGAATGCCCAATGCGGTCCCCTTTATTTACTGCACAGTCAAAGTGGTGCTTTGTGGGGTGCGCTTGCTAGTTTGCTTCTCGAAAATTTTGTTTTAATGTTTACCAGGCGCCACTACAATTTGAAGAGCAGGATCTGCAGTCACACAGCATATTCATGCGTCAGCGTAATTAGCAAAAGGGGGCGGAATTCAGAAGGAGAACTTATGAATAAAGTTTGGCACAATTAATGTTTTATAAAACAAACAAAGTCACAAAACTAAAGGTTTTCGTAGGATCACATCATCGGAGATCGGCTGGTCGTGCGTGCCGCACAATCTTGGTGGTCATGGTAAGATCCACAAACTTACGATGACCCCCACTGTAAAAAATTCACGCAGAAACTCCGCTGGGAGTTGTCTAACTATGCGTAAGCATTGTGCCACTTGCTCATCTCCACGCAGCCCGGTGTCATTATCAATGTTAGGAAACTTGATCCGGCCAGTACAGACGGCAACGCTGCGACGACATGAACTGCTGCGCACAGCGGCGCAAGGTGAATTGCTGACACACACAACATACTGCAGGTGGCGGCGCCAGGTGTGCTGATGACGCTCCGGTCATTATAAGCCGTTATCGCTCTTTAGCGCCTTATCTATCCGCGTCGAACCATGTTGAACAGTGACCAACCATATTCCTGCAGCGGCTGCGTATGACGTGGCCGCGCGGTCCCTATCTTGAAAGCGATCGGCGATGGGGACAGAGTGCGCGGAGTGCTGATAGCTTCGTGTGCGCTGTTTTCTCGCCACTTAGTTCGCGTTGAAGTGAGAGGCAGCACGAGGGTCAATTCTCTCGATGATGCAGGCCCTATCTTAAAAGCGATCGTCTTACGTTATGCATGGACAGGCGGACGGGTTTCCTCGTTGGCTAGGCATAGAAATGCTTACACGTTTAAAAATAGCGCTCTAGTCGACAAAAGAATTGTATACAATGGTAACGTATGGTGCGATCTTGAGCCAAACGTTAGCAAAAATTGATTCACGCAACATAAGCGGCCGGCGCAACTGCCGACCTATAAAGGAAATTCTTCGATAGGGAGGTGGCAGCCTTCGAATCTAATGACGCCACTCTGCGCCGGTCGAGCTACCGCTAGTGAGCGATGGAGTGTGCTGCCGCAGGCGATTGGCTGGGAGGCCACCACTGTTAGCTGAGGATGACAGGTGCTTCCTTGTTGCCGACGTGCTCTGATAGGCACCGTAAAATGTTGAAGTGGAGTTTTAACGCTTGATGACTTAGCCATTTACTGCTGCGAAACGCAGCTATAATAGACCTCTCCCTGTTTAGAAACAACGTGACGTCACTGCGAGTGCTCCTCCCATCTGCCGCACCTCCGAAGTAAGCGCTGGTTGGCAAAGAAACGTTCATGCGACCTGTTCTCTCTGCGTAAGCGCGCAGCTTGCGTATCAATTGCCGCGATCCTTATTCCCGCATGTTGCTATTTCTGGAAGCGACATCATTTACGAAATGTGCTCGGGAAAGTATAATCGTCCCCGTTTTACCGGCCCGATAACGCAGCTTTGTTGCCGAGTGCATGGTTCCCTTAAGTCAGAATGTAGTGATTTCGAAAGAATGTGCCTCTTCCATAGATCAAACTGCGACGAAATTCTATTACTCTTCGAACGTGAACATTTTAATGCAGATGATGCACATTTTCACGGGGCTGAAGTGATTCTTCGCTTGAATGACTCGTCTTCTAACAAAAATTTGTAATGCATGGTCATGAATGTACTCATTTGCACCCCATTTAGACTGTAGTTTTAAACGATATACAAGATGAACTTCGTCTACAAACTATCAGCCATGCCCATCACGGCTGCTCAGTGGAGCCGTACCAAGCGGCGGCGTCTAAATTCAGATCAGGGAGGAATCCGGAAACCTTTGTTACCGTACTTTAGGAGCATGGTAGGATAGCCCAGGTGGCCAAGATCAATCCGGAGCCCCGACAAGCCGCTGTGCAGCTTAGGTATGTTAAACACCATAATTTAATTTTGATTATCAGTCATCTTTATGTGAATCTACAAAGGAGAAGCGTACATAAGTACGTAATTCCTTGCGCGGTAACTTCGCTCTGTGTGCTGCCTCCCTTTGCTACTCTCAGCTTTGTAAGACCGAATTTTTGCACGTCGATGTGCATCATCAAAGCATGAAGTCTGTGCAGTAAAAATGAGATAATAGCAAAGAAAAAAACAGTTCAGTTTTACTTAAGACCCGCGAGATCTGCGTTAAAACGCGATAATTCCAGTGGTCTGACTTTTGGATATTCCGCGTCGTGAAATGCATACACGCAGCTTCGGCAGTAGACAAAAGATGCTACGAGCTCATTTATAGTTATATCTTTCAGTCGATAGAATATACTCAAATGAAGTTCTGTTTTTTTTTATTTCACAACGAAGCTGTTAGCCTCTAGGTGATCGGGATTTTTCGTGTCCGTCAGAAAAAAAAAAATCATTTTACCGAGAAAAAGTGCATATCTCCTTTGGAATCAGGCATACAACACAGAGCTCAGTATTCATTTCAATAAATAAAACCACTAACGAAGCTTCGAAACCGCATGATGGATGATAAGACCCCTGTGAACAATGCGAGGCATGTTCCTTCTACCCGCGTGTGTTTTCCGGTAAAGATTACGGTTGCATAAGCTGCTCCGGTGGGAAAGGGGTAACAGCAGCATACGAATCAGTGGGCGACGCTACCAAACTTCATATATAAAAGTGAGACCTGCCTAGACACTCATTCAGTTCATTTCAAGACGGCTATGAGTGGGCCACGCAAAGACTCCCGAAGAGCAGCGTGAATACGATGAGCGTCAGAGAGTGCAAAATCGTAATGCTCAGCAACAGTGTCGTGCTAAAGCTTGGCAGAATAATAAAACATTTCATATCCCCATCGTCGGCATTTAACCGGTTTCCTAACAGTCTCGCTGCCCATCCACTTTCGCAGAGTCGGGATGGTGAGTCAATTTTTTTTTCTTTCTTTTTCTGCACACACCGCAGATGGCACCGAGATACATGCGCTCGCTAATCATCGCGTCTCATTCATTCTCACTCGTTCAATAATGACTGGTCTTGAAGTTCTATCGGCGCCTGATCACTACGACTGACCTTATTACACGCAGCACTCGTCCACAGTCTCGCAAGTATGGTGTATTGCTAATCGCGTTGTACACCCGCACACACAAACACACACACCCACACATAATGTGGTCCGTTTTCCTACGAAAAGATGAGCCGTCATTGTAGCTGTTTCTCGCCGCACACTTTGCCACAAGTGTGTCACACTTCCATGGAGAAGCCGATATTCTTCATCACACAACCCATCACAGGACACCACGTGGCTTACGTTTGCAAGTAAAAAAAAAAAGAGCGTTGCCAGATTTTCATGACGCAGTTTACCACATGGCGATGTTCTCCGGCATGCAATACTGTTAATCTGGCTGGCAGGAGAACTGCGGAGGCTCACGTAAAAAAAAGCAAAAGGAAAACACTCGTCCACGTGGCGCCCATTAACACGAAGCACTGCGCGACTGCACCACGCAGAAAGTCGGCGGCGGATGTGTTTTACCAGCCAGGGTCACTACACGTGTGCCGATGACATCACGCTGTGACGTCGCCGGCGTGGTGTGGCGTACCCCAGGAGAGGTCTATGATGTCTGTGCTTGGAAGATTGTTGCAGTTTCAATTGGTGCTTAGTGTCCGGCAATTTGAGCTAGCACAGTGTTTCCGTAGATTAGTGTGTTTTTAGTGCTCGTGAAGATATTGCGTGGAGTCGCAGTTTATCCTCAGGACTGAATCCGCTCACGCAGACCAGGGATATCGGTAATCACTGGAACATGCTTTCGTCTGACAGTGAACATAAAAGAGGTTTATAATGACCATATATTAAAGATCTAGGAATGCCAAATAAGATGAACTCTGTTGGAACTTATAGAATTTTTGTTTCATAAAGATGGTATCCGAATGTTAGACTATATCACTGTTAAATTCTAAAACGCTGCTTATTCTGTAAACCTACCCATAACGAAATGTTTGGTACCAAGCTAGAGCATAAATTACTGCATTACTGTGGGACCAAAATCTTAAAAGTATAATCTGCTCCTTAGAAATTGTTCAGAATAACTTTGTTCGCTATTCAGGTACAAATATTTGGCCCCTTTTGTGTGATGAACTCAAGCTTCGATGTGCCAGATATCACACATCACCACACATTACTTCGCTTGAGATCTTTTCAGGCGTAATTTCACCGGCTTCGTGATAAGCCTTTCGCGTGTCCACAGTATATTTATTTTATATTTGCTTTACTCAAAAAGCCATTATTTTTGTAAGGATGACCCTTCATGACATTGATATATTAGAAGGGATATCACAATAGTGCAATCGCTCTTCTACACAAGCAGTGGCTCTCAATGACCATCATCTGTTCAAGGGCATACCACTTAGCATTTCCAATTAAGAATACTTTTCTATAATGTTTTATTGTTCTTTGAGTCAATGTAACAACTTCACTCTTAAGTGTGAATGGCCCTGACAGTACCGTTAATAAATGAAAGTGACTGGTTAAGTGCAAATTATTTTATTTCACATGAAGCTTCTAGTTGTGCCTGGTTTAGTTCTGCTGCTCTTTGTCTCTTGCACCTGTATTTGCTTCGAACGTCGTCAAAAAGTTCAGCAATGGTAATGTGCATAGCTGTGCCACAGACTGACATAAATAACCCAGAAAACGCCTCGAATAAAATCTGATGTAGAAAATTTTGCTACAAGGAGGAAGTTGCCATAGTGAACAGGAGTGTTCACAAAGACGCATCAAATCTTGAAAACTGCGGCAAGGGCATCGACTGCGCAAGTCCCACGGGCGGCCATTAAAACATTCAGCAAGAATATTTAAGGCAAGAATAGAATTTGCAATGTGTAGCAAAATTTCATCCTACCTTTTCACCGACTTCAGTCAAATCTCCAGCCTCCAGCTTATTTATGTCGTCAACAAGTTGGCAGCAACGAATAACACGATGGTAGAAGGGGGCGTTCATAGGCTTGCCGTACAAAATATTATCTCTGATAGTCATATTATGCACAACTGGAAGCTGTGGAGAGAATGCTACCCGGCCCTGAAAGAAAAATAAAACATGCTTAAATTGTGAAGAGTACCGAGTGCGACAGCTGGAAGACAATTGTAACCGGAGCAGAACATGGATACTTGCCCAAAATGCCTATAGGAGTGAAAAGTGGCATGCTGAACTTTTTTAAGCACTAGATTTCACTACGTGTACGTTGCTCTGAAATATTTGTCGTAGTACAGCTACCTTTCCTTAAGACAACATAGTTTTTGCTTGCATTAACCTAATTTTGCTTTGTGTTTCACTGTGTTCGCCACTCTCAGAAATCACCGCAGGTATAGATATCGATGCGCTGACTAAAAAATTCCGCCAGCCCCATCTCACTATCAACTTCGACGCTAATGCGAGTAGCATTGAAGCAATGTGACGACTCACCGTACGGCCTACGGAGAAACGTGCAAGCAGCCGGCCTCCTTTCTCGTGCTTTCCACTGCACGCGCTGTGCCATCTAGCGGCAGCACCGTGAGTACGACCCGTGGTGCGGGTTCAATCCCGCCGAGCATCGTATGAATTTAAAGGATAATCTTTTTCCAATTGTATAGCAGCCCATACGCAGCCGCACTGACCCATTTACTCAAGTGGGGCCAAAGACGTTCATCGAAGAGCAGTGCATGCCTGCTGGCCCCATGCCCAGCGACCTAAGCTGCGAAGGAAGAGCTTCACTGAAGAGCAGCGCGTACCGAGTGTCACATACCAAGTGACTAAACTTGGTCCGACGGTAGGTATCGAACCACGTTCCCTTAGAACAACAGCCCGATCCACTACCCATTCGACCACTTACTGCCCAGTCACCCACGTAGGCGGCAAAACAGTTAGAGATTGATATATATATATATATATATATATATATATATATATATATATATATATATATATATATATATATATATATATATATATATATATATATATTGTATTGTAAGGAAGATTGCGAACGTGCGCACAGAGTCAGCAGCATCGGCAGCATCAAGCGGGCAGCAGAGGCTCGAGCTCGGGAGCTGCTCTGTGCATTCTAGAACCGACGGTCGCTACGAACCCCAATAAATCTTCTTTATAAATGGTGGAGGTGCTGGGTAACGTTTCATTCTACGATCCTGGAACTGCGTTCTCGGACGCTACCCTCCGCCATGCCGGATGCCGACCACAGGCTCTTCCATCGCCACCAGTCCCTTGCGCTGGCACCGTTCGCCAGCGGGAACCTCCTATCTTCAGCGGAGCCGACGGCAACGACGTTGAAGAGTGGCTGTCGTCCTACGAATGGGTGAGCGTTCACAACAAATGGAATGACTCGGACAAACTGGCTTATGAATCATTCTACCTCGCGCGCGAGGCCAGTCTCTGGTTCAGAAATCATGAGAGGGATATCCGAACGTAGTTGGCGTTGAAGAGGTCGATTACAGAAGTATTTGGCCAACCCGCCGTCAGGAAACTCCGAGCCGAGCAGCGTGTGCGTACACGCGCACAGTACACGGGTGAGACACTCACGAGCTATATAGAAGACGTTCTAAATTTGTGCAGGCGCGTGAACGCTGCCATGACGGAAGCGGAAAAGATCAAGCACGTCATGAAGGGAATCGATGATGACGCGTTCCAGATGCTTCTGGCCAAGGACCCGCGCACAGTTGGCGACGTCATAAGCTTGTGCCAGAACTATGATGATTACGTAAGCAGCGAGCTCTGACAAAACGACATCCCACTCTGAATTCGGCGTCACTCTGCAGCCTGACCACCGGCCCAGAACAAGCCTCCCTGATAACCCAAATCAAGGATTTCGTCCGCCAAGAAGTCGTACGACAGCTATCTCTGGTGTCCGTCACTCAGGAGTCTGCCAGCACTTAGCCGTCTCATCTCCGTAACGTGATTCATGAATAGGTCGCGGAAGCGCTGCCGGCTGTTCACCAGCAGGATGTCGTGACTACACCACTCACTTATGCTACGGTTGCTGCAATGGCCCCTCGCACTGTGCTCGTGCGTCGCTTCCAGCAGCCTGTGCACTGCCCTCCCCCTCCCGTCCCCTGGACCACCACTGGCATCGTTAACCCATGGCGTACGCCGGACAATCTTCCTATATGCTTCGCATGTAGGTAACCCGGTCATGTCGCAAGGTTCTGCCGCCGCCGATTGCATGCGTACGATGACGATCGCCGAGCGCCCTATGTGCCGCCTGATTCAAATGCGCCTTACGGACCCTTCAACCCGTCACCAGCTCGCTCTCCGACTGATGGCCCACCTCGCTTCGAACGCCTCCGATCACCCTCTCCAAGTCGCCGATCGCTTTTCCCTATGCGTCGACGACCCGCCGTCGCTAACGAAGAGGGAAACTAGACGACACAGTTCCTGAGGCAAGAACTGCGCAAGTGTCGACATGATGAAGTCCTCCTCCTTTACCTGCCAATGTCATTGATGTGTTTAGCGAAAATGTCGCTACAGTCGCCCTCGTCGATACCGGTGCCGCTATTGAATTTATGGATGCCAGGTTTTGCCGTTCACTTCGTAAAGTGACGACGTCTCTGTCTGGATTGTCGCTTCGAACGGCGAGTGCTCAACCTATTCGGCCTACCGCTGCTTGTACTGCCCGTGTGACCATACAGGACGTTTTGTACATGATTGAAGTCATAGTTCTTTCATCGTGCTCCCACGCCGTTATTCTAGGATGGGATTTTCTCTCACGCCACAATGCCATCATCAATTGCCCTCGGGCTGAGATTGAACTTTTCCACCTTGGTGACTTGGTCTCCGTCGATGCTCATCCTGCCGCTAAAATTGTCGTGAAAGAAGACACCTGTATTCCCCCGTGCTCTTCAGCATTCGCACCAGTCTTCTGTAGTACCATATACGACGGGACGGTCTTCTTCATGCCCTCTCATCACTTTGTTGCCCGAAAAGCGCTTCTTTTGCAGCTCTTGACTTTGCCGACGGTGTCAGAACGATGCCCATTTACAATCATCTTTCATCGCCGCTATCACTGCTCCTCCATGAATGCCTTCGTTACGTCGAGTCGGTCGATTCAACACGAATTGTCTCCGTCCTCGACGAAGTGCCTTCTACTGCCGTCCATGAACTGAGTGCCCTCTCCGTACCAGACTCAACATGGACTGGTGTGCTCAGCCCGTTCATCGCCGAAGATCTGACGCATTCGCAGCGATCTCAACTTCTCGCAATCCTTCAGCACTTCCGCCGTTATTTCGACGTTGCGCAAACCTCTCTTGGCCGTGCATCGACGGTTGAGCATTACATCGACACTGGCTCTCACTCACCGCTGCGACAAAGACCATATCGCGTGTCCGCTACGGAACGTGGCGTCATTGCAGACCAGGTCGATGACATGCTCCGTCGAGGCGTCATTCAACCTTCCCAAAGGCCATGGGCCTCTCCCGTGGTCCTCGTCGCAAAAAAAAGACGGTTCCATCCGCTTCTGTGTTGATTTTCGACGGTTGAACAAGATCACGCTGAAGGACGTCTACCCATTACCACGCATCGATGATGCTCTGGACTGTTTGCAGGGAGCAGAGTTCTTTTCTTCGCTGGATTTGCGGTCAGGCTACTGGCAGGTTCCGATGGCAGAGGCCGATCGCCCAAAAACTGCCTTTGTTACAACAAACGGCTTGTATGAATTCACCGTCATGCCTTTCGGACTTTGCAACGCACCTGCTACGTTCGAAAGAATGATGGATAATGTTCTGCGTGGCCTCAAATGGAAAATCTGTCTTTGCTATCTTGACGACATTGTGGTGTTCGCCCCTGATTTCGCAACGCAGCTGCTCCGCCTCCAGCACGTACTCACTTGCTTGACCAACGCCGGCTTGCAACTTAACCTGAAGAAGTGTCGATTTGCTGTTCGTCAGCTCACAATTTTAGGGCATGTCGCGTCAAAGGAGGGCATCCGCCCGGATCCCGAGAAGCTACGTGCTGTTACTGCGTTCCCAAAACCTACCACTATGAAAGAGCTACGCAGGTTTATCGGCCTCTGCTCTTACTTGCGGCGATTCGTTCGAAACCTTGGGTCATTATATTGCCTGTCACGCAGCTCCTTGGTGGAGCTAGAGATCTCTCATCATGGTCTCCAGCGTGTGACTGCACCTTCACAACCTTGGCCGTCTTCTCACGACGCCACCCATCCTTCGCCATTTTTACCCTCAAGCGCCAACCGAAATCCATACTGATACAAGCGGGGTAGGCATTGGCGCTGTGTTGGCACAGCGTAAACCTGGCCACACAGAATATGTCGTCGTATACGCGAGTCGCACGTTAACCAAGGCGGAGACTAATTACAGCGTTAAAGAAAAGGAGTGTTTGGCCATTGTGTAGGCGCTTGGCAAGTTTCGCCCATATTTATACGGCCGATCGTTTGACGTAGTGACCGACTACCACGCACTATGTTGGCTGTCGACGCTCAAAGATCCATCTGGCCGCCTTTCCCGCCGGGCATTGCGAATCCAAGAATATGACATCTGCGTGGTTTACCGTTCCAGGCGAAAGCACTTCGGCGCTGACGCGCTATCCCGATCGCCGCTTCCCCCGAAGGCCAGTCACGACTCCTCCTGCGAGTACACATTATCCTCTCTGGACGTTGACACTATCGCTGCTGCACAACGTAATGATCCCTGGACTGCATCTCTGCTGGACCTTCTCTCGGATACATCGAAAGTTCCGCCGTCACGTACGCTTCGGCGCCAAGTTCATTTTGCGATTCGAGACCAGCTACTATGTCAACAACTATGCCCCAGAGCGACGCACCTGGTTACTCGTCATTCCGAGAATCTTGCGATCAGAGCTGTGCTCCTTGTTCCACGTCGACCCTCAGTGTGGCCACGCGGGAGTCTTGAAGACCTACGAAAGACATTACTGGCGGGGAATATACAATTTCGTCCGAAAGTTCGTCCACTCTTGTCATGAGTGCCAACGCCGCAAAGCACCACCGCACAACTCCACCGCTAAACTCCAGCGTTTACAATGCCCATCCCGACCCTTTGATCACGTGGGCATAGATCTCTACGGGCCACTTCCGTTGACTCCTACCGGCAACAGGTGGATAATCGTTGCGGTAGACCACTTAACCCGTTATGCGGAGACTGCTGCTCTACCAAATGCTACAGCGCAGGAGGTCGCCAATTTCATACTTCGCCGTTTTCTCCTTCGTCATGGAGGTCCACGTGAACTTTTAAGCGACAGAGGCCGCGCCTTCTTATCTGAAGCCATCGAACAACTGCTTGCTGAAAGCGCTATTGTTCATCGTAAATGCACTGCTTATCACCCACTGACTAACGGTACCACGGAACGCTTTAATCGAACTCTCGGTGACATGCTCGTCATGTATGTCTCACCTGATCACTCTAATTGCGACCTAGTTCTTCCGTTTGTCAATTGCGCCTACAACACCGCGACTCAGGCCACTGCCGGATTCTCACCCTTTTACCTTATTTACGGCCGTCATCCTTCGCACACAATTGACACCATTCTGCCCTACCGGCCGGACCCATCTGAATTCCTGCCCATCTCGGAAGCCGCCAAACACGCCGAGGAATGCCGCCAACTGGCCTGCCGATTCACCTCGGACGACCAGATCCGCCAAAAAGCCACGGATGCCCAGAACTCGACTCCCACTTTTCTCCCGGGCGCTCTCGTCTGGTTGTTAGTGCCACGCCGCACGCCTGGGCTCGCTTCAAAACTCCTTCCGAAGTACGACGGGCCATACAGCGTTCTCGAGAGAACATCATCCGTTAATTACCTGGTTGAGCCGCTCACACCGCCGTCCGACATGCGACGTCGTAACCGCGAAGTCGTTCACGTTCAGCGTCTCAAGCCGTATCACCATTCTACCGTCCTTCCAGAAAACTAAGTCGCCAGGATGGCTCCCTTATTTCCGCGGGGCCATTGTAAGGAAGATTACGAACGTGAGCACAGAGTCAGCAGCATCGGCAGCATCAAGCGCGCAGCAGAGGCTCGAGTTCGGGAACTGCTCGGTGCATTCTATAACCGACAGTCACTACGAACCCCAATAAATCTTTTTATTATATATATATATATATATATAGATATATATATATATATATATAGAGAGAGAGAGAGAGAGAGAGAGAGAGAGATGGGCAGTCATCGGCCGAAAATTGTGTGAAGTGAATGCTAATTGCTATAAAACTCCATATTTCGCGCATCAAGGACGGTTTCAAAATTTATCCTGAATTATTTTCGTCGCTTCTCAGGAATGACAGTTCCTTAAGTCAGGTGAAGCGTTCCCGTAGATGGCCAGATTTTCAAAATTAGCACCGCGCTGACATAAGACAAACTAATTCATGTAATGATTTGTATTCACCTGAAAGCAGGGAAGTGTTATGTTGCGCTACAGTTTGCTTTGAAACAGCAGCTCATATATATATATATATATATATATATATATATATATATTTATATATACTAACCCACAATAATGCAAGCTGGAACAAGGTCGCTATCTTGAGCTCGAAAAACACATTCCACCTTTTTTCTTCACAGTGTACTCCATGGCACTATAAAAAGTGTCCACGCTGTTTCCTTACGTATTTTTGGGAGAGTTGAAAGGCCTCTTTCCTCGCTGTAAGCGCATGCTCGCTGCGCGCTTTGTTCACCGCTGCCACTATTGCGTTAGACATCGTCACTACGCTTACGGCGCACTATCTTGGGATGAATTCGTTCTTAGCTGCTTGGACGAAGCTCACACACTGAAGCTACTCGCATGAGCACACGAACCAGTGCCCCATGCTCTGGTTTGTGCGGTAACATGTTTCCGCTGGACACTGTGAATGGGCCACAGTTTCTCTTGCACCGAGGGACGGACCATCAAACCAAGCGTTCGGCACTAATTTCTGAGAGATACAGTTGGCGCAGCCTTCTGAGCACCGTAACCTTATCGGCGCCGTTGCCTATTAATATGCGACTTACCTGCCCGGCGTTGCCTAGGCTCTGTGCAACCTTAATTTATATCTTATGATCACGGAGAGCGAATCCGTAGACGTCGACCGAAATGCTAAGGCACTCAAACAATGAAAAGCTCGAATAGTATAGTTCGTAGACGAAGTTATCAAACGTGCGGGCTCTTAAACTTTGTGTTTTTGTTATACTATGCATCTTTGCTTCGAATTATTCGATAAAAAATGGCCGCACCCTTGTTTTTATCCAAAGACTCTGCCGAACTCACAGTACACGTAACGTTCCCTTCAATCAGGTGCATATCTCCAAGAATCGCAGCAAGAAGCGAAGACTTTCCGCTTCCTAAAAAGCCCACGACGCCGACGAGAGACCCAGGCTGAACCTTCAAATTGACGTTTGTGAGCTGCGCTTCCAATAAGCCATCCGCAGTCTTTGGCCATGCGAAGGAGCACTTTTCCATCAGAACTGTTCCTGGAGAGAAGCACCAAGGAGAGAAGATGCCCTTTGTTGTAATCGATCGCACAAAGTTCTCCGTAAAGCGGAACGCACGCAGTCATCAAAACAACACTAGTCGAAGCAATGGCTCAAGCAGGAAAGCTGAGATATGGAATCATTAAGACAACTGCATCTGCATGTACACTAAGATATGCTAAGGACTACAAAACATAGGTGTGAAGGTGAAAAGCAAAACCTGTATTAGCAAAAATGTTCTTACGCTAATACAGTTCCTGTAAGAGCAGGTGGGAGCCAACCTTCACTTTTGTATATGTTAGTGATGACATCCGGATAATGGCAAACAGCCCTTACTAGCGAAAAGTTTTGCGAATTAGGCCACACATGGTCCCCGACGAACATACCTGATCTGCTCTCAGTAACCGGCAACGTAATAATTACTGCTTAGTAACAAGAGAGTATATGTGTTCGAATTTCCCTTAAGCTTGTTTCTGAAAACTAAAATTAAAAACAAAAAGATTTTGGTTCCACTCACAGCGATGTGAGAACGTAAAAGGCTATTTTTCATTTCCTGCCAGCGCGAAATTTGGCCACATTGTTCAATGCGCACAGGCAGAAGTGTATCAGCCCTTGCTCTCCATGTGATGTAAGGTATGAGGTGTTGCCGTAAGCCTCCTTTCCTGTTATTCATGCATGCGCTTCTTAAGAATTTAGAGCTAATATTTTAATGCTCGGGTTTCTTTCGGTTACGTTCAAGGCAAAATAATTTGTGCATATTGTAAGAAGCAAAAACGATAGTCCTCTCTAAATCATTTGTATATAACTCGACGATTCAGGCACAGTATAGAAGCGGTTTCCAGCAGCTGGGGAAAAAACGGGTTACTGCCATTAACAAACTGGGATACATAGCGCAAGAATGGCACAAGGACGATGTAGGACTTGTGCCATTCTTGCGCTATGTATCCCAGTTTGTATGTATCCCACCAACACGCCCAAACTTCTTTCCTGCTATACTGCCACTAAAGCTGAACTGTGACCACGAGGCTTCATTTCTGCGTACGCTTCCATGAGCGCAGTTTGTTAAATTCAAGTTCCCGACAGTGCTATGGTCACTGCGCTGCAGCTAACACTGTGTGACATGCCAGGGATGTCGCAACCATGCCAAGTCAACAGTCAATGAAGCCAAGAATAGTATTGAGAAAATGTATATTTGCTTTTCATTGAAGTGTACCAACAATAATGCAAAGGGCAATGAAAGTCGACGAAAAAAACTACTTGCCGCCGGTGGGAGCCGGCAGCACCCTCCGCAACAAGCGTTTTTTACTGTAGCGATTGAAGAACGGCCACGGTTGTTCCCACATTCACATTTATATATGCGTACAAAATATGAACCTGGGAACGTTTAACGCTAGAACGTTATCTAGTGAGGCGAGTCTAGCAGTGCTATTGGAGGAATTAGAGGGCAGTAAATGGGATATAATAGGGCTCAGTGAAGTTAGGAGGCCAACAGAAGCATATACATTGCTAAAAAGAGAGCACGTCCTGTGCTACCGGGGCTTAGCGGAGAGACGAGAACAAGGAATCGGATTCCTGATTAATAAGAACATAGCTGGTAACATACAGAAATTCTATAGCATTAACGAGAGGGTGGCAGGTCTTGTTGTGAAACTTAATAAGAGGTACAAAATGAAGGTTATACAGGTCTACGCCCCTACATCCAGTCAAGATGACCAGGAAGTCGAAAGCTTCTATGAAGACGTGGAATCGGCGATGGGTAAAGTCAAAACAAAATACAGTATACTGATGGGCGACTTCAATGCCAAGGTAGGCAAGAAGCAGGCTGGAGACAAGGCAGTGGGGGAATATGGCATAGGCACTAGGAATAGCAGGGGAGCGCTATTAGTAGAGTTTGCGGAACAGAATAATATGCGGATAATGAATGCCTTCTTCCGCAAGCGAGATAGCCGAAAGTGGACGTGGAGGAGCCCGAACGGCGAGACTAGAAATCAAATAGACTTCATACTCTGCGCTAACCCTGGCATCATGCAAGATGTGGACGTGCTGATCAAGGTGCGCTGCAGTGACCATAGGATGGTAAGAACTCGAATTAGCCTAGACCTGAGGAGGGAACGGAAGCAACTGGTACATAAGAAGTCGATCAATGAGTTAGCGGTAACAGGGAAAATAGAGGAATTCCAGATCAAGCTACAGAACAGGTATTCGGCTTTGACTCAGGAAGAGGACCTTAGTGTTGAAGCAATGAACGGCAATCTTACGGGCATCATTAAGGAGTGTGCAATAGAAGTCGGTGGTAACTCCGTTAGACAGGACACCAGTAAGCTATCGCAGGAGACGAAAGATCTGATCAAGATACGCCAATGTATGAAAGCCTCTAACCCTACAGCTAGAATAGAACTGGCAGAACTTTCTAAGTTAATCAACAAGCGCAAGACAGCTGACATAAGGAAGTATAATATGGATAGAATTGAACATGCTCTCAGGAACGGAGGAAGCCTAAAAGCAGTGAAGAAGAAACTAGGAATTGGCAAGAATCAGATGTATGCGTTAAGAGACAAAGCCGGCAATATCATTACTAATATGGATGAGATAGTTCAAGTGGCTGAGGAGTTCTATAGAGATTTATACAGTACCAGTGGCACCCACGACGATAATGGAAGAGAGAATAGTCTAGAGGAATTCGATATCCCACAGGTAACACCGGAAGAAGTAAAGAAAGCCTTGGGAGCTATGCAAAGGGGGAAGGCAGCTGGGGAGGATCAGGTAACAGCAGATTTGTTGAAGGATGGTGGGCAGATTGTTCTAGAGAAACTGGCCACCCTGTATACGCAATGCCTCATGACTTCGAGCGTACCGGAATCTTGAAAAAACGCTAATATATTCCTAATCCATAAGAAAGGGGACGCCAAAGACATGAAAAATTATAGACCGATCAGTTTACTGTCCGTTGCCTACAAAGTATTTACTAAGGTAATTGCAAATAGAATCAGGAACACCTTAGACTTCCGTCAACCAAAGGACCAGGCAGGTTTACGTAAAGGCTACTCAACAATAGACCATATTCACACTATCAATCAGGTGACAGAAAAATGTGCGGAATATAACCAACCTTTATATATAGCTTTCATTGATTACGAGAAAGCGTTTGATTCAGTCGAAACCTCAGCAGTCATGGAGGCATTGCGGAATCAGGGTGTAGACGAGCCGTATGCAAAAATACTGAAAGATATCTATAGCGGCTCCACAGCCACCGTAGTCATCCATAAAGAAAGCAACAAAATCCCAATAAAGAGAGGCGTCAGGCAGGCAGGGAGATACGATCTCTCCGATGCTATTCACAGCGTGTTTACAGGAGGTATTCAGAGACCTGGATTGGGAAGAATTGGAGATAAGAGTTAATGGAGAATACCTTAGTAACTTGCGATTCGCTGATGATATTGGCTTGCTTAGAAACTCGGGGGACGAACTGCAATGCATGCTCACTGACCTGGAGAGGCAAAGCCGAAGGGTGGGTCTAAAAATTAATCTGCAGAAAACTAAAGTAATGTTTAACAGTCTCGGAAGGGAATAGCAGTTTACAATAGGTAGTGAGGCACTGGAAGTGGTACGGGAATACATCTACTTAGGACAGGTAGTGACTGCGGATCCTGAAATAATCAGAAGAATAAGAGTGGGCTGGGGTGTGTTTGGCAGGCATTCTCAGATCATGAACAGCAGGTTGCCATTATCCCTCAAGAGAAAAGTTTATAACAGCTGTGTCTTACCAGTACTCATGTACGGGGCCGAAACCTGGAGGATTACGAAAAAAGTTCTACTTAAACTGAGGACGACGCAACGAGCTATGGAAAGAAGAATGATAGGTGTAACGTTAAGTGATAAGAAAAGAGCAGATTGGGTGAGGGAACAAACGCTAGTTAACTATATCCTAGTTGAAATCAAGAAAAAGAAATGGGCATGGGCAGGACACCTAATGAGGAGGGAAGATAACCGATGGTCATTAAGAGTTACGGAATGGATTCCAAGGGAAGGAAAGCGTAGGAGAGGGCGGCAGAAAGTCAGGGGGGCGGATGAGATTAAGAAGTTTCCAGGGACAACATGGCCACAATTAGTACATGACCGGGGTAGTTGGAGAAGTATGGGAGAGGCCTTTGCCCTGCAGTGGGCATAACCAGGCTGATGATGATGATGATGATGATGATGATGATGATGATGATGATGATGATGATGATGATGATGATGACAAAATATAACCCGAGGAGCGTTAGCCAAAACCACTCATGGCTACGGCGGTTAATGTGAAGCACTCTTTTCACCAATTGCGTCACGTAGTGCGTGAACTTAGTTACGGAGGAAATGACATTAATCTCTCAGAGATAACACAGTATAAATATCTGGGCCTATGGATCACAAATAATCTGTCTTAGACGAAGCACATAGACGTGGTTACAAGTGCTATGGAAATTGTTTTTCTCGAGACACTCTTTAAAATTATCCACACCGGCTTTACGTCTCCTTCCATATCAGTCTATTATATGTCCTACGCTTGAGGATGCAGTGCCCATTTGGGACTGGTACACAAACACAAACATCAACAAACAATAAAGAATACAGATAAAGGGGAGTACGTGCGATATATCTATAGTTCTTACGGACGTCCTTCAGTTACTGAACTCATCAAACGAAGCGGATTACCTTCAGTTATCAATAGAAATCGAATTTGTCGACTACGGTTATTCTACCAGTTAGTAGCAGGGAATTATAACACAGATACATCAGATATTATTACTTTTTCTGAAGGGTATGCTACCAGACTATATTCGTTTGCAATAACTTTAGTTCCAAAAAATAACTGCTTTAAGTACTGTTTTCTTCCCCGAACCATTGTTGAATGCAATATCCTTGCCGATGATGTTGTAACCCAAGATGAATTGCCTTCATTTGTGAAGTACTTATAACTTTTTAGCACTGTTACTTATGTTAGGGTTTCTTACGCGAGCAGTGTTGTCTGTTCTTGTTCAGCCTTTTGCGTCTTATTTAGGCTTTGCTGTTTTGTATCTAAATCATGCCTGTTATTCATCAATTTTCTGTTTTTGACTACGAAGAAGGCGCTAAATAAAACGAAGGAGGAAGGTGCATGACACGGGACAACCACGGCAGGCGCCTAACAACTGAGCGTTGTATTTCTTGACACAGGAATAAGTAGCGACTGCCAAGAGTGAAAACATCAAGAAAAAACAGTGCCGTCATCTGCATCACGCAATGAAAAGACGATACAGAACAGCTCCTTAAGCGCCGCTCCCAAGCGCCTGCAGGGTTGTCCCGTGTCGTCTTCCTTCGTCCGTCGTTTTATTTGGCGCCTTCTTCGTAGTCATGCATAACCAACTCGCCCACTAGCACGTGCTCACTGCTTTTGACATTTAACCAATTCTTCTATTCGTTCATTGTTATATACTGCTCCTATTTTCGCGTGTTTGCGTATTTTTATGTAGACAACTTTTACGTACCACACCTGCTGTCTGTCTTCGAGATCGCAGTATCCATAAATAAATAAGAGAAACAACTTTAGGAGCTGACAGCTGACTAATAAACCCTCGTATGTTGCCAGAGTTCTCGTTCATTGAATAGCGAGGGTCTGGACGCCGGCGGCAGGTATGATAGCTTCGGATGTCAGTCGGGCCTTTTATTATTTCCTGGTGCATATCGACCGTCGCACACACCCGCGCACAAGCAAGGAGGGGGAGGGCCGCTAATTGTTTGCGAGGAGGCACTTTGTACGCGAGCTAAGTAAAATCCTTCTCTTTACCCCTTTTCGAGCGACTCGATCTGGCTTTGATGCGTTATTCTTTTTTGCCCCGGCACTTAAAAATTTCTTATGTTTGGGGTGCCGGTGCCCGACAGCAACATCGTCATTGTTGCTGAACAACAGGGTACCACGTCTTCGTGCCGGTGGCTTATATGTCTTTAAAAAGACTAAATAAATAAATGAGGCTTTGTGTGTTTCGCCCTCAGCAAAATCTAGCTGCCGTGGATCGGAATGGAGAGCACAACCTAGGGCTGATCAGAACGCCAAAGCCATCGAGTCACCACGGAGATTGCAAAGCTGGCTTCTTTCAAATGCTCACCTGCAGTCGGCCCAGTTTGCAAAGATAATACTCTTGTAGCATAGCAAAATAACACTCAGAATCAGCTATTGATGAAATTGCGATGCATTTTCTGTTAGGTTCGATAAGAAACACTCGAGCGGCTAATAGACAATTACCGTACACGCGCTTATGTCGCGTACAGGCACGCGCCCACAAAAATGTACGGCAGCCCAGCATGTTTGGCCGCTGCTAATATTTGCAGGTGTCGAGTACAACATTTTCATTAATTCAGGAATTCTAATCGTATATGAAGCATAGGATTTTCATCTGAATTTTAAATACGGACGCACTCCTTTCTTCTTAAATTCTAGTCAGAATGAAGAATTAACCAGTGTTAATGACTCGATCTCAATCTTTTTGCCCCTTCTAACTATAAATTCAAGCTGGACTAACGAAACATTAAGTTTGCAAATGTACGGCATCCTAATGTGAATAAGTGGGGCCAAAATACCTGCGTTTCTTGGAGAATGCTCCTTCATTTCCCTTTTCGGCTTTCGCTGATCTTCTGCCGTACAGAAATCGGCTATCCTTTTTAGGGCCACCATAGCCTGAAAAAATGTATTACATGCCAGGTTTACACTCCTTTTTGTTCTAGTGCCCAGATACCTTAAATCTAATTTCATTTGAGACTTAGGTACGAAAAATTCTGAGCACGAGAATATGAATAAAATTATTATTTTATAAATTGCAATGTCTTACGATGTTTGTGTTACGCCGGCATACGAGGCATTTTGAAAATCCGAATACAAATGAAACAAAAAGGTATAAGTCTAGCCAGGACACAATACACACTGTCGTTGCGCAAAAGGTGATCCTATCTGAGCAGTTCGTCATAATTGGACTAAAATATAACGATACAGAACTGAATAAAGTGCTCAGTAATGACGCTTTAGGCCACAAAAGTAAGCACACTGTGCTTATTTCTGGAAATCAGTGATTTACGTCTGTTTAGTTAGTGTGAACCCGAAAATGGCACTGTACGAGTCAGTCAGGCTGTTGACATCGTTGTAGCTCAAGCCTCGGCCATATAAAAGATCCTTGTACAAGGAAGGCAGTCGATATCGCGACCACTGGCAGCCCATTTGTGGGATCGGTAGTTTCCTGGCCGTACTCGTTGGCATTGGAACGCTGGTCCGCGTGCGGAAATTGTCGTACACCTCAAAAATTGCTGCATCAGAAATGTTTTGGAAGACATCTCTGCCGTGGTCAGCCGCAGTAGGCGAGGCCTGCCTAGACCACACGTGTCCCCAATGCTGAGCTGACGTCCCGCACTAGGTGTTCGTAGACATCAGGAAGTTAATGCCACTTTTCTAAAAGCAGCTTATTCCTCCAAATATCCTTCTACGGGCGGCTTCAAAAGTATTCGTGGTTGCCGCGACGGAGGTAGGCAGGCCCTTCGATTCGCTACTGATATGTTGGAGTCATGAGTTCGAAAATAAGTTAGATGGACCAACGGGTGTACCTACTTTATGCTAGTAAGCAATGCCAGATGGTGTTGGTAACAAGGACTTCATGACAGCGATGCCCATTTTAGGGTTACTTTCCGGCAACGCTTGCTTCTTTTAGAAGTTTGAAACCCTCTTATTCACGTTCAATGCCGCAGAGGATTCAAAGTTTTGACGAGAACAAATCTGTGTTGTAAGGAGTTATTCGCCCCACAGTGTCATTCAGCTGCTTGCTTTTTCACGCCCTCAAGGTTAGTTTATATGTAAAAGCTCAATATGTTCACGGATTTTCGGGATACTGGCAAACGCCTGCAAGGTGCGCATCCCGCAATGTTGCTTTTCTCAACTGCAAAGTCTAAAGCCACTAAAGTTGGTTTCGAACTCCAATGACATTATGGAATAACGGCAAACTTGACATGTCACAAGAGTGAGCCCTAGTGGTTACGTGACTAAAATTATTTCAGCGCATATAGACGCATTTCTGTAACATGAATTTTATAAACAGTGTTACACTATACAACTTACAATACTGGAGAGTTCTGACGAGTGCATAAATGTGGCCACTGAACTCCCAAAAATATTTAAAGGTAAAGCCACTTTCGTCGCAATGCGAGATATTATTTTGTGAGTGAACTAAGTTGAATGGCATCAACAAGAAGCATAGCGCTGCAGTCAATTTTCAAAAGTCGTTCCCCGTTGAGTATTACACCTTCGCATATGTCGCCGACTGTTGACGCCGATACTTGCTGCCCAAACCCCCGGACATGCCTACTCTGTTTCATATTCTAGTCCTAGGAAAACACACACGTACGCTCGCGCGTTGACCTGCTCATAGGAATCGTATTTCTGGAATGATTGCGAGCAGTTGCTCCATCCTATTGCAATAGCAGTACATTTAGCCCACAAGATGCCAGCATATCCGTGCCTCAAATAAAAGCATTAGCAGTACTAAAATATTAAGCAATATCGCGAAATCGGTCAGGAAAATCATCGCTCCTATTCAGCATTGACCCCTTTTACAGCGAAACTCTATACCTCTACCGTCCAAGGAAATTTTCGCCTCGTTGTGGTAAGCAAAAAACTCCAAATACGTGGGCCGGTCACGGAGATAGCGCAATGCCAGGCCAACCCGCGGCGGAGGTGAAGCAGACGTTAAGTACTCCCCATACGTTGGGCCGATTCCGAAAATAGTGCAATACCGGCCCGACCCACGGCGGAGGTGAAGCAGAGCTTAAGCACTCCTCATACGTGGGCCGATCCCGAAGATAGTGCAATGCAGGCCCGATACGCGGCGGAGGAGAAGCAGGCGTTAAGCACTCCCCATACGTGGGCCGATCCCGAAGATAGTACAATACCGGCCCCACTCGTGGCGGAGGTGAAGCAGGACTTAAGCACTCCCCAAACGTGGGCTGATCCCGAAGATAGTGCAATGCAGGCCCAACACGCCGTGGAGGTGAAGCAGGCGTTAAGCACTCCCCATACGTGGGCCGATCCCGAAGATAGTGCAATGTAGGCCCGACACGCCGTGGAGGATAAGCAGGCGTTAAGTATTCCCCATACGTGGGCCGATCCCGAAGTTGTGCAATACCAGCCTGACCCGCGGCGGAGGTGAAGCAGGACTTAAGCACTCCCCATACGTGGGCCGATCCCGAAGTAAGTGCAATGCTGGGCCGACACGCGGTGGAGGTGAAGCAGGACTTAAGCACTCCCCATACGTGGGCCGATCCCGAAGTAAGTGCAATGCCGGGCCGACACGCCGCGGAGGAGAAGCAGGCGTTAAGCATCTCCATACGTGGCCCGATCCCGAAGATAGTGCAATGGCGGGCCGACCCGCGGCAGAGGTGAAGCAGGCGTTAAGCACTCCCCATACGTGGGCCGATCCCGAAAATAGTGCAATGACGGGCGACCCGCGGCGGAGGTCAAGCAGGCGTTAAGCATCTTCCTACGTGGGCAGATCCCGAAAATAGTGAAATGGCGGGCGACCCACAGCGGAGGTGAAGCAGGCTCTAAGCATCCTCATACGTGGGCCGATACCGAAGATAGTGCAATGCAGGCCCAACACGCCGTGGAGGTGAAGCAGGCGTTAAGCACTCCCCATACGTGGGCCGATCCCGAAGATAGTGCAATGTAGGCCCGACACGCCGTGGAGGATAAGCAGGCGTTAAGTATTCCCCATACGTGGGCCGATCCCGAAGTTGTGCAATACCAGCCTGACCCGCGGCGGAGGTGAAGCAGGACTTAAGCACTCCCCATACGTGGACCGATCCCGAAGTAAGTGCAATGCTGGGCCGACACGCGGTGGAGGTGAAGCAGGACTTAAGCACTCCCCATACGTGGGCCGATCCCGAAGTAAGTGCAATGCCGGGCCGACACGCCGCGGAGGAGAAGCAGGGGTTAAGCATCTCCATACGTGGCCCGATCCCGAAGATAGTGCAATGGCGGGCCGACCCGCGGCAGAGGTGAAGCAGGCCTTAAGCACTCCCCATACGTGGGCTGATCTCGAAGGTAGTGCAATGGCGGGCGACTCGCGGCGGAGGTGAAGCAGGGGTTAAGCCATCCTCACACGTGGACACATCCCGCAGATAGTGCAATGCTGAGCCGAGGGTGGCGGAGGTGTAGTTCACTATTAGGGGGCCCACATACAAAGCTTCGCTGATCATCCTCCTTCACAGAGTGGGAGATTTTTGCTCTTTATAACGCATCAACGCGTAGATCGCGCCTTCAATCGCTCATACATCGACTAGGCCGTTGGAAGGGGGGGCGGGGGTCTGCACATGTTACCTTTCATATAATCAAGAAGAGGCCATCCGCTGCTTACACCCACTGTAACATCCCGGATGCGTCTGCTCATCGAGTGACCGCAATTCGAGCGCCAGCGAACAACCCTGCGCTGTCGTTTGGATCGGCTGGATAGGCATCCTTTATCTGTCGAGGACCTTGGTCTATGGCCGCACTTAAAGGCACGCTGCCACCACTCTGCATAACTTCCTGACAGTTGGGTATTCTTGACGCAGTCCCTTTGAATCGTGATGAATTGTGACCATGCTCACTATCTCACTTTGCGTGCCTTTATGCGAACATGGATCAGTTTTTTACGGTTCATGATTCACTGCATTTTGCTTTTTTATGTCATAGCTGTAAACATAAAGACCGCTTTGGTAACGGTCGCTGGGACTGGACGCTTCCATGTGGCCGATATACAGTGCGCCTTTGACTATGTTGTATAGCAGGCTACGCCGGAGCTATGTGATGCTCCATTCCTGCGCTATTTTGACTTCCTCATTTGTCATTTTTCCTTTGTTTTCTTTATTCTATTGTTTATTCTTCACTCGCTTGAGCTTATTTCTGAAGAATCGGACAGCCAGCCCCCCCTCAGTGGTATATTTGCCCACTCGTTCATCATTTAGAAAACAAACAAACAAACACGAATGAGTCGCTATCAAAAGAAAAGCCTTCTAACACAGCGTCTCAAAGCGCTAGCTGTCACGAGAGAAGATAGGGAGAAACTGGCGCTTGACGCAGGCGCCAGAGATTTCATAGAGCGACTTTGACACGAGAGAAGCATTCGTGTGGTCGTGGCCCTATGGTTGGAGCAGTGGGCTGAAACACTGAGGATCGATCCCACCATAGGTCGCACGTTTCTTTAGAGCATTATCGACGGACTTCACCTACTTTGCAACTATGAGAAAACTTGAGGTGTGTTGAGCGAGCCCGTCAAAGTGTGCACAAAATCACACGTTTTGTTTTTTTATAGATACGAGGAAAGGAAGGTCGCTTTGATGAGTTACACAATGCAAGGCCGGCCGTAATGCACGCGCGCAGGTGTCGAAACTTCACAGTCATTGTGAAGGGGTGCTAAGTTCTGGGTTAGTTTTTATCTTCTATTTTTTGTGCAATATGAAATTCTTGACCTATCACTTATATTCATTGTTGTATCTTGACCAAGCAGTCATCCCCATGCTGTCATTATTATTGCTTTCTAAATGACAGGGGTAATGGACCCATTCGATTACCTGGTTGAAAATTCGCAGCGCTTGCCCACAGGTGTTCATTCCTATGTCCGTCACGTAGAGCAGAGATACGCAGGAAAATGTCACAGATGGAGTCAAGGTGACGTCAGGTTCCATTACGGTGATTGCGCAGAACAAGATAATCATCAGCTGCAAAGAGCACAAGAATATGATGCGGTATTTCTTTCTACACATCATTTATCACAATTTTCCTAAACTGAGACAAAATAAACCTTGAAATCTATTTCTGAACAATTGTACAGCATTGCGGAGGTTGATTGAGGTCGTTTTCTCCAGCTTGTGATGTTCTAATACTAAAAAAAATGGTTGTCAACTTTGTACGTCACAATCCTAATCCAGTTCGTGAGATGGTCCAGCCTGCACGTTAGGCAACATGGGATTTGGTTCCATCTAATTATTCTTCGCTAGCTACAAGGACTAAGCCTAAAAGGATTTCTCATTGAATTATTGTCCTTAATGCGGTAGGTCTTATTCTCCTAAGATTTTGTATTCATTTCAAAGTTTCGTTGAAGTTATGTCAAACACTCGGTGTAAATGCAAATCACGCACGAAATTTAAGGGAACGGGAAACTAGCTCGCCTATTCACGGAGTTAGTGCGAACACTTGGCTTCTCCGCTCACTACTACAGAGACGCTTACGAGTCATTTCTAATATACAAGTTCAGCACACTTTCTAGGAGAATTAAGGAAAGCATAAGAAGGCTGACTTTTATTTTCAACTAGCAAGAGACATGTTTACAAGAGTGCCGTCATGTTTGGTGCACCACCGAATATTTTGCCTCTGTTTTATGCGTTGACTAGCGGTTATATGTGGTATACAGGGTGTCCCACATTATTTGAGGCAAGACTTCAAAAATTAAATGCACTTCAGAAGCCAATCGAACCGAGCAGCTATTATTCCCAATAGCCTATAGTACCTCGAGTAATTTTTTTTTGTTTTCCCCATAACTCACTCATTAAGTATAATTACCCAACTGTTTAATTATGGGCTCAGGACCCCAAGTAGGGTATGCAGGTTTGCAGAGCACCTTCATAAACCACCGCTCGAGCTGTTTCCTGTACGATACGTCTCACGTAGTCCTTTTTTCTGGGTTGCAAAGAAAGCCCGCGAAATATGAAAAAAGCCACGTGACGGAGCGCCTGCGCAGTGGTATCATGCTGCTCTCAAGCGTGCGTTCGGTGCACAAGGTCGGCTGCATCGCGTCTGGCGACGGGGAAGCTGCAGGGAGTTAAGATCATTATAGGCACCTGGGGCCGGCGGCTCCCGTCAGATGATAGCGCAAATGCATTCTACTGACCTTGTTCACCGAACACGCGCTTTAGAGAAGCACGGCACCACTGCTAAAATGCTCCGTCACGTGTTTTTTTGTTTCATATTTCGTTGGCTTTCTTTGAAACTGGGGGGGGGGGGGGGGGGGGGGATGAAGAACTACGTGAGATGTATCGTACAGGAAACAACTCGATCGGTGATTTCTGAAGGTGCTCGACAAATACGAGTATCATACCTGAGGTCCTCAGCTAATATTTAAAATGTTGGGCAAATAAACTAAATTAGGTATGGGAAACAGAAAAAAAAAATGCCTCAGTTACTATAGGCCAGTGCGTGTATTATGTGTTCGGTTCAATTCACTTCCAGCGGGCCTTTCATTTTTAAAATATTCGCTCAATTTACGTGGGACACCCTGTATAATATATGGCATGTTTATGAAGCTATATACGCATTCCAGAACATTTATTAGAGATTCTTCTCGCACTTCTGTTGTGTTGATGTTTATTACTTCACTTTGTCATATGATTTTTCATTTCTATTTATTTCACTTTTCATACATGCATAGACTTTGTAGAAAAAAACAATTTCCAAAGTCTCAGAATCACAAAAGAACCATTACTGCAAAGAATGGAATGGAATGGAGTTCGCGGAACTCAGGGGTTAGTGGAGGCAACAGTATGGGTGTGATATAACCAAGTGGGGGGGGGCAGTGACCGTCTTTGTGGTCTCACAAAAGTTGCAGTAACTTCAAACAATGAAGTATAGAAATACTCTTCTGGTAGCTGCGACCACTCGCATGCTGTATGTGGCCCCTCTCCCTTGGCATTCCACTGGCTGCGTCTTTGCAGCTTATATTTCTCACGTCTCCCCCATGTGGACGCTACTGAATCCACACGTGCTTGTATTCATAGGCTACCTATGCTTTTAGAGCGCAGCTCTTAGGAGACCGTTTCGGCGGCTAGCGTTGGCGTCAGCGTAACTGAGCGTACGAGCACAGCGAAGGATGAAAGAGCGAACGCGGAGCGTAGCGGGGATGAAAGACGCGAGTAGGAAAGCGGATGAGGGCACGGCGACAGCGTGAGAAGAAAAGCATAGTGCGGCGAGGACGGCTACGAGATGGCGCCAGAGCAGCGCGCGTCCCCTGGAGCTCTGTCTCCGGCGGATGCTGTGAATTGCGCCTACGCGTCACCCACACGCTGCCTCTCGCGATCTCTTGATTAGCGAGGTAGTCGCGCCCCACTTCGCTCCATTTGCAACCTGCCACGCGAAACATTGTCCGCGTCATCCAATATATCGCAAAATAAAAACCAGTCGTTTTCATGCTGTCATCGTCATTCCGGCACCGTGATTTTATTGCCTTCATGAGATTGTGACTATTTTTTCATTGTCATGTGATCTTCATCCTGCCACCGTTTTTCATCTGTTGCTGTCATTGTGTTATCACACCGCCATCAGGCCACCTTCGAGCCATCGTCGCGAAGACGGCGTCATCATTCCATCGTCGTCATGCCTTTGTCGACATCGCGTCATCATCGCAAAGTCGCCGTCATGCCATCGTGCTCGTTCTATCGTTGTAATTTTTTCATTGCCATTGCACTGTCGTCAATACAGTGTCGTTATACCTTTGCGCTCATGCCATCGTCGAGGTTTCACTTCTGTCATCCCTTTGCAGACACGCCGTCGTCTTCATGCTATTGTCGTCATGCCAACGTCGTCGTACCGTTGTAAACATTTAACATCGTCATTCCATCGGCATCACACGAGCATCAGCATCACGTTGTCAGCACTCGGTCGTCGTCCCACCATCGTCTTCACTCTAGCGTCACCATGCAATGGTCATTACAGCATCGTTGTCAAACCATGGTTGTAACGCGGCCGTAATCACACCATCGTCGTCATCCAATGGTAGTAATGTAGTCGGCGTCACACCCTGCTGTATGAAGCTATCATCGCCGCCACTCTGCACATATTTTCGACATCTATAGCTTTCATAATCTATTCACATCACATAGAAAATTGCCCGGAAGGTTTCTACCTTAATCTTTTTCGTTCTTGCGTTGGCATTCCGCTTCTATTTAAGTGTGGGTTCCACAAGCAGGCATTAGAATCGTGGCATCATATTCCAACCTGTAGCAACACGCTGGCTCACACTAAGCTTAGGACATTATGTACTTAAAACACTTTCATGCATTTCGGACAAGGACTGGACATTGTAACCGGCGGGTCGGGTCACTGAGATGTCCCAAATGGAAGGTGACAATAAAGCAGCTTACATTTTAAAAGCACTTCATCAGTCACGATATATTTACGCCACCACAGTTCCGGTGCGCGAATGCTACGCGAGATCAGAAGCAGGTGTAAATGTAAAACAGTGAAATGCTGAAAGACATTCAGAGAGACAAGCACGCGCACCGGAGCACACTTGGTTGCTGTCTTTTTGCTGGTCAAGGTAAGAGACATAAGGTTTCAAACAAACAAACAAAATTCAACTATGAATATTAAGCTGCAGAAGGTGCAAATAACAAACCTATGCGAATCCATTGGCTACTTTAGAGTAAGTACACGCTATATTTGAAAGCAAGAACAAAATAAGACCGGTGCTTTGTTCCCATCAAAATTTGTTTGCGATAAAGTGAGATTGTTTTGTCGCTTCTAGAAAGGAAGCATGGTTATAAGCAGGTGGTTGCGTGCCCACTGGGGCTGACAATGCTTGCAGCATCGAAGAAAGCTGTTAGCCGCTCGTTATTTTAACGCCACACTGCTTTATAAAGAATGAACAATAAAGAAATAGTAGGTTTTAGCTTCCTGAAACTGCACAGCAGATAACGTTTTTCCCTGAAACGTGTGCTCTAAGAGCAAAACGAAAAAAAAAGAAACATTCGCTGTAAATATCAGGGAAAAGGTTACACCGTAATTATTACACAACGCATAAAAGCTGTACAATTATCATTACATTATCAACGAATGCAAAGCGCGAGGATATGTTACAGCTACATGATGTTTCTCACGTAAAAGTCACGAAGGTTTTAAATACTTGTTTTAAACTACGCAAATTTTACCGACAGTGCTTCGCAGTGCCGTTGTATATACCAGCATTGAGTTCTGTTTATTTCTACGTAGCGTAGCACATGACCCACTGCAATGACCGTCATCATTATTGTGTCTAATTTGCTTAAAGCTGATCGCACGTTACTTTCCTTTCCGAAGCATTATGGCGTGCTAAGGCCCGCATGGTCTCCTGCGAGGAAAGTACCTTGACGCGCAGCGTTAAAGAACGGATGTGCAGGTCGGATTGGCGAGGTTTGTTCTTGTACGAAAGTCTTTAAGCATGTGAGCTTTCTGTGCAGCTGCACTAATAGGAATAAAAGCCCGTTCCCTCTGGAAAATTTCCTTGCATTTCACTTCTGACGGCGGAAATCGACGGCATCAATCTCAAACACATTTGTTTGAGATAGAGAACTGCGCAGAATCTGTTTTGATGCATACTCGTGAAGAATTATGTAGCAGGGCGAAATGGCCACGCCCGTCCCGTTTTGTTTTTATTTCGTTAATTCCATCCATACGTTCGTTCCTGCTGTTATTACAAATTATGGAATACCGAGCAACTATGTGCCTGAACCATGACTCACCACTGAGCTGGTGGAGGAATATATGCAGTCCAGAATACCGTCTAAGATGTTCGCCCGAAGTAGCCATTTGAGCTCGGTGTTCCTGGGCCGCAGAACATTATGCTCCATGGCTTCCTCCCATGCGTACATTTTGACCACGCGAATTGTGGACAGGAGGTCCGCTGTAGTCTTGAGACGCTCGTCCCTTGCGCGAACAACCTTTTCCTGCCGAGAGCAAATTAAAAATAATTGAATACTAGTGGGGTGTATCATCAAACTGCACAGTTGGTATTAGAAAATACAAAGTAGAGGGCTCCGAGTGAATTTTAATATCATGCAGTTCTCTAACGTGCCCCAAAATATCGGCACGCGGACGTTCTTCATTTCGTTGCCACCGAATTGTGGTCCCCGCGGCCGGGAATGGAACCCGCGACCTCGTGCTCAGCTGAAGAACGCCATAGACATTGAGCCTCCGTGACATGTCCAAAAGTAAATTTAGCCGCATGATTTTTTTTTCTCGAAACGCGCTCGGCCGGAGCAATTTCCGGCACGATTTTCAAGGCTAGATCCGCCTTCAACATTCTGCTCCTCATGCTTGCTTAATCAGATTTATTCCTGAAGATGTCCGGTTAAAATTGCTAGGTGCCATTGTGTCTAGCAAATGAAACACGAAGCCGAAAAACATGTCTCCTGTGGTTTCTTTTTTTTCTCACAATATTATGGCGATGGTCATGAACGTGGCTACCGCAGGGTGGCCGTTATTTTGCCTGGCAAGAAGAAAGGAAAATTGTAACTACGAACAAATGGCACAATATGACTGAAATTGTTAAATCCCCACGACATACTACAATACAAGAACCGCACGAAAATGAAAAACTAATTTTAAATACATTGCAAAACGTTGAAACGTATATATATATATATATACATATATATATATATATATATATATATATATATATATATATATATATATATATATATATTGTAATGAAGCAGACGCGCCCCTGTGTATGTGCCGTCTGCAGAGGAAGACGTAGGGCCGTGCCGTGATCTCGAGCGACCCCCATGCTTCGGACAGCCCTTGCAGTGCCTTGATTTACGTAGCGTTCCACAACGTTGTGAACGAGAATAAACCTCATCGCATTTGGTGGAGGTTGCTGATATCCTTCGCCTCGTCCTGGAGCTCCGCACTCGAACCCTGCCAACAAGATCACCTTGCACTATGCCTGATCCCGCCACCTCGTTGCCTGCACCACCGGCTGCCACTGTCATCTGCGCCGGCGTCCCTCGTCAACGCGACCCACCCATTTTCAGTGGGACCGCCGAACACGACGTGGAAGACTGGTTCTCATCGTACGAACGTGTAAGTGCCCATAACAAATGGGTTGACCAGTCTAAGCTGACCCACGTGCCGTTCTACCTCGCCGACGTAGCCAAACTTTGGTTCTTCAACCACGAATCAGACTTTACAAGCTGGTCCGCGTTTCAGACTCTGTTTGCTGAAGTGTTTGATCGCCCAGCTGTGCGTAAGCTACGCGCTGAACAGCGTCTACGCCAGCGCGCACAGCAGCCTGGAGAGACATTCCCCAGCTACATCGAGGATGTTCTCGATTTGTGCAAGCGGGTAAATCCCAGCATTTCAGAGGATGACAAGATCAAACACATCGTCAAGGGCTTCGAGGACAGCGTATTCCAGATGTTGCTGGCTAAAGCCCAACTAGCGTGCCCGTCCTCATTTACCTCTGCCAGAGCTTTGACGAGCTGCGCCGCCAACGTTCCATCGCCCGCCAGAACATTCAGCACGCCGATTCCGTCTCGAGCATAGCGGTTTCTACCGAAATAACCAACTCGACCCTCTCGCAGCATATCAAAGATTTTATCCGTGAAGAGGTGGCCAGGCAGCTCTCGCTGCTGCCTCACAGTGACGCACCTGCGGCAGCTTTGCCTCCAACGCTGCAGGAAGCCATCCGAAATCAGATATCTGAAACGCTTCCTGCAGCTCCTAAACCCCCCCCACCCCCCCCCACCCAACCCTATGAGTGTGCCGCTGGCCCATACCAACTTTGCCAATCACCCTACGTCGCTGCCGCTCAGTTATGCAGCCGTGGTTGCGCGGCCACCTGCGCAGACAGCTTCCTTTTCATCGCCCATGCATCCGGCTTCATTTCCAGTTGCCCAACCGTCACCACACTTTTTTCGTCCCACCGAGACGTGGCGCACTCAAGGCAACCGGCCTATCTGCTTCGCCTGCGGCATTGCTGGCCATGTGGCGCGCTTCTGTCGCCGCCGCGCCTCAACTGCGCGTGCCAGCTTTGACACGCCCAGCTACGCACCACAATACGCCGCCACGCCTCCATTATCACCGCGAAGTCTCGACACTGATCGCCGGTTGGAAACTAGGCGTTCCCCTTCCCCTCGTCGGCGTTGGATTTCGCCCCTGCGTCGTAGAGTTCCCACTGAAGAGGCAAACTGACTGCTGCAGTTCCTGAGGCAAGAACTGCAAATACATCGACGATCTCAAGACCTCAATCTTCGCCGCAAAATGTAATTACCGTTTTCGTAGAGGGAGTACCAGCAGTGGCATTAGTCGATACCGGAGCAGCCGTTTCCGTCATTCACGAGGGCCTTTGCCGCAAGCTACGAAAAGTGACTACAGCTCGCTCTGGCCTGGTGCTCGCCACTGCCAGCGCGCAGCGAATTCACCCTTCAGCTGTATGCACGGCCCATGTCGTCATCAACGACGTTCTGTACATAATCGAGTGTTTCGTGCTACCATCGTGCTCTCACGACCTCATCCTTGGTTGGGATTTCCTGTCACGTCATCACGCTGTCATTGACTGTTCGCGTGCAGAAGTGTCGCTTTTACCACTATGTGAATCACTGCCGACCAGCTCTCATCACTTTGCCGACAAACTCACTGTTGATGCCGACACAACCATACCTCCTGAGTCGTCGATGGCTGTTGTCTTGTCGTCTGATGCCGCATCTGACGCCACCGTAGTGTTCACGCCATCCGAAGTGTTTGCTCAACGCAAGGGCATTGTTCTTCCGTTTGTCGTGCTTACTGTAACATCTGGGTCAACTGTGATGCTGGTCACCAACTACTACCAGTACCCGATCAGCCTACTGCGTGGAGAGACAGTAGGATACTTCCAAGCGGTCGACTATGTCGACGACCTCGATGTTCCTGCCGACTGCCTCCGTCACGTTGACGCCATCGCTTCGGTCTCCGGCTCATCAACTTCAGTGGGTTTTGACAAGACCATCGACCCTGCACTTTCCCCATCTCATCGCCGCCAACTTCTCGCTCTCCTTCACAAGTTTGTCTCTTCTTTCGACTGTCACCAGACGTCACGGGGCCGTGCCACCGGTGTTTCTCACATCATAGACACCGGTTCCCACTCCCCCTTGCGACAGCGCCCGTGTCGTGTCTCTGCCGAATCATCATGGAGCAAGTGGACGACATGCTCAAACGTAAAGTCATCCGTCCCTCTCAAAGTCCTTGGTCTTAACCTGTCGTATTGGTGAGTAAAAGGAAAAAAAGATGGCTCCATCCGCTTTTGTGTCGACTACAGACGCCTAAACAAGATAACGAGGAAAGACGTTTATCCTCTGCCTCGAATCGATGACGCTCTCGACTGTTTACAAGGCGCAGAATACTTCAGTTCCTTGGATCTGCGCTCCGGGTACTGGCAAGTTCCAATGGCCGAGCCTGACCGTCCGAAAACCGCATTCGTTACACCCGATGGCCTCTACGAGTTTAACGTCATGCCCTTCGGGTTGTGCAACGCGCCTGCTACTTTTGAGCGTATGATCGACACCATCCTTCGTGGCCACAAATGGAAGACCTGTTTATGTTACCTCGACGACATCGTCGTCTTCTCAACCGATTTTCCGACGCACCTCGCTCGCCTGCATGACATTCTGACCTGTCTCGCCTCTGCCGGTCTACAGCTTAACCTCAAAAAGTGCCGCTTTGCTGCAAGCAAGCTAACCATATTGGGTCACGTTATCTCAAAAGACGGCGTCCTCCCGGATCCAGACAAGCTCCGCGCTGTTGCAGAGTTCCCAAGGCCCACGTCTATCAAAACCCTCAGAAGTTTTATTGGCTTATGTTCTTATTTTCGTCGCTTCGTACGCAATTTCACATCCATCATGGCGCCTTTGACAAGTTTACTTTCCGCCAGTAACGGCATAGCGGCATGGTCACCTGAATGCGATGCAGCATTTCAACAGTTGCGCCACTTGTTGACCTCACCACCGATTCTTCGCCTCTACGACCCTGATGCTCCCCCGGAAGTCCATACTGACGCCAGCGGAGTTGGCCTTGGCGCGGTCTTAGCGCAACGGAAAGATGGCTATGATGAATACGTCGTCGCTTATGCGAGCCGTACTCTAAAGAAAGCAGAATTAAATTACTCCGTCACAGAAAAGGAGTGTCTAGCGATCATCTGGGCACTAAGCAAGCTTCGCCCATACCTTTACGGCCGTTCTTTCGCCGTTGTTACTGACCACCATGCCCTTTGTTGGCTTTCTTCCTTGAAAGACCCGTCTGGACGCTTGGGACGTTGGGCGCTTCGCTTGCAAGAGTACGACATCCGCGTCATGTACCGCTCCGGTCGCAAGTACTCCGACGCTGATGCGCTCTCTCGCTCCCCACTGACGCCTGATTTGGCGTCGTTGTCAGCTTCCTCGTCCACCCTGTCACCGTTCACCATCACTTACATGCTCACAGAGCAGCGCAAGGACCCATCCCTTGCAATGTTACTTGACTACTTTGCTACTCCGTCTGATGTGCCTTCGAAAGGAGCACTGCGTCGCCAAGCAACCCACTTTTCAGTGCGGGGCAACATTCTATATCGCCGAAACTACATGCCCGACGGACGCAAATGGCTCCTCGCTATACCTCTTCATATGCGCTCTGACGTTTGCCCGTCTTTTCACGCTGACCCCCTAAGCGCTCATGCCGGCGTCCTAAAAACTTACACAAGGTTGCGTCAGCGCTATTGGAGAGGCATGTACAACTTTGTGCAAAAGTACATTCAGTCTTGCACTACATGCCAACAAGGCAAGACACCTACACAGCGTTTCACAGGACCGTTGCAGCCACTACCATGCCCGTCTCGTACGTTCGACCGCGTCGGCATCGACCTCTACGGCCTGTTTGAAGCCAATTTGAAGGTCGCACAGGTCTACGCCCCTACATCCACTCATGATGACCAGGAAGTCGAAAGCTTCTATGAAGACGTGGAATCGGCGATGGGTAAAGTCAAAACAATATACACTATATACTGATGTGCGACTTCAATGCCAGGGCAGGCAAGAAGCAGGCTGGAGACAAATCAGTGGGGGAATATGGCATAGGCTCTGGGAATAGCACGGGAGAGTTATTAGTAGAGTTTGCAGAACAGAAAAATATGCGGATAATAAATACCTTCTTCCACAAGCGCGACAGCCGAAAGTGGACGTGGAGGTGCCCGAATGGCGAGACTAGAAATGAAATAGACCTCATACTCCGCGCTAACCCTGGCATCATACAAGATGTGGACGTGCTCGGCAAAGTGCGCGGCAGTGACCATAGGATGGTAAGAACTCGAATTAGCCTAGACTTGAGGAGGGAACGGAAGAAGGCAGCTGGGGAGGATCAGGTAACAGCAGATTTGTTGAAGGATGGTGGGCGGATTGTTCTAGAAAAACTGGCCACCCTGTATACACAATGCCTCGTGACTTCGAGCGTACCGGAATCTTGGAAGAACGCTAACGTAATCCTAATCCATGAGAAAGAGGACGCCAAAGACTTGAAAAATTATAGACCGATCAGCTTATTGTCCGTTGCCTACAAAGTATTTACTAAGGTATTCGCAAATAGAATCAGGAACCCCTTAGACTTCTGGCAACCAAAGGACCAGACAGGATTCCGTAAAGGCTACTCAACAATAGACCATATTCACACTATCAATCAGGTGATAGAGAAATGTACAGAATATAACCAACCCTTATATATAGCTTTCATTGATTACGGGAAAGCGTTTGATTCAGTCGAAACCTCAGCAGTCATGGAGGCATTACGGAATGAGGGTGTAGACGAGCCGTATGTAAAAATACTGAAAGATATCTATAGCGGCTCCACAGCCACCGTAGTCCTCCATAACGAAAGCAACAAAATACCAATAAAGAAAGGCGTCAGGCAGGGAGATACTATCTCTACAATGCTATTCACAGCGTGTTTACAGGAGGTATTCAGAGACCTGGATTGGGAAGAATTGGGGATAAAATTTAATGGAGAAGACCTTAGTAACTTGCGATTCGCTGATGATATTGCCTTGCTTAGTAACTCGGGCGATTAATTGCAATGCATGCTCACTGACCTGGAGAGGCAAAGCAGAAGGGTGGGTCTAAAATTAATCTGCAGAATAGTAAAGTAATGTTTAACAGTCTCGGAAGAGAACAGAAGTTTACGATAGGCAGCTAGGCACTGGAAGTGGTAAGAGAATATATCTGCTTTGGACAGGTAGTGACCGCAGATCCGGATCATGAGACTGAAATAATCAGAAGAATAAGAATAGGCTGGGGTGCGTTTGGCAGGCATTCTCAGATCATGAACAGCAGGTTGCCATTATTTCTCAAGAGAAAAGTGTATAACAGCTGTGTCTTGCCAGTACTCACGTACGGGACAGAAACCTGGAGGCTTACGAAAAGGGTTCTACTTAAATTGAGGACGACGCAACGAGCTATGGAAAGAAGAATGGTAGGTGTAACGTTAAGGGAAAAGAAAAAAGCGGATCGCGTGAGGGAACAAACGCGAGTTAATGACATCTTAGTTGAAATCAAGAAAAAGAAATGGGCATGGGCAGGACATGTAATGAGAAAGGAAGGTAACCGATGGTCATTAAGGGTTACAGACTGGGTTCCAGGGAAGGAAAGCGTAGCAGGGGATAGCAGAATGTTAGGCGGGTGGATGAGATTAAGCAGTTTGCTGGGACAACATGGCCCCAATTAGTGCATGACCGGGGTAGTTGGAGAAGTATGGGAGAGGCCATTGCCGTGCAGTGGGCGTAACCAGGCTGATGTTGATGATGATTATGTCGGGAAGTGTATTTTTTACACAATAAATATTTTTTTATGAAAAGGTAATCAGCGCAGCAAACTTGGTGTATTAGCAGATGAGTTCCTGGGCGAAGCTTACATACTTTGCGGCTATTAATGTGAGCTTTAAAAGACTAATTAACACAAATGCATTAATTAACTTTTGATTAGTTCTTCGGAGCCAGTGGTCTAAATGGCTGATTTGGAGGCAGTGACATTTGCAGGCACAACTGTCTTTTTAGAAAATTGGGAAAACCACACCTCATTCGCGATATTCATCATCAAATTCCAAAGCTGAATCGAGGCAACATCGAGCCAGAGCGCGACCCGCTACGCGTCGGACGGCGACGCACCAGAAAGAAGAGTGAGGCGAAGTTTCAATGATCGCATGCCGCTGCCAATCGTGACCCGACACACATCCGCGCAGGCTTGACAGGCAAAGCGTGCCGTATCAGTAGCTGCCGCCGCTGGCTGAGACGTTCAGTTTCAAACTTCCTCGCGCTTGTCCTCACGCGAGTTTCGGTCTCACATCAACGCGGGGCCGCCTTTTTGGCACTCCTGCGGGGCTCGGTGACGATATTGCCTAGATTCATCATTGGATTTCGATGATAAATATCTGGAATTAGGCACCACTTTCAGTATCCTTTTTAGAAAATTGAGGGTGCGTTAAATCGTGACTGCCTTCAAATGCGCCATTTAAAGAACTGCTCCTCAGGCAATAATAAAAAGTTGTTAATACGTTTTTTGTTAATTAGCCTTCGTAAGGTCGCGTTATTAGCGGCAAAGTATGTCCACCTCGGCTAGGAACTCGTCTGCAATAACGTAATGCTGGCTGCACTTATTGCTTTTTCAGAAAAAAATCTCCATTGTCAAAAAGAAAGCACCCTTTACATTCGTTTTTAACTGCTGCTGTTATGAACTCGTTTACTAGCTCTTAAGTCTGTTGCCAAAATTGCACCTACCACGAGGCATGCAGGAGACCTGCTAGCTTCTTCTAGGCACTCAGAGGCCTCGTATGCAATGCGGAAACTAACTGTATTGCCGATTTCGTAAGTAGATATACTACAGGGCAGGTAGTAGGCGATATTTAGGTTTATATATATATATATATATATATATATATATATATATATATATATATATATATATGCAGTTGAACGTTCGGCACGCACGTACGAAAAAACGAAATTCCCGAAAACATTAAAAGGATAACCCTGTTTACGTATATATAGCTTGTTGGCTCTATATGGTCATGATTAACAAGCAGCAAATCAAGCCCCTCGCTTTCCCTTTTCCTTCTTTTTTGTTATATATATATATATATATATATATATATATATATATATATATATATATATATTGCAATGGGGGTGTTCGCCTAGCAGAAGGGTAACTAGATATAGGTTGTAGCACTAGGCGTAAACAGGTCGGCGCTATATCGTAACGGGGAAGCAAGCACTTCTCGTCGTCTTCTCTTGCACCAGCACACCAGCACCATGCCCACTGCCCAGTGCCTTCAGTACAATCACTCCCCACCGAAAGAGTAGCCATCCTGGAGACTTAAGGACAGGAGAACACAGGGGGGTCATGGCACTGCTTGAGCCGGGAGACGTGGACAATTTCCTGGCCCCGACGACGCTGGTCGGAAGGCGTTTCCAGTGGCTCGATGAGGTAGTTGACCGCGGATGTTTGTTTCAGTACCCGATAAGGACCGTGGTACTTGGAGAGCAGCTTGGAGGAAAGGCCTGGAGGAGTAGAGGGCACCCACAACCAGACCAGCGAGCCAGGCGCAAAGCACGGAGCCGTAGTGGATGAATCGTGGCGAAGCTTTTGGCGCCACTGGTCCTGGGATGTGAACGAACGAGCGAGCTGGCGACATTCTTCGGCGTAAGCAGCCGCTCTAGAAACAGTCGTACACTCCGAAGCATCTGGCCGGTAAGGTAGAATCGTGTCCATAGTGCATGAAGGCTCGTGTCCGTAAAGGAGAAAGAAAGGGGAGAACCCAGTGGTGCTTTGCGTGGCGGTATTGTAAGCGTAGGTGACGAAAAATAGAATGCGATCCCAATTCGAGTGGTCAGATGAAGCATACATGGCCATCATGTCACCAAGGGTGCGGTTGAAACGTTCGGTCATCCCATTAGTTTGAGGATGATATGCTGTGGTAGTGCGGTGAATGATGCGACACTCCTTTAGCAATGCTGAAAGGACGTCAGAGAGGAAAACGCGACCGCGGTCGCTCAGTAATTCTCGAGGTGCTCCATGGCGTAAAATCAGATTTTGAAGGATAAAACTGGCGGCGTCTTTTGCTGTGGCAGATGCTAGGGCTGAAGTTTCAGCGTACCGCGTGAGGTGGTCGATAGCAACAATAACCCAGCGGTTGCCGCTTGGAGTGTTGGGAAGCGGACCGTATAGGTCAATGCCGACGCGGTCGAACGCGCGCGCGGGGCATGGTAAAGGTTGCAAGGGGCCGGTGGCATGTTGAGGTGGCGTCTTGCGTCGTTGGCATATGTGGCATAACCGGACATACTGGCGAACGAAGCGGTACATACCGCGCCAGTAGTACCGAAGCTGCAGGCGAGAGTATGTCTTTAATACACCAGCGTGGCCGCATTGTGGGTCGTCGTGGAACGTGGCGCAGATGTCGGAGCGGAGGTGTCGGGGTATAACAAGCAACCACTTACGGCCGCTGGAATTGTAGTTGCGGCGGTACAGCAGGTTATCCCGAATGATGAAGTGCGTGGCTTGGCGACGAAGCGTCCGAGAGATCGGTGCTGGCGACTGGCTGGACAGGAAGTCAATAAGCGAAGAGATCCACGGGTCTTTGCGCTGCTCTGATGGCATGTCGGAAATGTTGAGGGCGAAGGCACCGCAGGTAGAAATAGACGAGTGGACAGGGCCAGAGGGCAGGGGTGACCGGGATAGAGCGTCTGCGTCTGAATGCTTTCGGCCTGAGCGATAAACAACGCGGATGTCGTATTCTTGTAGGCGCAATGCCCAACGGGCAAGCCGACCAGTTGGATCTTTTAGTGAAGATAACCAGCATAGGGCATGATGGTCGGTCACGATGTCAAATGGACGCCCGTACACATAAGGACGAAATTTGCCGATAGCCCAAATGATGGCCAGACATTCCTTCTCAGTAACTGAGTAGTTCGCCTCGGCTTTGGTAAGGGTGCGGCTGGCATACGCGACGACGTACTCTTCGAAGCCATCCTTGCGTTGTGCAAGAACAGCGCTGAGCCCGACACCACTAGCGTCCGTATGGATCTCAGTTGGAGCAGAGGGATCGAAGTGTCGCAGTACTGGAGGCGAGGTGAGAACGCGTCGTAGTTCTTGGAATGCGTCGTCGCACGCCGAGGACCAGGCTGATAGGTCAGAACGGCCGGTGAGAAGCTGCGTCAAGGGGGCAATGACAGAGGCAAAGTTACGGACAAAACGTCGGAAATAGGAGCACAGGCCGATGAAGCTGCGAAGCTCTTTCATGGTGGTTGGTTTAGGGAACTCGGATACGGCGCTAAGTTTTGTGGGGTCCGGAAGGATACCGTCTTTTGAAACTACATGGCCGAGAATAGTAAGTGTACGAGCGCCGAAGTGGCATTTCTTCAAATTTAGTTGCAGTCCTGCAGTGGAGAGGCACGCAAGTACTTGCCCGAGGCGGTTGAGGTGCGACCCAAAGTCGGTGGAAAAAACCACAATATCATCTAAATAACAGAGGCACGTTTTCCGCTTCAGCCCTCGAAGAATGCTGTCCATCATTCGCTCGAAAGTGGCAGGCGCGTTGCAGAGGCCGAACGGCATGACAGTGAATTCATATAGCCCATCAGGCGTTACGAAGGCTGTCTTTTGACGATCGGCCTCTGCCATTGGCACTTGCCAGTACCCGGAGCGCAAATCGAGCGACGAAAAGAATTCCGCTCCCTGCAGACAGTCCAAAGCATCGTCGATGCGCGGCAGAGGATAGACATCTTTGCGCGTTATTCGGTTAAGGCGGCGATAGTCGACGCAGAACCGAATGGAGCCATCTTTTTTTTTAACGAGGACAACCGGAGATGCCCAGGGACTGTTAGAGGGCTGGATGATGCCACGCTCCAGCATGTCGTCAACGTGCTGGTCGATGATACGGCGTTCAGCAGCCGACACACGATAGGGACGCTGGCGCAATGGTGTTTGCTGACCGGTGTCGATACGGTGAACGACTGCGGACGCTCGACCCAAGGATGGTTGGTCAATGTCAAATGAGGAACGAAAACGTTGGAGGAGTTTGATGGTTTCTGTTTGCTGCGCAGGTGTGAGTTCTGCGTCGACGGCGCGAGCGAAGACGTCTACAGGGGCATCAGTCGCGGCAGGATTAGTGACGGAACAAATCGGAAGTGATGCCGTGTCGCCAAACATGGTGGCCGGGAGAACGCTATCGAAAGCTTCAGCGGTACCCAGGCACTCGCCGCGGAGTAGGGATGATGGGCAGGCGGACGGATTGCACACGTAAAGGGCAGCAGAACCGTCGCAAAAAGTGACGACAGCAAACGGAAGTAGAAAGTTCCGGCGGCGCGCACAATTGGCCGACGGTGTAAACAGAACAGATGAGTTCGCAGCAGAGTTACATGACACAGGAACCAGAGCGGCGGAGAAAAGTGCGATATCGATGTCAGAGGCGGCAACAACTTTAGGAGAAGAATGGTCGTCATGGTCGCAGCACGGCACGGATAACGTAAGTTCGGCACGAGCGCAGTCGATAAGAGCTTGATTGACAGATAAGAAATTCCATCCAAGAATAACGTCGTGTGAGGAACGAGGTAGGACGACAAATTCTATAACATACATAACGCTTTGAATGACAACCCGGGCTGTGCACGACGCTGAAGGCTGAATGCGATGCGAGGTTGCCGTACGCAGAGAAAGAGAGGTAAGGGGAATGGTCACTTTGTTCAAATTGCGGCAAAGCTTCTCACTAATAATAGAAACGGCGGCTCCGGTGTCGATAAGTGCGTGTACGGTGACGCCGTCTACGGACAGTTCAATTTCGTTCACCGGGTTAGAATGAGGCCTTGAAATGTTCGACGTAAACGCAGTTCTTGCCTCTGGAACTGCGACTGTTAGTTTTCCTCACGGGCCGGGCTGGGTCGGCGAACCATCGGGGAAATGGATCGGCGACGTGGGGAAGGTGACCGGCGTGCATCGAAAGGGAGGCGACTGTAAGATGAGTCCGGAGGAAGGCTAGATGGGTCCTGACGAGGAAGTCGAGCAGGCCTGTAGCTTGAGGCGCCCCCACTGGCAGGTAAACGGGGGCTGCGACGGCGGCAGAATCGTGCTACGTGGCCCGGAAAATGGCAGAAATAGCATATTGGCCGGTTGTCAGATGTACGCCACGGGTTGACGACAGGGGCTCCAGCGGCCGAGTAAGGGACGACCATCGGGCGTGAAGGTGGCGGCGGCACATGGAAGGTGCCAGTGGCCCGGAAGGCATCAGGAGCCGGAGGAGCGTAAGGCCGGGCAACAACGTCAGCGTAAGTGAGCGGTCCAGCTGCAGGCTGCGGAGGAGGGGCAGATGGCAGCGCCGCGGCAACTTGGGTCTGAATGACGTGGCGAAGCGAGGGAGCCAAGGTTGTCGACGGCTCGGGTGTGCTGTTCGCCAGAGAGAGTTGGCGTGCCACTTCCTGACGGATGAACTGCTTTATCTCCGGCATTAAGGCAGAGATATCGGCAGCGTCGCGGCCGAAATCCAACGGAGATAGATCCGTGGTGTCCTGCTGAGCAGCGCGCGTTGATGCACGCTGCTTGCGCAGCTCGTCGTAGTGCTGACAGAGCTGTACGACCTCGGCAATCGTCCGCGGACTCTTCGCGACGAGCATCTGGAAGGCTTGGTCATCGATGCCTTTCATGACGTGCTTAATCTTGTCAGCTTCGTTCATAGATGAGTTGACGGGCTTGCATAGCGAGAGCACGTCTTCAATATAACTAGTGAAGGTCTCTTCCTGGCGTTGAACTCGACCACGCAAGCGCTGCTCAGCGCGAAGCCGGCGAACGGCGGGCCGGCCGAAGACCTCCGCCAAAGTTGCCGTGAAAGCCGACCAGGTGGTAAAATCGGCTTCATGATTGCGGAACCATAGGTTTGCCACGTCAGTCAAGTAAAAGATGACATTTGTGAGCTTGGCGCGGTCGTCCCACTTATTATAGGCGCTTACACGGTCATATTCGGCGAGCCAGTCTTCCACGTCGTGGTCGTCTGTGCCGCTAAATATAGCCGGATCGCGCTGCCGGATGACGCCAGAACAGACGATGGCGGGGGGCACGGGAGCGGCAGCCTGGGACGGTCCCGGTTCATCCATTGCAACAGCTGGTGGTAGCGTTCGGCTGTGGAGTTCCAGGATGTCGAAGAGAAACCCAGCAGCTCCACCAAATGCCATGGGGGTGTTCGCCTAGCAGAAGGGTAACTAGATATAGGTTGTAGCACTAGGCGTAAACAGGTCGGCGCTATATCGTAACGGGGAAGCAAGCACTTCTCGTCGTCTTCTCTTGCACCAGCACCATGCCCACTGCCCAGTGCCTTCAGTACAATATATATATATATATATATACATATATATATATATATATATATAATTATATTGCGTGCAGTTAGACTTAGATCCACGTTAGAAAATTGCGGGTAGTCAAAATTATTCCAGAGTCCCACGCTGAGACGCTTCTCATAACTTCAGAGTGGCCTTGGTACGTTAAACTCAATGAATTAATCAATCATTCGATAGTTGCTATTAAACGGTCTATCGTATGTCAGGCCTACATCTCAGACAGCTTTGTCAGCAGCTGTAATGAATGCGCCTCACGGTGATATTTGTCTTCTACGCCTGAAGACGCCCATCGCCCTAGCTGACCTCTTTCCCTCGCAATATGATAGGCATGTTCCCATATCGATAAACGTATAGCTAGTAAACTGTTTGAATAAACTCATCAGCTCGTTTTTCGTTGGGCTGGCAATGTCCACGTTTCTTATCGTTCGTTCGTGGTTTGTTTTGACGCTTACTTCCTTTCACAGACACTATGAAGTATATCAACCTCAGCATGAATAATTTACGACGGCTACATAATCGCCGTTGTGCTTCCACCATCCTAGATTTATTACAATCAATGCGGGATCGCTGTCGCAATAATTCACGACATTTCGCGAGCGGCATCGACCCTGATGCGTGTATGTGCAATAAAAGCGGTGAAACTGTAGATGAACAAAAACGAAACTTCTTCCAATGTTCCGTTTCTATGCACGAAGAGCAGTACTCACCCATACGCACTTCTGGACGAAGGAAGCGAAGAATGGGATAGAGATGATAAGAATAGTCCACGCACTGCAGCAGAGCGTGGGTGCAATGCCAACACGCCTGGAGAGCATCCAAAACACTATTGGCAGGGCCAATGTGCCAAATAGTGGCGTGGGAGCGCCTATGAAAAAGCTGCAAACGAGTGAGCAGTCGACAGAAATAAGCGAGGCGATGTGGCCCGCCGCACAGCGCGCCTCGCTTTCTGCCGACATGGTCATCACCTGAAAAGATAACATTAATAAGGCATAAGAAATTTGATTTTCATCGTTATATGATGCTCATAATTATAATTAATTCTATCCTATTGTTTAATTTCTGTTGTCAAGACTGAAAGCTGTTGTAAGGAACAGCTATTTGCTGGCAATATTAGAAGGGCAGCCCCTTGCACGCGACAGTTTTATCACATTACACTTATTTAGGTCATGTTATTGCGGAAGCACTTATATGGGCTCTCCAGGCGTCGCCGCAATCTTCCGTGTAAAGTCCAGGCAGGGTGGAAGAAAAAAACTAGGAGGGGGAGTCACGAGACAATCTTGAAGCATAGTCATAAAAAATCTAGAGGAATGGGTTGATGGGAAATATGCCCTCACGTGGTAGGCAAGCGGTAGATTTAGTCGGCGGGCCTGCGGGGGTTCTGGAATATGCGTACATAGTAGGCGTGGCAAACGCACGCCGAGGTTGAGTGAACGAAATCAAGTGTGTGAAGCTGTCGCAGTGGTAGAACAGCTGCGCCAATCGCGCCAAACTGCGCTGAGAACGATCCTTTGCGCTAACTTGCGTCAAAACGGCATATTGGCGTAAAATTGCGCCAAGCCTGCGCCATAGCATGTATGAAAGCGAAACCTTCCCTCCGTCGATGCTTCGCAGCTAGCAAACTGACGTCAAAACCAACAACACGCTGTCATCAGCATCATAGAAGAAAACTGAGGCCCGTACCTAGAGCTACGAGTGCTATAGGCCCTTCGGAGTCGTCAGGTTCGTCATTCGTGCATTTTTCTCCGACGGACGTACAATGTAATGCCGCTGTACCGTCTTGCTTTGGCTTTATTCCGGTATTCATCGAACGCGTCCACGTGGTACCGCGGAGGTTTCCGAAGGAGGATGTCCCATTTTAGGAATAAAGGTAAGGTTTCTCGATGTCTATGGGTGATAGCGGGGCTTTGTGAAAGAGCCGTTGTGATCAGAATCGCACGTGGTACATAGTTCAGAATGGTATTAGCGAATGACGTCGAAGGTAGTACACCGCGAGAGCGGGCACTTCGATGGGTGCCGCCATGTTCGTTGACGCAAAGCTTTTGCGTCGAGCTTGGGTCGCTGCTCTATTTCGGTGAAATAGCGTCGTCGAAGCAAACGCAAAGCCCTATTTGCGTCTTGCCCATGCGCAGTGGCGTTGACGCTCTCTATCTTTTTGCAGTCACAAAACCTTAGCGGCCCCAATATAAAAACTCCCTGCATGGCATGACATGATTATATTGCGTTATGTCATGTTCAGTGCAGGCGCACATGCCCGATCGGTCTTGCAGTGAGCCTTTGCCCAGAAGCCATGATCGTGGCATTGTGTTATATCCTGGCTTAATAAACACGCGTTTGTTGACAATCTGTCCGTGTTGCCTTCTCTGCGCCGCATCAACGGTATATGTAAACTGGTAGCGAAGCTTCCAAAGAAGCCCACATGTCAATAAAATGGCGGCTCCTTGCAACCGTCGCCATCTACGCATCGGGGAGACAAACAATAGCAATCAAAATATAAAAAATAAAATGTCACATCACAACCGGAAATGGCAGTGCCGTCAAGATCTTATGCTGCTTGACGCGAATGTCTGAATTTTTTTCGCGTACGGAATTTCGATCTATACGCCAGCAATTGTTTTTCTTTTGAGGCTGAGGCGAGTTTGCGACTCGCGTCAGCTCAAGCGCCAGCGTGTCCTTAAACTGTAGGAGTGGCGTATGTCTTAATGCGAACATAACTAGGCTGTTATTGACGGCGTGCAGATTTTTGGGCTAGTTGGTTAGTTGTATCGACTGAAGTCATAGCGCTGGACTGATACGGACAAGAAATACGCACGTCCTGTTGTCTTTCTTGTCCATGTCAATCCAGCGGTATGACTTCAATTGATGTTACTGACGGCAACAGCTTCAGTAGGTTTTTTAGGAAGGTGAGCCAATAAGATGAAAATAAATGACAGGGCCACAGAGGTTTCAAAAGCAACTTCACTTTGATTTGTCTAGAATAATACAACCAATATAATTGATCAAAGCAAACATGTTTCAATGGATCAAAAATACTGTAGCCAGCACACAGCCGTAATGTATAGCAACATATGCTAAACCTTTCCGCAAAATCATTCGTAATTTCGTACGGCATGTATTCATATCCAACAGTTATTAGACAAGACAACATTGTCACACATTATCATTTTGAAAACATTCGACTTACTAATTTTGCTGCCCGTCGGACACCCATAGCCGGTGTTACGGAGAATGAACGAACATAGCGCGACGTTTCTTCGCGGAGCGTTCCGCATTTATCGTAAGGACCAGACACAGCGCGTCGGATACAGCAGCGTGAACTTGGACGATAACAAAAACCTTCACTCATACGTTTCGCCAAGGAATGCCGTGCGCCAATTCAGGCAAAATTTGAAATGAAGCACAAGCCACACTTTTAACATCACATGCAAGCAAATAAAATAACTCGGATGAAATCACCGTGTTCATGTGAGCAATGCCATTCCGCACGACATAATAACTGGCTTGCACAGTCTTGCGCCAGAATAACTTATTGGTAGTGGTCAGCAAGAGCGAACGAATAAATTGTGAAATAGAAAAAAAAAATATTTGTTGTTTTAGTACAGCAAATTTATTTGAAACAAAGTATTTACTCGTATATGACAGTATTCTGATTTAAACTTTCCGAAGATTTTTTTTTCAGATAGGTTTTCTAGTTTCAGTGTTTATCCCCCCCCCCCCTCACTTAGTCGCGCTTCAATCGTGCACCTCAAATTGATATCTTTGGCAATAGGTTTTAGCACGCTTTTCATAGAGAAACATATCGGTAAAGAGCGGACACTCTCGTAGGGCCCTGCGGCCGAGCTACTGCACTGCCGCCAGCGCCCTGAGCGGCTCGTCAGACCGCTAGTTTGTCTTCGGAAATTGTATACACGTGGTTTAGCTCTCTTTTCGTTTCAGTTTCGATAGCAGTGCTTTTGATTCTGGTTTATCTTTGGCTGCTAAAATGTTCAACTACGTGCTCTATTGGGGGCGAGCTCCACCACTGAAAAAGCTGGCGCCACCGTCGGTGTGACGTGGCATGAGGGATCACGTGGACACAGTGGCCGGGTCGGCTGCTTCGGCAGCGCCGAAGCGAGCTGAAAGCAAAAGTTTAAAGTCCCACCTGCGCCGCGGTTCTGATTAAGTGGTGAGGCTTCACCGTTTTGGGTGTCTGCTTGACAACATATGGAAGTACTATAATAGGTATTCGCTGCCTTTGGAGGCGTGCAGCATGGTAGGCTACTGCTCGGTGCCGCAGTGCAGGATGTACGCAACGGAGCCCGCTGTCAGCCTTATTCACACGTAGCCGCAGGGCAAGGAGCTGCGTGAAGTTTGGCTGGCGAAACTTACAACCGGCAAACAGCCATCGCCTACAACTCGGGTATGAAGCAAGCACAGATGCGAGGAAGGTTTCTGCTACGGCGCCTGGACTACGCTATGTTCGGTGAGTAGGCAGAAAACTCGCCTGCGCTCGCCTGCGCCCGCTGACCGGCTAATGTCATGACGCTTTATTAGGTCTACGAACTTGTTGATACTAGATTCTGCCAAGTTCACTGGAATGGAAAGGGAGCGGTAAGAAGCGCATTAAAAGGAGGCATGGCATATGGTCATGTTTGTGTCACGAATTAATGCACTGGATTACGAAAAAGAAGCAGAGGGAAATCGCACGCCTAGAAGACCGATAAACATACAGCGCGACGCAACTTGAGAAATAATATTGAAATGTCCAAGAATTTAGAAGACAAAAAAAGATTGAATCGTCGCGACGACATATCAGAGTCGCCGTAGCCGTCGAAGACTCTATAACGAAATTATTTCTAAACAGTTCTGATACCATCCACACAACAGTGGTTACTGGTCTGCTGTCAAATGCCCATATGCTGCGGCCTAAAGCTCACGGCACGGTGCGAAAATGCGCTCACAGCGAAAGCAAAACATTGTGCGCGGACATGCATGGAGACGCGCAGTCGGTCGCTGCGAAACCGTGCGATCGCTGCATTGAGGCTTCATTCTGTTATGCCCCATTTCGTTATACAGACAGCCAAATATAAGAACATATTTCACATAGTTTAATCTCATCGTTTGCCTACCTTTCACGCAAGAAGCCGGTTCGGGAGACTCCATCGCGGCGACCTCGCGCAGTGGCGTTCACTGTACATATTCGGTAAAGAGACAGCGTCTGTAAACGATTCTGTGCTTTCAGTTTGGCCAAGATCATTATATCGTCAGTCAAAAAGTTCCCTCGTTTTGAGAGTACCTACATAAATGTCTAGGAGGGCTGCCCCGTGTTGTTTTTATTCAGCACCGTAAGCGAAACCTATGAGGAGCGCGCCGCGTGATTCCTCATACTACGCAAGTGAGGCACTTCCGACAGATGGCCCCAATATTGCAGCGCAAGAGCTTTAATATTTCATTTTCAAGCATGCCGTACATATAGGCGTTTAAAGTCACGGATGGCAGCCTTTTTACTAGAAAAGCCGCCAATCTTCTCAAAGCAAGGCTGGATTGGCTCGTGCAGGTTGGAAAACTAATGCGATGAGAGCTCTCCTTATTGCAATTCTTTCGTTGTTTATAAGCCGCTTTCCTCAGTTGCATACAATAGGAAGCAGTTGTTGCATACAGTGAGTGAAAACTTTATTGTAAATGTCCTGCGATTTTGGTGGGGTGGGGCCATAAGCACCCCAGCCTAGGTGACGGCCTCGAGTCCTTGGACTCGAGCGGCTTCCTCGGCGTGCCGGACGGCCCACAGTTGATCAGCGAAGTCGTGGCTGACAGGGCCGCCTCCCAACGCGCCCCTCGGTTCGAGACTGCCATGTCTACCCCGTTCGTAGGGGACTCCTGCTGCTGGCTACCGGTGCGTGCCCACAGCATGTGCTGCAGCGTCGCTCTGGCTCCGCACGCTTTACAATCGTCGGACGAATAAATGTCGGGGCAGCAGAGGTGAAAGATCACCGGGTTCGGATATGTGTGTGTCTGCAATTGCCTCCAGGAAACCGCATGTTTCTTGTTTAGTTTGGCGTGCGGTGGTGGGTATTTACATTTGTTCAATCCGTAGTGTTGCGTGATGTCTCTGAAAGGGGTCATGCGATCCCCCCACGTCCACTCTCGCATCGCTGTCGCAGTGGGCGAGACGTCGGGATTGCCTGCGGGCGCCGCGGCTCGGCATGAAAGTCCTCGAGCCGTGGCGTGGGCCGTCTCGTTTCCCAGGAGCGGAGGGTCCGTGTGGGCGGGGATCCATACGAGGAAACTCGTTCTTGCGGCAAATATCCGGCCGCTAGCGTAGTTGCGTATCGCTGCCTGCGAGTCGCTTATTATCACCTCGACGTCCGTGGTGGCTACCGCGAGGGCTACCGTGAGGGCTATCGCTGCTTCCTCGGCCGCCTCCGTCTCTTCCGTGCGTATCGTCGCGCTAGCGACGCAAGTTCCGCTGTGGTCCGTGATTGCAACTTGCGACCGCGAAACCGCGTCGGCGCTAGTAACGGGCCGCGTCTACGTAAACGGTTTCTTTACTGCTGCCGTATTTCTTTTGCAAGTCTCACGCGCACCTGTTGCGCCGGTCAACGTGATGCGTCGGGTGCATGTTCTTGGGCAACGGCGAAACGACGATGCGTTTGCGAATCGGTGTGGGTATGGTCACCTTTTTGCCCTGCTGCGTGTGGCTAAAACTGATGCCCAGCGTCTCGAGGATGTGCCGTCCGGTTCTGTTTGTTGCCAAACGCTCGTACTGAGCGACGTTGTGCGCTTCTATTATCTCGTCTAGGGTATTGTGTAAACCCAGTTCGAGACATTTATCCGTGCTGGTATTGATCGGCAATCCTATGGCACGTTTGTACGCCTTGCGGATTAGGCGGTCTAGTTTCGTTCGTTCGGCCACCTGCCACTTGAGTTAGGAGGCGACGTACTTTATGTGACTGGTTACGAACGCCTGTACCAGGCGGATTATATTACTTTCTTTCATTCCACTATGTCTGTTTGTGATACGTTTCAGTAACCGGATAGTTTCATCGACCGCACGCGCCAGTCTGCGTACGTTTTCGCCGTTATGGCCGTTGGCCAACAGGTGTAATCCCAGTACCCTAATGTTGTGAACATGCGGGATGACGATGCCGTCCGATGTGAGTACTCTAATTTTTCTGTCTGCACGCTCGGCTGCGGAATCGGCGTTCTTGGGCTAGTCGCACGGCTTCTAGAAAGAAACGGGTTCGCACGGCTTCTAGAAAGTCCGCGGACGTGCCTTCGTAGTCGTGTGCTAACCTGTTGATCTTATGCGCGTGCGCTGATTTAGTCTCCTCAGGATCCAAGAGATGCCGGAGGTGGTACCACGTCTTGACCATTCCTAGCTGGTTATCCATACCGTTGCACGACTCCTCCCATTGCGTTTTGCATACCTGCAATTCGTGGTCTTCTATGTCCCTGTTTAGCCGTGCTATGCGTCTGCGTAGCGTTCGATTGCGTCGTTGACGCTTCCACTTGGCTTCCACCTGGCAGGCTGCGCTTGGCTTCCTACATGTGTAGGAGTTTACTATCTATCACCTCTAGGTGTGCTTTCTGCGGTACTTCTCGCGTTGCCGCTTCAACGTCCCTCCTGAGTGTCGCGGTTATGCTCTTTCCGGGCTTTGCGAAACGCGTCCCATTCCACCAGCCGATAGTGGTTGCCCTTGGTGCCGTACCGATGACCGTGGTGATGGTAGTGCGGTCCCGCGTCGACCTGGATCTCGATCACCAAGTGATCGCTACCCAAGTCCTCCTGCGTGTTATGCGACCGCGCGCCAGCGACGTTCTTCGTAAACGTGAGGTCGGGCGAGGTGTCCGTACATACGCTGATGCCCTTGCGTGTGGGCGCGGAAGCGTCCGTAACGAGCTCCAGCCCCTCATTCTGCGCGTCTTCCCACAGGCGCTTACCCTTCGGCGTTTCGTACTTGTACCCCCACGCCGCGTGAGGCGCGTTGAAATCACCCGCGATTATTAGGGGCCCGTCGCCGGCTGCCTCGCTCGCCTTTCGCAGTAACATGCTAAAGCGGTGTTTGCCTTTGGGTCTACTGTACACGTTCAATACAAACAGGCCGCGCCCTTTCGTCGGAATAAGTTCGATCAGTACGTGCGGTAGTCTAACGTTCTTGAGTTCGCGTTGCGCCACAGTGAGGTTGCGTCTCACTAGCGTTGCAGAGGCAGGCGGTGCTCCCGCGGTCACGGCCTCGTCGATCGCTTTGTAGCCGGCCAGCTTGACCGGGTCGTTGGTTTCTTGTAATAGTATTACGTCGGGCCGTTCCCGGTTGCGTAGGAATTGTTGAAGATGCCCCCGTTTCCTCCTGTACCTCCTGCAGTTCCACTGCCAGATCGTGTACGTGTTCTGTGTGTTGCGCTGTCGTGGGCGTTGTGTTTGCGTGGTGTCGTGTCGAGCCATGGTGACTTTCCGCATTATTATTTGCTGTCCGGCTGATCCTGCACCTCTTCTTCTGCTACCGGCCTAAGGTACGGTTTCCCTGTCGTGACCCGCTCCGCCCGGGAGCCGCATTTCAATATTGTCTATGCGCGATTGCAGAGTCGCGACCATTTGTGTGAGTTGTGCTATTGCAGTGCTCAGCTGATCTGTTTGCGCGGTTTGCTGAGCTATTGCGCGGTTCAGTTGCGTTGTTTGCTGCGCTTGTTGCGTAATCATCGCGTCCACCTTGTCTTCGAGTCTGTCGACTCGCTCGCGGAGTTTCTGCTCGCTTGTTTGCAATTTGGTCTCGGCCTGTTCCGGGTCTAGCGTCTTGCGTTTAGTAGGAGCGGGTTGTGCATCCTGTGCCTCCACGACTTCCTCCACGCTCTCGACCGTTCGAGCAGCCGCGTCTGCAGCGACGGATTTGGTCATAGGAAGAGGAGATGGGGTTGTTGGGGCCCCCTCTAACGTGGTAATTTTGTTCTTTAGCCTTGCATTCTCCTGCTGTAGTGTACAAAAACATTTATTTTTCTTGTTTACATAGGGGATTGAGCGGTAGAAATGCTGGATCACACACTTGATAAAGGCAAAGACAGACACAGACTGCAAGAAGAATGTTTTAGCTATGACAAGCAATGCGTCAAGTAAAAGTGGCATTGCGAACCGGGCCAGGCGCATGCAGCGTGCATATACAGTCAGGCAAACATCCTTCACAAAACGATCCCAAATGCGCATTCACTACTCGAGCCACGCCAAATTAACTGGTTGTGAGATGGTAAGGGCCAGCCACAGATAACACATTCTGTGCTTTAAAGCAAAGGTCTTGCGACTGACTTTTGCAAAATTACGCCTTGGAAGTAATGCATATGCTCTTCCGGAAAAGACTGGTGCAAAAACGAACGGGTGGGTGCACGTTGAACGGCGGCCACGGCTCGAATATATGCTACACATGCAAAATGCGCTCACCCAGCATAGCAAACGTTTTTCTAACAATTTTGTTAACCCAAGAAGCCACAAAATTATCTCTGCATAGAAAAAAAACACCTTACCGCAAGATTGAGGGGACGCGTGGAAAAGTGCGGTGGGTCGGGCGTAACCAGCGGCACGTGACCAGCACAGCATCAACGTCTCTATGTAAACAGGATGCCGTGGATGTAACCCCGTAGACATATGATAAGCTGTCAACCTTTGAGGTGAAGTGGAAGTGGACATCACTACGCCGCCTGGCGAGTGGTAAGACTTGCTCGGCCGCGAAACGGCTCGAGTGTCCGCTCTTCACGTAGGTGTGTTTCTCTATGCACTCTTCGTTCCAAGCTTCCCAAATTACTTCGATGGACCTTGCCGTATTGACGAACCCGGCTGTAGCGCCCTCTGTGCATCGCGTTCTTTCCTGGTCGCGCTTGCAGGTATAAGCCTCGCGCAAATCCGTCTCCACAACACATCGACTGTATGAGTTAAAATTTGCATGGTATATACCGTATTAACTCGATTCTAAGCACCCCCTTTTTTTCACGATCGCGATGCCCAAAGTGAGGGGGGTGCTTAGATTCGAAAAATCTAGAATGACCCCCCCCCCCCCTCCCTCTTTTCGCTGCGACATCACGACGAGATGGGTGCGAGAAATAACATTTTATTTTGCAAACATTCAAAAGAAAAATCGGTGCAGACAGTAAACCCACCGCTTGTGTAGGATGCTCAGTCACTATCACTGCCACTCGAGTTCGTCGCACCGCTTGAACCGCTGCTCTGGGTATCACACAGCAGGTCGTCTTCCGTTCCGTCGAAGTTGTTTGTGATCGAGCACTACTTAAATGATGTGACCATAACGTCCACTTGGACCCTTTTCCACGCGTCCGAAATCCACTTCGCGATGGTTGATGGGGACGCTTTCTGCAGCGTTCCGGTCGGCGTCTTCTTCCGGTCAGGGTTTCGCACCAACTCTTCGCACTCCTGTCTTGAGATTGGCTTTGAAGGACTTGTTGACTGAAAGGTCGAGGGGTCGCAGCACTGGCGTCATGACACCCGGAATCACAACCACGTCGCTATTGATGTTCCGAAGCTTTGTCTTTACCTCCGGGGTCAGATGGCCGCGAAACGCGTCCTACAGAAGCATCAACCGCGTGCTTGCAGGTCAGCCGAGCAATGATTTCAGGGTGAGCAAGCGCGTTTGGCGGCCTTGGCTATGCGCTCTTCCAAACAAATAGGGGGGTGCTTAGGTTCGCATGCAAAACCTTTTTCCTAACTTTTTCGTGAAAATAGAGGGAGGGTGCTTAGAATCGGGGGGTGCTTAGAATCGCGAATATACGGTAGTTAAGCACACGTGCGTTGGACCCTGCGCGAAAAGTATTTGCTGCTGCGCCAAATAGGCTTTTCGCCTACGCCAGGGCTTGCGCCGAAAGGTTGAAATGGCTGTTCCACTACTGCAGTCGAGTCTCTGTTATGTGAGTCAAGTAACCCACCGAACCACCACGCGGCTCGCCGCTTAAGCAACCAGCAGACGGGCACCAAGGCTGTAACGAACGGAGGCGTCGGGTAGTTAACCGGCATGATGCCCAACAACCCGCGAGGGCCACCTCAAGGACGACTGCTCGCGTTTCGGGGCGGTTTCGGGGAAACGAGGAAACCTTTAGCGTTGCAAACGTGTGAAGGCAATCAATCCGCTCTCCATACGGCAATTCGTCGCGTAATTGGCGGCATATTCTGGGAAATAATGACGTCTTTCACCCCTGCAAAGATGTCCAGTCAAACAAGCGAGCGTCCAGGGCCCTCAACGACTGATTTCCGGTGTGAAAAAAAAAATCGTCCCATCTTGTGCCCAAAGTTCCAACGATGGACTGGCGAGCCGGGGACCCCGAACATATTTAAGGCCATGGCAGCCCATTGTTATGGCAGGCGGTCCCAGTCGACGCTGTCGTTCTGCTCAATGTCCTTTGGCTCTCAACAGAGTGGCGAGAACCCAATAGGCGCGCCTCAAAAGGGCAACGACGACGCACCACACAAGCTTACAAAATACTGCACGTAAATCTCAAAGAAAAGCGACGACTTCGGCGTTTAGAGTGCAGGCCAGTGCCATTTATTTATTTCACAACTAAAGCCGCACAGCAGAACCTTTTACTAAGCAAACACGCGACAAATAATTATCCCGAGAAACATTTCGTCTCATCCAATATAGTTGCAAGACAGAGGAACAAAAATTAGGAAGAAAATACGCACCGGAGTATCGCGTACACAACAGCAAATTTGACGAAATAATAGACCACGCTCAGGCACACTGAGAGCGCTGACTAACTACGATGGAAAGCGCAAGTGACGCTATGAAATTATGTCGTCATGAGTCTGCCCCCCCCCCCCCCCCTTAATCTCTCCACGTTTCAAGGTAATGCACTTGAAGCGAAGAACGACGCCCGGGGTAGCAGTAGGCTTCCTACGTGCCTACATATGTATTTGGTGGCAGGCGCCACTAATTGTTACCACGTACCAAACAATCACGAGTGGTTCGGCAACAATGTGGACCTATTCCTACCCAAGAAGCACCGCGCACAAGGCCCCCGAAGAGCGGGAGCAACGGCTTCCGAGGAGGTAGGCTTGGGGGGATAGCAGAATCACGTGACTATCCCTCCTAGTTTCATTTTTTTTCCTCGAGTACAAGCAATCGTCCAAGCAATGGTCCAAGTGAGATAACATCTTGGCCATGTGCTGTATGCTGTAGGTCCGAGTGAAAGCGTGCGAGGGTTAGCGAATAGAGATCATGACTCGATGTCACACGCGTAAGCAGGGTTGCCAGATTTGGCGATTTCTCGTCAAATTGGCTACTTTTGGACGTTCCTGGAGACATAAAATCGTGCTTGGCGACTTGGGCACGTTCTGCCCACTTTTGGCAGTGGTAATTTGCATAGGTAGTGGCCGAATCACACTCTCCACGACGGCCCCCTCGAAGCAACAATCCCAATAGTCAGATCTTCAAGGTCACGCTTTTGTGTATTGGAAGCTCCAGAAGCAAATTCAGGGGCTGAAAATATATTGACACGTGTACTTGTCTTCATGGAGAGACACGTTTGACCGCCTAACAAATGTTATTGCACAGCGCAGGACGCGCTTGCATGTGTGGGAAGTTTCTGAAATGTTATCGATACCTCCACCCGCTGTCTGTGACCGAACCTTTTGTAATCTGATTGCATGTGTGCGCGACGCGAATAATGTAGAACTTTGTGGAAGGCACGCGGGTCCCAGCGATTACTCTCAAACATTCGACGACTGATATATAAAAGCCGACGTGCTTGACCCGCTGATCAGATTTTCGACAATCGCCGACCGTGTTCGCCGCTACCGTTGTGCTATAAGTGTAGCCTGCATTTGTGGGCACAGGGTCGCCCAATAAAAGTTAGTTTTTTCTTTCACAGTATTGCTACTGTGTTCTTCATACGTCACTCCACGTTACATTTGGTGGAGGTGCTTGTGCGTTCATGTACCGAACGCCCCCGCAAAGCCGCGATCCAAGCCCGAAGCCCGAGGACAAAACCGACATCGCCCAAGACCAGCGTGCTAGCCGCAGACTGCAAAGACTGCCCCCAGAGCACGGACCTCTACCTGAGACGACAAAGAAGATCATAGCCAAGGCAACCCCAATGGCTACACCAGCGTCCCCCGTTATCCTGCAACAACCTCGGGACCCACCGACCTTCCACGGAGCAGCTACTGAAGACCCGGAATCCTGGCTGGAGACCTATGAACGATTCGCGACTTTCAACAACTGGGACTCCGACGACAAGCTGCGGCATGTATACTTCGCCTTAGAAGACGCCGCCAGAACGTGGTTTGAGAACCGGCAGTCGACCATGACAACATGGGACTTGTTCCGTAGCGGCTTCCTGCGAACCTTTACAAGCGTCGTGCGCAAGGAAAGGGCTGAAGCCATGCTGGACGCCCGAGTGCAGCTACATAACGAGAACATTGCCATATTCACGGAAGAAATGAACTGTCTGTTCCGCCACGCCGACCCGGATATGCCCGAGAAGAAACTCCGCATTCTCATGCGTGGTGTCAAGAAAGAACTTTTCGGCGCACTGATACGAAGCCCACCGAAGACCGTAGAAGAGTTTCTTCGCGAGGCCACTAGCATCAAGAAGACACTCGAAATGCGGAACCGGCAATTCAACCGCCGCACGAACTCTACTAACTACACAGGAATTCAATCGCCGGCCACCGACGATCAGCGCGAGACTATCAGAGCGGTCGTACGGGAAGAGCTGCAGAAGTTGTACCCTAGGTCGCAGCCTCAAGTAGCCCCAATCGCAGAAATCGTCAAAGATGAGCTTGAGCGATCCCTTGGTGTTCCTGAGGTGCAACCAGAATCACTGCAACCCCAGCCGGAAGCGATGACCTACGCTGCCGTCGCCCGCCGCCAAGGCCCCCCTGCACGACAGCGCCAGGGACCTTTAACGCCACAACTCCGTCGTCCACCACCGCCGCCGCCAGCACGCCCGCCCATCGCCCAGCACCGCTACGCGAAGAAGACGGACATTTGGCGCGCTACTGACCACCGCCCACTCTGCTACCATTGCGGAGCTCGACCTCGACGTGCTTCTCGACGGCCACGCAGTTACCGCCTTAGTGGACACAGGGGCTGATTACTCCGTAATGAGTGGACACATCGCCGCCCAGTTGAAGAAAGCTAAAGCTGCATGGGAAGGCCCTCAAATTCGGACCGCTGGAGGGCACCTCATTCCGCCGACTGGAATCTACACGGCAAGAATTACCATTCATGACCGGACTTACCCTGCCACCTTCGTTATCCTACAACAGTGTTCACGAGACGTCATTCTCGGCATGGATTTCCTGAACCAACACGGCACAATCATCGACCTGAAGTCGAAGTCGATAACGCTGTCGGAAGTTCGAGCGATACCGCCGGAGAGCTCTCGTAGTCATCATGCCTTAAGCGTGCTCGAAAGTCAAGTCAGCATCCCGCCTCGCTCCAGCATTGTCATTTCCGTCGGCAACAAAACACCTGCCGCCGTAGATGGCGTCATCGAGGGTGACCAACGTCTACTGCTAGACCCTGAAATTTGCGTCGCAAGAGGGATCGCTCGAATGCATGGAGGGAAAACTGAAGTGTTGCTGACAAACTTCAGCCAGGAGTTCAAGCACATCAACAAGGGCACGACGATCGCGTACATCGAGGAAATTGTGGAAACCAATAATGCGTTTGCCCTCTCGGATTCCGCCGCATCTACCCCGACGCCCATGGTTCCCGAACCAGACTACGACATTAATCCAAGTCTCCCCGTGATTAAGCAACAGCAGCTCAGAAGTCTGCTCCGACGATACAAAGGCTGCTTTTCGACGTCATCGGGGATTCGACAAACACCAGTCGCCAAGCATCGCATAATCACCGAGGAGTGCGCTCGACCACTTCGCCAGAGCCCTTACCGAGTTTCGCCGCGAGAACGTGAAGCTATAAGAGAACAAGCCTACCAATGCTGCGCGACGACATCATCTAGCCGTCGAAAAGCCCGTGGGCATCCCCTGTTGTCTTTCTTGGTGAAGAAAATTGACGGAACCTTACGTTTCTGCGTTGATTATCGTCGACAGAACATGATCACAAAGAAGGATGTATACCCCCTACCACGGATAGACGACGCATTAGATCGGCTCTGCTACGCAAAATACTTCTCGTCGATGGTTCTCAAGTCTGGCTACTGGCAAATAGAAGTCGACGAGAGAGATCGCGAAAAGACCACCTTCATCACGCCAGACGGCCTCTACGCGTTCAAGGTCAAGCCATTCGGACTGTGCTCGGCGCCTGCAACGTTCCAGCGCGTCATGGACACGTTGTTAGCAGGATTGAGGTGGCAGACCTGTCTTGTTTACTTCGATGACGTCGCCGTCTTCGCCGGAAATTTCTACGACCACCTTAGGCGCCTTGCGACAGTACTAGAGGCCATCAAGTCATCAGGGCGCACTCTGAAGCCAGAAAAGAGCCGCTTCGCTTACGATGAGCTTCTGTTCATAGGCCACGTCATAAGCAAGTCTGGAGTCCGGCCCGACCTGCAGAAGACAGCTGCCATCGCAAAGTTCCCGCAGCCCATCGACAAGAAGGCAGTGCGTAGATTTCTTCGCATGTGTGCCTACCACAGGCGTTTGTCAAGGACTTTTCACGCATCGCTCAGCCGCTTACACAGCTAAGTAAATGTGACGTCGAGTTCAAGTGGGAAACGCCGCAGGCCGACGCATTTCAAGAACTCAAACGACGCATGCAGTCGCCGCGCGCACTTGCGCACTTTGACGAGCACACCGATACCGAAATCCACACTGACGCCAGTAGCCTAGGCCTCGGTACCGTCCTAGTCCAGAGAAAAGATGGACGTGAATACGTGATAGCTTACGCTAGCCGGTCGTTGTCAAAAGCGGAAGGCAAATATTCTACAATCGAAAAGGAATGTCTTGCTATCGTTTGGGCTACAGCGAAATTTCGCCCTTACCTATATGGCAGGCCATTCAAAGTCGTCAGCGACCATCACGCCTTGTGTTAGCTAGCGAATTTAAAGGATCCTTCAGGACGGCTGGCGCGGTGGAGCCTAACACTGCAACAATATGAAATCACTGTAACCTATAAGTCCGGACGAAAACACTCTGATGCCGATTGCCTATCACGCGCCCCCATTGACTCGCCGCCGCAAGATGACGAAGATGACGACGCCTTCCTTGGCATGCTAGGCGCGGAAGACTTCGCTGAACAGCAGCTAGTATTTGGAAGGGCACCCCGACGTTGTCGCTAGGGCATTTAAGCGAGGATTGTCTTCGTTCTCGCTTCAAAACAACCTACTCGTAAAGAAGAACTTCTCACCAGTGCGTGCCAACTTCCTTCTTGTTGTCCCGTCAGGACTGTGTCCAGAAGTATCGCACGCCCTGCATGACAATCCGACCGCAGGACACCTCTGATTTTCCCGGACACTATCGAGGATACAGGAAAGGTATTATTGGTCGCGCCTGACCGCCGACGTCGCCCGTTATGTCAGAACATGCCGATACTGTCAGAGACGCAAAACACCACCGACGAGGCCAGCGGGATTACAACAGCCAATCGAGCCTCCTTGCCAACCATTCCAGGAGATCGGGATGGGCTTGTTGGGACCCTTTCCGACGTCAACAACCGGAAATAAGTGGATCGTCGGGGCGGCGGACTACCTCACCTGCTTCGCTGAAACTAAAGCACTGCCGAAAGGTAGCGCAGCCGAAGTGGCAAAATTCTTTGTCGAAAATATCCTGCTACGACATGGCGCCCCAGAAGTCCTCATCACCGACAGAGGAACGGCCTTTACAGCGGAGCTGACCCAAGGCGTCCTGCAATACAATCAGGCAAGGCACAGGAGGACAACGGCCTACCACCCACAGACGAATTCTCTTACGGAGCGGCTGAATGAGACCCTCGCCGACATGCTAGCAATGTACGTCGACGTCGAACACAAGACCTGGGATGCCGTCCTGCCGTACGTAACATTCGCTTACAACACGGCGGTGCAAGAAACAACAGATCACGCCGTTCAAGCTGGTTTACGTCAGAAACCCGACGATGACGCTCGACGCCATGCTGCCGCACGTCACTGACGAGGAGAATCTTGACGTCGCTACCTATCTCCAGCGCACCGAAGAAGCCCGACAGCTCGCCCGCGTGCGGATCCAGAACCAGCAGAGGACCGACAGCCGACACTACAACCTCTGACGACGCTTCGTCGAGTACCAGCCCGGCCACCGTGTTTGGGTATGGACCCCGATACGCCGACGAGGGCTCAGTGAGAAACTACTGCGACTCTATTTCGAACCCTACAAGGTCATCCGACGTATTGACGCTCCGGACAATGCTTTTTTTTAGGAGGGGGTATTGACACGTGTACTTGTCTTCATCGGGCGTCACGTTTCACCTCCTAACAAATGTTATCGCACAGCGCAGGACGCGCTTGCATGTGTGGGGAGTTTCTGGAATGTTATCGATGCTTACATCCGCTGTCTGTGACCGAACATTTTGTTATCTGATTGCATGTGTGCGGGACGCGAATAATGTAGAACTTTAAAATTAAATTATGGGGTTTTACGTGCCAAAACCACTTTCTGATTATGAGGCACGCCGTAGTGGAGGACTCCGGGAATTTCGACCACCTGGGGTTCTTTAACGTGCACCTAAATCTAAGTACACGGGTGTTTTCGCATTTCGCCCCCATCGAAATGCGGCCGCCGTGGCCGGGATTCGATCCCGCGACCTCGTGCTCAGCAGCCTAACACCATAGCCACTGAGCAACCACGGCGGGTTAATGTAGAACTTTGTGGAAGGCACGCGGGTCCCAGCGATTGCTCTGGAACATTCGACGACTGACCTATAAAAGCCGACGTGCTTGACCCGCTGACCAGATTTTCGACGATGGCCGACCGTGCTCGCCGCTATCGTTGTCCTATAAGTGTAGCCTGTTTTTGTGGACACAGGTTCGCCCAATAAAAGTTAGTTTTGTCTTTCACAGTATTGCTACTGTGTTCTTCATACGTCACTCCACGTGACAACATCATAGCCGCCTCATGGTGAGTGGATCTCTTCGACATGTCACCCTGGTCTGTCCAAAACTGCTGCTTCATATGCTACACTCATTGGCTGAAATCAACGCCTCGGGCACTTCGGGACTGTCATTGACTGAACAGGCCCAAGCAGCTCCCTATGAGTAACAGGAATTAACCAATCTTAGAGGCAATGCTTTTGCGTCCTTTGAAGAACGGAAGCAATAGGTGGTGTCCCAATATCATCCCCGGCAACGGTTACCTCTATAGAGAATCTTGAAGACCATGGTTCTTCGCGTCAGAAACGACTGTAACAACCAAAAACACTTGATGGCAGTCATGACATTACAGGTGCCCATGTCTATGTGACTATGCGACTGCGTACCAGGGAGTGCAGAACGCGCGCGACGTCATAGAGTTGGCACGGGAACGTTTAAAGTGAAGTCATTGTGGCATAGAATTAATATAACCAAGTATGCAAGCACGGCGTTCAGCGAGTTTATTCTACTGAAACTGATGATACCACTTCGGCTATGAGAAAACACGCAAGTGTGCGGCAGAAATAATCCAAGAACATTAGTTTGTGATGCATTATGGTAAATTATGATACAAAATTATGTGGTAACGAGTGTTTTGTTCTGTTATATTTATTTGTCATAAGCGCAGCAGAAAACTGAAGGTATTTCTCGCCTTTCACTCTTTATTCTCGCGTTAAAAATGACCAAATGTTCGTTTGTCGCACCGTGACCACATTTTTTGGCTACCAATTAAAGCTTTTGCCGAAGTTGGCGACTTTTTTGGCTACTTTTCGGAATAGTTCGGCTACGTTTTCTCCCGAAGACCTGGCAACCCTGCGCGCAAGGGAGGAAGGTGGTGGAGAGGGGAGAGCGTTTTACTCACGGTATGAGAACATCATTCTTACACCGTGGTTTTACTAGAGTGTACTAGACAATACTGCGGCTGCGGGCTCCATATGGCGCGGCTGAGCGCGGTTGAGCGGTCACGCGGGTCCTGTTTTGAAAGCGATCTGCGAGGTGCGCCGAGTGCGCGTGGCTTTATGTGCGCTCTCTTCTCACCGATTAGGTGGCGTTGAAGCGAGAGGCAGCACGAAGGAGAATTCGCCCTTCGCTGCTGCGCTACCTCGCACCAGCGTTCTGACAGAGAGTGTCCGCCGTCATCCAGTAAGATGTGTTCGAGTTTTACTGTGCGCGCGTGACAACCTGCTTGTTATTTTAGTTAGGAAGCAAATATAAACAGCAGCCTATGCCGCTGATAAAAGGGCTAACCTTAGTTCATATAGCTGTCTAATATATTGCCATCCCAATTAATGCTTCACCTTTCGTGCGAAACTCTTACTTTTTTTTTGTCACCCTGCATAACTACGTCACCATATACAGCGCGCCCAAAAAATTCCCTAGACCATATCGAAACACTGTGAATAGGGGTTCGCGTATATTCTAAATTCCTAACACAAATCGAGACGACGAGCAAAACGAGAGCAAGGTAAAAGCCTTTTACCTCGTTCTCGTTTTGCTCATCGTTTTAAATTTCCACCTCCGGCGTTCCCCGTGTTTTCCCTAACACAAATCGAGTATTTTAATCTTTTAATGGAAGCATTCACTTTGTGAATTTGATATTCGTATATCAGAGTAGTCACTTTTGACCAAACAGATATACAACCACGATTCAGTGACAGTAAAAAATCGAATAATTCCAAAATAGTAGTGACCCTCAAGTCACATCGGCAGGCACAGTCGATGGTCTTCGAAGCTAACATCACGGGTAAAATTCCGCGCGATATATATATATATATATATATATATATATATATATGCGTGTGTGTGTGTGTGTGTTATACGGGGATGTTGGGAGTATAGCAGATTATATTTACAATATATATATATATACAAAATGAGTCAGAGTAGTAGTGAGTCTTCCTAGGACTGCATAAGGCCCTGTGTATCGAGAGAGAAGCTTCTGAGAGAGGCCAACCCGATGACATGGTGACCAAAAGAGCCCCCAAGCACCTGGAGCGAACGTGACATCGCGATGACACCGGTCATAACGCTCTTTTTGTATATGCTGCGAGGCTAATAGACGAGATCGGGCGACTTGACGTGCCATGTGAGCGCGATCGATGACTTCACGAGCGTACTTAGTTGCAACACGTGGCACAGAAGGGAGGATGGTGTCAAACGGCAATGTGGGGTCGCGACCACACAAAATACAAAAGGGTGAATATCCTGCGATGTCATCTCGGCATGAATTATACGCAAACGTCACGTAGGCAAGCGTGGCGTCCCAGTCGCGATGATCGTTCGAGACGTACATCGACAGCATCTCTGTGATTGTTTGGTCGAGCCGTTCCGTAAAACCGTTCGTTTGTGAGTGGTAGGCGTTGGACAGCTTGTGCTCAGTGGCATAAGAGCGGACGAGGTCGTAGACAACTCGAGACAAGAACGAGCGGCCGTGGTCTGTAAGTAACTACCGAGGTAACCCGTGGTGGAGAATGACGTCATGGAGGAGAAAATCGGCGACGTCTGTTGCGCAACTGGTCGGCAATGCCTTTTTATCGCGTAGCGTGTCGCGTAACCAGTAGCGACGCCGATCCACTTATTCCCTCTAGTCGTCGTCGGAAAAGGGCCAAGTAGGGCAAGGCCTACACGAAAGAACGGTTCAGAGGGAACTTCAATTGGATGGAGTTTCCCGAAGATGGCAGGGGAGGTTTCTTCCGGCGCTGACACAATTCGCAAGTTGCGACATAACGACGCACAGAGCGGTAGAGACCCTGCCAGAAGAACCGGCGTCGTACGCGGTCGTATCTACGGAAAACTCCAAGGTGTCCCGCAGTGGGTGCATCGTGAAGTTGTTCAAGAACGACGGATCGCAGATGACGAGGAAGGATAAAGAGCAACTCAGGGCCGTCAGGGTTGATATTGCGGCGGTAGAGGATGCCGTCGTACGGCACGAACTTGCGACGCGTGGCGTCAGTGCTGCCAGATTGCAGTCCGGCGATGATGAACTGTAAGGCTTCGTCGCGTTGTTGTTCAACGCGCATGTTGGTCATGTCAGTCAAAGCCATCACGCAGGTCAACGGATCATGCGCAGCAGGATCAGGGGGATTCACGGGATGACGAGAGAGCCAGTCAGCGTCTTTTGTGAAGGCGTCCAGTCTTGTAACTGATAATAAATGAAAATTCCTGGAGCAGCAAAGCCCAGCGACCAAGCCGTCCTGCCGGGTCCCGGAGGGAAGATAGCCAGCAGAGTGCGTGGTGGTCTGTAACGACCGAAAACGTGTGGCCGTACAAATATAGCCAAAAATTGGCGACGGCCCAAAGTAAAGCCAAGCACTCCCGCTCGGTAATGGAGTAATTTCTCGCGGTAGCCGACAGCGGGCGGCTGGCGTAAGCTATCACGCACTCGGTACCGTTCTGTTGCTTAGCGAGAACAGCGCCGATGCCATGGCCGCTTGCGTCAGTGTGGACTTCGGTCGTTGCAGATGGATCAAAGTGGGCAAGTATGGGAGGGGTGGTCATAAACCCGATGAGAGTGGCGAACGCGTGAGCCTGCTCCGGGCCCCATGAGAATGGCGTGTTCTTCTTTAGAAGATCTGTCAAAGGAGGCCGAGCTACGTCGTCGAAGTTTTTGACGAAACGATGAAAGTAAGAACGCAGGCCGACGAAGCAGCGCACGTCAGAAGCAGAACGTTGCACAGGGAATCTGCGTACGGCGCGAACTTTTTCCGGATCTGGTTGGACACCGGATTCGTCAACGAGGTGTCCCAACACTGTAATCTGACGGCGCCAGAATTGACACTTCGTGGAGTTGATTTGGAGCGTGGTTTGGGTACGGGCTAGTTGGTATTCCATGGTATCAATCGTCACTTATAGCGCATACATAGACGAGGGACAAAAAAAGCGCTTTTCTTCGTCGTCCTTTTTTTGTCCCTCGTCTATGTGTGCGCTGTAAGTGACGATTGATTTCAGTTGGAGGCCGGCTTTTCGGAAAACCGCAAGAATGGCAGCGAGTCGGGTAAGGTGGCTGTCGAACGTGGGAGAAAAACAATAACATCGTCAAGGTAACAGAGACAGGTGGTCCATTCGAAGCCTCCCAGAAGAGAGTCCATCATACGTTCGAATGTCGCAGGAGCATTGCATAGGCCAAAGGGCATGACTTTGAACTGATCTAAGCCATCCGGCGTCATGAAGGCCGTCTTCTCGCGGTTAATTTCATCAAGTGAAATCTGTCAGTAGCCAGATCAAAGATCGATAGACGAGAGTTATTAATATCTTACGGGGATGTTGGGAGTATAGAAGATTGTATTTACAATATATACACAAAATGAGTCACAGTAAAGATGGCTCACCACCAACAACACGCAGCAGTCTGCGTCCAACGATCTGCTTCTTCCTCCCTTCTTACATCCTTCCGTAACAATGTGTGTGTGGGGGGGGGGGGGGGGGGGGGAGGTCGGCGGCTTGGGAGCAGCCAGTTGAGCAGAGTTTTCGTTCTTTCTGTACCAAACTTTCAGAAAAAATAGTAAGCATAACATGCCAAGAAGTGTGCAAATTCTTCAGAATTCGAACCATTTTGCCTGCATACAAAGCTCGTGATGATACGAGGTTTCTTATTTTATTTTACCTCTTGCGCGAGGCGTAGACGTCGTTCTGCTGTGTGACAATCGGCGGTCGCGATTCTGCTGTTTCCACTCACACAACAATAATCGGAATAGGTCATTCGTGGCTGTGGCAAAAAAGAGGAAGATAAAACATTTCAAAACTCAATCGTTCGTTCCGAACACTTCCTTGACTTCTATTACCACTATATCAGTGGCTTTGATGTTGCGCTGCTAAGCCCGAGGGCGCGGGATCAGATCTCTGGGTCGCATCGCCAGTATTTCAATAGGGACGAAATGCAAATAAGGCCCGTGTACCGCGCACTGGGTGCACATTTAAGAACCCCAGGTGGTCAGGATTATTCCGCAGTCTCCCACTACGGCGTGCCTAATAATGACATCGCAGTGATGGCACATAAAACCCCAAAATGAGTGTGTCTTTTCAAGGTCGATGCCCTGTCTCTTTCAATGACACCTGTAGAGTCCATTAGAAGACGTCAAAGTTTGAGTTGCGACATTGTACGACGCTTATTGACAAAACGCAGCCATCTGCTCCGAGCTCCGCGTCAGGTCTCGCAGCAACGGAAGCCATCCACCACTCCCTCGTCACACGGGTAGCGCGGAGGTTGGACTGATATCAGTGTTGCCAGAAAAATTCAGCAGATGCACGCGTGACAATGCGAGCGTTCAAGGGATACCACACTGACGGAACTGCCAAGCTCCCTACTCACACAAAAAATATAAAACAAAACATATCTCAGTTTCGCACGAAAGGCGAAGCATCGATTGTGCTAGAAAGTTCTTAGACAGCTATACGAAGTAAGGATAGTAGTTTTATCGACCGTGTAAACTTGTAAACGTTCGCCTACTAACTAAATGAACACGCGGGGTATCATGCGCGCACAGGCAAATAGGAACATATCTCACTCGACGACTGCGATTATTCACTGTAAAAACATTGGCGTGATGAAGAAGGGCAGCTGCAGCGAGCCAACTGTCCTTCGTGCTGCCTCTCGCTGCAACGCGAAATGAGCGGCGAGAACACAGCTCACCGAAGCCATGGGCAGTTATATGGAGTGTTCATATAATTGATATCGCAATAAAAGGAAATACACAAGCAAGCATTGCCTCTGTTGAGACGGAGTTTTGTCACTGACGCGACGTTGTTGAGCCTGCCGCCAATGCGTGCAGCGTGTCGATTTCCGTGTCGCCTGGCGTGCCATGTTTGCTTCTCGGCCCGACAAACTACCGTGGGGTACGGGATGCCCAACCAATGCAATGCCCTCAAAATTTTCAGGTAAACAAGATATGGCTTGAATTACACCTACGAAACGCGAAGAGTAGGTCTTATGGTGTTCTTGGATTTGAAGTTACATTTTCAGTGTAACTATTTGTGCTGGACGTATGCACCTCGCTCAGTTAAACCACGCTTACACAGGCAGTGCGCTTCAATGTTATCAAGCTGGGTATCGCAATACAGGAGAGCTGCGATAGGCAAGTTCGAGGCGGAAAGTCGCAGGCTATCATGCTTACTCGATCTTGCGAAAAGATTATATGCTGGCTAAATGAAAGTGGCAAGCGCAGGAACGCACAGGTAAAAGGAGGTTGGTCATGGTGTGTAATGTGCAGCGTACGTCTTCCGGCCTCACGAATGTGGCAAGGGATATGGCGTTCACGCTGTTCTTTTGGCGCCAAAAACGATGAGTGGCATCGGCACCACTGCTGAACGCAAAGCCAAGAAATGGATTCGTCTTCGAAACAACCGTGGCGTGAAGCAGACCGCTGCGTCATTCGTTCCTTGCAGAATGGGTGTGGCTTGGCAGTTGCAATTTCCATGCGGGAGCGTGTATATCGGGCAGACTGGGCTCAACATCAACGTGCGCTTTGAAAGCGCTATAGCTAAGAGGACAGGGTATTCCATATCGGAGCGCCTTGCGCACATGTGACAAATGAACCCGGTTTTTTAGCAGGCCACTATTATTCACAGTCACAATAATGAACTTATTGCGCAGAATATTTGTGCATCGGTCATCCATCGATTTCATTATCAGGCAAACAAATAAACTTATTTGACATCGCCTTTGGAGGGTCAGACCTGATTTCTGCACGCTTATTCTTGGCATCCTGGTTCTGTAAGCATGTAGCGGAAAATAGTGCCACGCGTGTTTGTTTTTCTTGTTGCACCGTTTTCCCAGAGTTTATGTGACTTGATAGTGTTTATAGAATAGTTTTACTTTTAATGAGCCTCTTAGTTACGAGTCCAGTGCCTGTGTCTTAAAATTAAATTCTGGGGTGTTAGGTGCCAAAACCTCAATTTCATTATGACGCACGCCGTAGTGGGCGACTCCGGAAAGTTGGACCGCTTGGGGTTCTTTAACGTGGACCTAAATCTAAGTACACGGGCCTTTTCTCGCCCAATCTGAATGCGGACACCGTGGTCGAAACACCATAGCCACTAAGCAACCACGGCGGGAGCGCAGGTATCTCGCAGCTTTCGTTCTTGGCCATTTCATTCTTGCGCTGTTACTTAAGAATAACATACTGCTGAACTCCTTCGAGTGGCTGAAAATCAATAAAGAACTCTTGTTTCTTCACCATTTCTTAATACTTTTTAAATTAGCTTTGAGCATTGCTACTCCAGACACTTAAGGGCAACTCCGGCGATTTTTCGATGTCAACGGATGTCGATGAAATTCGCTGGGTACGTTCGTCTGCACACTCCCGTCATGTCCTCAAAAGATCAGCTTTGAGAGTAATAGATCAGCTTTGAATTTAATAAGTTGCCTCGAACAGCCTACCTTACCTGCCCCCTAGTTACAGGCATCATAGTGTATGACGTCAGGGGAGTGCCACTAAGAGCATGCCGGGATCATGCAGACGACAGCGACGAGAGGAGTCGACGATCGTGAGGTAGTGCTTCGCGTGAGAAGTTGCTGTCACGAGAATTTGCGGTCCCATGTGGACGGGCAAGTGATGGCGGGTGGCAAGTGCTGTTGCGTTGTTTGCTGCACGAACTTCAGCCCTTGCCATGTGCACACACAGTTTGAGCCGATGCCGATCGCGTTCAGCCGAGGTTAAGCCTATATGTCACAGTCGCGTAGTTCATGCGTCTGCTGCTGGCAGACCTGAGCGACTGACCTGAAGCTAATTAAGCCACCAGGATGAAGAAAAATACTGTGGTTCAGTATTGCCCATACGGAGTTGAAATAAACCATTCCTCATTTCGTACAGTGCGCACACAAAAAGCGAGAGGCGACGACAGGGAGCAGTATTATTATTATTTAGCTCATTATTTAGCTTCCGAGTTGCACTGCTTGCCTCGTATCCCAAATGGGCAGCGAGCGTAGGCCCCTTCGGTACAGCAGCGTAAACAACCGCCTCGTTCAGCTGCCAGCGGTGACTATACTGGCATCGGCGTTCCCGCGAGAAAACTACGCGTTCTCAAAATGAACGATCACGCGCGCAAAGTGCTCATCTATGTCCACTTTACGGAACATTTCGTGTGCATGAAGAGAATACGAAGAATGATAAGTACGCAGCATAACGCTCCCACACTACGGTCTCCCGGTCGCTGTTTTCGAAGGTGCGTGGCCGCTCCTATCAGTGCGATTCAGAGTGATGCAACGGTGCTTACATGCACAAGATCTGCCTGTTTTGATATGTTCTGACATTATTTGTTGTCAGCGATGAGTGGCTAGTAATATGACTCAAGCGAACAACAAGTGGTCGCTGCACCTGCCGATCGATGTAAACAAATGCACCGTTTGGTGCTTTGGACTGTCAGCGGCGTTTTTGCGAGATAAAAATTTGGAAAGTCGTGCTCCACATTTTACAGTGAGCATGCGAAGCATTTCCCTGAAAAGGGGTAAAACACCTCAAATAGCAAGGAGCACGTATAAAACCAGTGGTTTGGGCTACCCTTGGTCTTCATGTTGCAGCACGATATGTAGCGCATGGGCGCTGGCTCTCGTGATGGCGGATCGAATGCGAACGGCGATTCGTGGCTGTCGAATTCGTCAGAATCATACCTGTCAATATTTGACAGATCCGAAGACCTGGTGCAGCTGACATTGTCACCTGAAGATTCAGCCGAGCGTTTGCTCTTCGCTGCCAGCGGGAGAGACCAGCATGCCTTGCGCGCCTCCCCCGGTGAAGACATTCGTGACGTGTCTCGGCTGCTTAGTCAGGTTTCGCTTTTGTTTTTGTGCTTTTTTGCGTATTATAAATTATTTTCGAATTTGCCAAACAATTCTACTATCAGAGGCGTGACAGAGGGGTCTCGGGAGCCTAAATATTCTATTACCTTGACATCGTCAAAAAATCCCTGGAGTTGCACTTTAAACGTTTGAAGTATTTTCTCTCCGGCTCGTTGAAGAGCAAAGTTCCACTATAAACTCGAGGTTGTCGATGTTAATCTCCACTCCATACCTATTTATTCTTCTTACTTAATGTTAGCGAATGTAGCTGATCGAGTAGTCATGAAGGCGTGGGGTAAATGATGATGACAAAATGTATTTATTAAGGGTTGGCGCGAAGCCCTATAATGGGGAATAGGAAGAGGAGGGGGGAGGCGTATTCAGAGCCGTCCTAGAAGCTGCGCGTCCTTGGCGAAAGCCAAGAGTGAGTCCAGAATGGCCCTGTCTGACTCACGAGCCAGTTGCCGGTCTAATCCACTCCTCGTAGGACGACACTCGCACCGCCCTCAGGTGGTGGTCCCGCTGTTGAGCGTATTGCTTGCACTCCCAAAACAGATGGGCTGCGGATGGCCACGTGGCCATGTCGCAGTCAGGGCACCTGTGTGGCGTCTGGAGCGCTTCTTGGTCCGCGGAGGCTGTGGGATGGCCGGGTTCCTGCGATGGAAGGGAGTTGGGAGATGGAGATGGAGGGCGTCTTTCCCGGCGGGGCCGGTACTGTCGCCACCGCTCCAGCACATCTGGTGTGAGGACGAAGCCGGAACGGAGCCTATGCAGCAGCACCAGCCCCGGCCTGGGAAGACCCGCTGGAAGTGGGTCTGGGTCTGAGGGCACACTCGCACGGAGTTCCCTCTTGCGTCGGTTGGCTGCTGCTCTCAGAGCTCTGTCTGGGTCATACGGGGCTCCATTTGTCGTGTTGCTTGTGCTGGTTGTGAGGGTTTCTGAAGGATCCCGGGAGACGACGCGGTTGGAAAGAAGGGCGCGTGCCGCCTCATGGGCTCTCTCATTTCCCTCGATGGCCTGGTGGCCAGGGATCCAATGAAGTGTTGCAGTGACCCCGTGGGCCTCCGCACGCCTGAAGGCCTGCTTGACGAGGAGTACTTCCGATGATGCTGTGTGGCGCGACTTGCAGGCATGCAGCGCATACTGAGAGTCGGTGTATATATCAATGTGTTTTGCTTGCGTGGTGCTTGAAACTCTATCTAATGCCCAGACTATTGCGCGGAGTTCAAGTTCCGTTGGGTCGTCAGCATCAGCAGTTGTAAAGGTAGAATGTGTCTCACAAGAACCCACTACGTGGTAGGCGACTGCTCCTTCGCTGGTGCGTGGGTCGAAAGCTGCGTCAGTGTACACTTGTTCATGGCTTGGCGGTGCGTCTGCCAGTGTCTGCACATGACGCGCAGCGAATGCTGCCCGGCGGTGCGCATGTTGGGCGCCCATGTTTCGGGGCGTTGGTGTAGTGTCGACGACAGCAATGTCATCCCATGGTGAGATGTCGGATAGCAGTTGTGGCAAAGTTGATATATCCTTTCCCATGTAGGCCAGTAGAGTCCTGCCTTGTCTGGTGTGTTTCAGGCGTTCCTCATGTCCTGCTTTCGATGCTTCGATGGTTGCACGGAGGGTAGGCAACTTCGCATAGCGATGTAGCTCCTCGACACGTGTGTGTTTCGGGAGCCCTGTGATAACACGGAGAGCTGATCTGTGGAGTACCTCTAGCTGTGTCCAGTGCCGAGCAAGCAGGTCATAACAGCGCGCTCCGTATATCGCTCGGGATATCAGCAAAGCACTAACAAGCTTTCGGCATACGTCGGTACCAGCACCGCCCATGCGGAAACAGATTCGTTTTATGAGGTGCAGAGTGTTGTGCCATGTCCGACGAAGGTCTGCGAGCCACGAATCCACTGTGCCTGTGCGGTCAATAGGTATCCCGAGAATGCGCACTGATTTTTCCGCTCGCTGCAGCATTTTGCCTGCGAGAGTGAGCGTGAGGGCTGCTTCGTCCTGCGTTGAACCTCGGATCACCACATAGGTTGTCTTCTCTGGAGATGGCCGCATGCCAGTTTGTCGCAGGTAGTGGTCAATAACGTCAAGTGCCGCCTGCAGGGTCTCCTGCTGCTCATCAATTGGTCGTGACGCAGTCCATAACGTAATGTCATCTGCGTAAATTGTGAAGCCCAGTTCGGAAATAGCCTCCAGTCGCTCAGCCAGGCCTATCATAGTTAAATTAAAGAGGAGGGGTGATAGTATGGAGCCTTGTGGGACTCCTACTATGTTTGGGTAAACCTTCCCGACGTCTCCGTCTACCCGTATGGAAAAAGTGCGATCTTGAAGGAAGGAACGCACAAAGTTGATGGGGCGGCCCATGATTCCGTGCCTCTCAGCTGCCTCGATGATTGCCTCATGCGTCACAGTGTCAAAAGCTTTATGGAGGTCCACCGCCACCAGGACGCTCGGGTGTCGCTTTGCGCTACCGACTGTCTTTCGACGCAGTACACCCTCCCTCACAAGTAGGGGGCTGTCGTGAGTGCCAAGGTTTGGTCTAAACCCTGTCTGTGCTTGATGAAAGCGACCCTCTGTTTCTAGAAAGTGAGATATGCGTGTCAAGGCCATTCGCTCCGCCAGCTTACACGTAGTAAGTGTGAGAGATACAGGGCGCATGTTCAACGGTACATCTGGCTGTTTGGTAAATAAAGACGAAGACATTCGGCCTTCTTTCTAACACCCTTCTTCATAGGTACCTTTTCCTAGTGCTAAACAACTGTATTAGGTGTAGAACGCCTGTAGATACTTTGTTATGTATTGATATATGTCCTTCGTTTGCACCTTGACTATCCGATGCCTACAAACTGTTCGTACCTCTGCTGAATCAACTGGCTTCGCCTATTCTTGAAGGTCAGGGATAAGGTTGCCTATAATCTGAAGATATCTGAATATTGTTAAAATATTTCATACTCACGGCTAAAATTAGGTAGAACATGCTCAATAGAAGTGGAAGAGAGGCTAATGAACAGGAGGTAAGTTTGAGTATGCCCTGAGAAGCGCAATTAAGGGCTGTGGAAGAGAGAGAGAGAGAGAGAAGTTTAATGATACGAAATGCTGAGAGGTCGGCCTGAGGTATATTCCTCTAGCCAGCTACTCGGCATTGGGGTAAGGGGAAGAGGGAAAGAAAGAGGGAAGAGGTGCATGATGGGTGACGATGACGATAGAAGGAAGATGTAGAACATATCGCAAGCAATTTGGCATGCTCAAAGTCTGCAATCCAGGCCCGTAGTTTTTAAAAAGTTCAGTAATGCCTGAATGGCCTTGAAACTCGATTGAGCATCTGGCCAAGGGCCTAAAATAACGTCCTCCGACAACGGTGCGCTGTCGACACGCGTAAGGTCGTTGTCCAACCTTTCACGCTCTTCCACGTACTTAGGCCAGTCACAAAGCACATGACCTATAGTCTCAGTCACATTGCACACCTCACAGTGTGGAGACTCGGTGCGTCGCATGAGGTGCACGTATCCGCACGTAAACGCTACCCCCAGCCTTAGTCTGTGCAGAAGACTGGCACAGCTTCGTTGAATTTTCGGTGGTAGCCTAAAATTCATGGCAGGCTGTGGAAGATGCTGCAGTAGAGGCCGCTAGGCTAAATTGTTCGTCACGGTTTCTTTAAAACGCGCCCAAAGCTCGAGAAAGGAGCGGTCTTGCATTCCGCCGCTACCATATTTCCGCTGAAGCGACCACTAAAATACGAATCGAAGCCGAGACTTTATTCTAAACATAAACATTTTAGGACGCAGGTCCGACGCACTTGTTGGAATTTAAGTCAAGTTCTTGAAGCATCCACTCGGGTCTCTCCTAAGCTTTTGCGCTTTCTTGAGACGTTTCACTCGAAAAGTATGCAAAGACACACATGGTCATTGCAACGGTAGTGTCTTTCCAACTTATGTACTTCTGTCCAACTGTCCATGTGTCCAATTGACCGATAGGCTAAGAGGAGACCGGCAGGAGGAAGAAGTTCCGCAAACAAAGGCCCGCTTTAATATACCATACCCACTGGGGCACTACGCCTGATATGTCACAACACCTACAGGTGGGGCAAGAAACGGTACTTTTTTGGCACATACGCACAACACTCTAAATGGAAGGAGAGTATGGTTGCATACCTTGCTGAAGACGAGTCCTTGAAGCATGGAACGTGCTCGGCATCCGAATATATTCAGCGTATCCATAAAGTACGTTGAGATCATGAACTCGCACACTGTCGTCGCAGCGAACAGCAACGCTGCTGTGGCCATGCCTGTGTTGCTCGTGCTGTTGATTAACAACCTGGACGAGCGCAACGCAACTCATTCTTAGCAGATGGTCCAAGTCGGCAACGAAAACACAGAATGGAAGCGAAAATATTTTGAAGCAGCTGTTTCCTCTTAGATGGAAAGCATACGAAATGTTTAAACGACACCGAAATGTGACAAAGGCTGGATAAAACGCACAATATCCCTTCATTCTTTTTTTTTGTTAGTGTTGACATGTTCAGGTATATTTATTTACAGTCAACAAACCTGAGAAGCTACTGGACTACTTAGAAACAACAATAATAATAATAATAATAATAGTAATAATAATAATAATAAGTCTTTATTTATTGCGCCAGAGAAAAACTGGAGGTTTGTTACTGGTGCACAGAGAAACAAACAAAAAAAGATAAAACAATTACGGTGAAAAATTTTGGGATAAAAATAAAAAAAGAAATAAAATAAGACAGTAAAATAATAAGCAGGCTTACCACGAAACTGAAGCAATAAGCAATAACACGAAACTGAGAGGCAGAGTACAGACTTACACAATAGGTGACACAATGAATAACAGTGCTTGAACACTATTCAATGGTTAAAGTGTAATTCAAGGAATTGACGTGCGAAAGAGAAAGACACTATCAAAAGACGGTAGAGAAGTGCAGAAGGGCGTTCCACTCTTAAATCCGAAGCTTAAGCGCCCTCCAAATTTTTGTTTACACCATTTTCTCACGTTTCTCACGTGGCATTATTATAAGTATTTCTATTCACAGAAATATTTGATACTGTCTTGGCGGCGTCTCCGGCCACAGTGCCGAAGTCGCTGCTCTAGCTGCTCTGATGCATAGATAGCCGATAAACTTGGATCATTGCGAACGACATCTACAATTGACGAATATATTTTGCGAAAGGGGGGAGGGGGGGGTGCGTTGCTTTACACATTCGCTTAGCTTTATTTTGTACATTCGCTTTTTTTGCGATAGTTGTTATTGCACCAAATGTATTTCATGCAATAACCTGCTGCGGGGGGGTGGGGGGATCATTTCACTGACATGTGTCCTCATTTCTTTTGTCATAAAATCACACTTTGCTACCATTTGCTCCTCTGGTTCCTCGTTCTCAATTATGATATGGGGGAAATGAACATTTTATCCTGTAAGCTTTTTTGCAGGTTCCTGGCCAGTAGTGCACGTACCCAACCCGTCTTCTTGTCAGAAGCACCAGCAAATTCAAGCCAATTATTTGCTCCCTGCAAGCGTTTTCATTGCTTGTGGCTACATTATTTGGGCGGCATGTATCGGAAGATCGTCATTCTGTAGATCTGCGCTTCTACAAGATGGCCTGAGTTCAATACAATGGGCAGGTACTTCATTGTGTGGGCTTGTTCTTATTTGTCACGTTACATTTTTTTCTTAGTTGGCTAATAATTATGCGCTTGTTCTGTTTTCTTTTTTTTTTCAATATTGGCAATGTCTTTTGTAGGAATTGTGACATTGGAGCAGCTTGGTTCCTGCTTGTAGAAAAATGGTCCTGAAAAGCTTGTTTCACAGACTGCAAATGAACGCATGTCAATTTTAAATCATTGTAATTATGCCCACATATGTTTCAGGGCTCATTGTAGGCTGCCAGTCTATGTATGTCTGGACTATGCATGCCAGAAGCCTGAAAGAACACCCTCAAATACGTAATAACTTTAGGTAACTCAGGGTGGCCCTTTGGGCTTTGGACGTATAGGTAGAATAGAGTGGTGAGCCTAGAATAAGCACTGCTACTTACTTAATTAGGCATAACTACAATCCTTCAAAGTTGGGGGCTCCTGCTCTTGTATATTCTGAAACAAACTTTCAGTTATAATGCTATTTTGCAAGCGGGTGCTCAGTTGCCTCAACTAGAAGCAATGGAGTCAAATCGATGCCACTTCAGTTATTCTATCCAGCTGGAACAGATCTGCAGCATTTTAACCAACTGCAAGAGAGTAAAATCAGCTCTACTGCAGCTACTCCCCTCCTTCACAGAACAGCTGAAAAATACTACGGCTGCTAATCTATCTGGAAGTGGCAGAGTACATCTACGCTAACCTTGCACTCTAGAAAAAGAAGTTCACCGCCGATTATGATACTCCCTAATGCTAATTTTGAGCTAAGGTGTTTAGGTGTTTTAAATTCGCTATACTCTAGACAGATTTACTACTGCGCCATGACGATACGTACGCAGCACGCAAGCACTTTGCGGAACGTAGCAGCGCGTGTGACGTAAGGGCTTTTAGTGCTGGGAAGTGCCTACGTACTACGTAAGTGGGCGAGCGTCGTTAGACGCCGGGCGCGTTGGAACGCGTTGGCCGCGTTCGCCAGTGCGTCGAAGAATCGATCGAACTATAGACGCTGTTGTTCTCGCCAACGTGATGCAACCTGTGCGCGCAAACAGCGCACACTGAACACTTTCTCAAAAACAAATTTCATATCTTTGCTATGGATTCCCAACGTGCAGGATCTTGGACTGGGTTCTGCGCGTTCACTTCACGCAGTGAAGCCAAATGGTAGACCATGGAAAAGTACAGCCTTCCGCTGGTCGCCTTTGACGCAACCATTTCGCGAAACTCCTTCGTCCCACGCTCTCACGAACAAACGAGAACCACGAGAGCAGCACGCAAGGCTCCCCGAGTACGCACGCAAGAATCGGATGCGTGCGTACGCGGCGGCCGCGCACGCACCACGTACCGTTCGTGTTGCGTCCTGCACATGCGCACTTTGCAGAACGTTGAGATCTTACGTACGCAGTACTAAAATTGTCTACTGTGGCACTGAATTTCATTCTGAGCGACAGGTTGCTCTTGGCGGCAGCGCTGAGCCTCTGTTCTGGCAGCTCGTTTAGCAGAAGCGGCAGACAAAAGCATTTAAACTGGTTGCGTAGCTCACTGTTCACAAAGAAAGCGTGAACACGGGAACGCGTGCTTTGCGAGGAGCGCATTTTCTATAGTGGCGGTGGCACCGCAGGTCAAGTAGCGCACGCGCACTGGGTCCGAAGCTCACGTCAGCGCTTTGTTTCCGCGCTCACCACATGCCTGGACTAAAGTCCCTTGATAATTTGAAAGTGGCAACACTCTTTGAACTCTGCCGCCGCCGCGCGACCTCCTCGCCTCCTCCTCGCCTCTTGCGTGTTCCCCCCGCGGTAACCAGTCTTGCCCCCGTTTTTCTGCACGACAATCGGTCTCCCTGCCGTTGCCCTTAGAAACGCGCGGATCTTGCTTGTGTTTTTCTTTTTCGTTCGCGCCATTTTCCTCCTGAGCACGGCTGGCTTGGCGCTTTAGCTCGGCGTAGCGAACGTTATACGCCGTGTTTCCTGCTCTATGTGCTAGCGCTATGCCGGGCTGTTGCGCATATAACTGCAGCAAGAAGCATGAAGATGGTTATGCCGTTTTTATGATACCACAAGGAAAGCGTGACGGCTTGCGCAGGAAGCGTCACGCTTGACATTTACCGAAAGAACTTTGTTCCGACAAAGAACAGCGTTGTTTGCGAGCTGAGGCGTCTTTCTTATACCTCGTAGCAAAGCATCCCGTAATGCTGCATTTTTTCATTCTTCCGGCTTGCTCTCCAGCGCTTTTGCGGTTGTCCTCAGTATGCTTAATATTCCCCTCACACGCAGCTAACTGTTGTTATTCAGTTGGAAGTGCAGCATTATAGATTCTGCTTTGCGCCCTGAAAAAATTAGTGGCAAGTATACCCGTGGTATTGCAGGTAATGAGCGTTAGCTAGTCAACATTGAGTTTTTTTTTAAGTTTTAAGTCGAAAGCCTTTAGATCTCTATGTTTCAAGGTCTCGTTGTAAACTAGAAGTATCACGTGACCCAAGGAAGGCCAAAGGGGACCCAAATCATGTCCACCCCTGTATAAGAGACTGATTACCCAAGTTAATTAATGAATCATTAGTGATTGACATAAGGTAGATTAGGGAGGATTAATGTTGATTAGAGTGTATTAAATAAGATTGAGGTGAATTAGAGTGCCTTAAGAAGGATTAAGATGCATAAATAAAGATTAAGGTGGGTGGAGGAGGATTAAGGCGGATTATGGAGGATAAAGGTGAAGGGTTGATGAAACGGTATTAAGACCGATTAGGGTGCATGGACTAGGATTAGGGAGGATTAATGTTTATAAAGTAAGATTAAGCTCGAATAATGTAGTTTAAGGTGAATTATGGTTGCTAAACGAGGATTAAGACCGATAAGGATGGATTAGGGTAGATTAAGGTGTATTAGGGACCATGGAGCTGGATTAGGTTCGATAGAGGTGGGTTAGGGTGTAGTAAGGTAGATTGGGACTATTAAGCAGGATTACGTTGGATTAAGGTGCATGAAGAAGGATTAAGGTGGATGATGGAGGATTATGCTTGATTAGGATTGATAAAGGAGAATTAAGACCGTATATGGTAGGCTAAGGTGTATTAGGGGCGATGTAGGTTGATTAGGTTGTATTAAGGTGGATTGGGAGTACTAAGATGGATGAAGGAGCATTAAGGTGGAAAAGGATGGACTAAGGTGAATTAGGGTTCATTGAGTATTAAGACCGATTAGTCTACCATAATCCTCCTAATGCACATCAATCCACCGAATTCACATTCATTGACCTTAATCCTCCTTCATGCACTTTAATTCACCATAATCCACGAGAGTCATCCTTAATGCACCCTAATCCACCTTCATCTACTCTAACCCTCCTTAATGCGCTTTAATCCTCCTTAATCAACCCTACTGCTTCCTCATTCACCTTAATCCACCCTAATCCACTATAATCGTCCTTGATTCACCTTAAACCACATTCATCTACCTTAGACCACCCTAATCCTCCTTAATCCACCCTTATCCTCCTTCATTCACTTTAATTCACTTTAGCCCACCAGAATCCTCCTTAATGCACCTTAATCCTTCTTAATCCACCCTAATTCCTTCTTCATGCACTTTAATCCACCCTAGTCCACTATAATCGCCTTTAATGCACCTCAACGCACCTTCATCCACCCTAAGCCACCTTCATCGGCCTTAATCCAACCTTGTCCTTCTTTATGCACCTTAATCCACTTTCATCAACTTTAATCCACCTTAACCCTCCTTAATACACACGAATTCATCTTAATCCAATCACTAATCAATCATTGATTTGCTAATCATTAATCATCTCTTTTACGCGGCTTCACATGCTTTGGTTCGCTTCCCGCCTTCCTTCGGTCACGTGATATTTTTTGTAGCTCACAACGGAACCTTGAAACAGAGGTCTAAGGCTTTCGCTTAACAAGCCGCACACAACGGGATGCGTCACAAGCAATACTAGATAGTAGTAAAGCATCGATCATGTGGCAGAAAAATTGTCTGGAGTATAGAACTCGCATCAAAGCTCCCTTTACATCGGTATACCCCATTCATACGGCTTTAAAAAAAAAAACAACCTCCTCATAAACGTTGCCTCCAGCATTATCGATGCTCTTATTAGCATTTCTCAAAATTTTCAACCCCACTGGGGCGCGCAACTGGCCCAAAATAACACGCCTCCATAGAATCCTGCGGCCCGTCCGCGGGAGCCCAGGAGGAAAAGCGCGCCGTGCGCAGCCGGCGGGCGAGGAGAATAGAGGAGGAAAGCGCCATGAGGAGGAGAGTGTCGCTACTTTCAAATTATGAAGGGGTTTTAGCCTGGACGCCCGTCAGCGCTCCGCTTTCCTTCTCAACCTTTCGCCATACCTTCCCCCGTTTTGCGCCTCATGGTTCCGCTGCACCCTCCTCCCCGCTTTCATCCTCGCGCTTCTTCGCTCTCGCCGCTTTTTTCATCTCTCGCTGCACGCCGCGTTCGCTCTCATTTTTCGCCGTGCTCGTTCGCTCAGTTACGTCGAGGAATGACGCCGACTGTCGCCTCAGGAGCGGGCGCCTCAGAGCTGCGCTCTCAAAGCGTTGTATATGGGACATGGAACTACCCCACGGACAACGCAGCCTTTAGAACTTTCTGACACCTTTAATTTATAGAGAATGGGTTAGGAGGAAATTTCGACTGCCTAGCAGCAGGACGTCATAGCCATTAAGTCACCGCGTCACGCCGACTGTCCATTTAACTTATGTTCATGCCTTAGGCCTCGTCCTCCGCAAAACGCAGAAACGCTTTATTTACGCAATCACCCTATCTATGCGATCTAAATTTCCTAAACGTAATGGAGTTGATCAAGTGGCTGCTAATCAGTCGCACGTTTCTTTTTATTAGGCCCTCATGGTATTTCTTAACCTTACATGACTTGAAATAGTGGAGAGATATTTATGCGAACACGGCCGTGAGTTTAGTTGCGCAAACGCCGCCAACTTGCTATAAAACAAATGAACCGGAGATGGCGATAGAACAGTGGTAAAAAAAGCGAATAGGCATATGGGCATAGGGACTGTAACCTTGCTGCTCCGAAATAATACAATAAGAGGCTGTCAGTGACAAAGTGCCGCTCATCAGTGACGACAGGGTTTGCCTAGGCACCTGCGAATGCTTTGCGCAGATGCGCTGCGGAAATCTTAGCACTATATTGCTCCGCAACACCCGCTACTCGGCTATGCACTTTTCCGGAAGATAACATTGAACTAGGTCACTGTCATGTTTATTGCGCCACAATAAAACACTTACTCGAGTGCCGAGATTCTTGCTAAGATGCAACTGTAGTAGAACAGGGAGGCCAGAGTAATTCGCAGGGCGTCCACCCATAGGACACTTAAAATGGCGAGCACGAATGAGCCACGCTGTTTGTGCAGAACTCCTCTGCATAACAGAAAACAATAGAATGTCTTTAGTACGTATGTAAGTAAGTAGCAATATATATATATATATATATATATATATATATATATATATATATATATATATATATATATATAACTCCAATCAGCATTTGGAGCTATAGGGCTAGTAAGACCGGCCAATATCTTCCAAGGTTTATTGCACTACTACACTATACTTCGAGAACAATAACGATAAAGGCATGACAGTTCAGCAGATTTTTTTTTTTTTGTCCTGTGGCTACAGCTGTATAGCTGTACCTTTATCGTCATGCCCATGACGTCGAAAAACGATAAAAAGCACTTTGTTCTGGCGCAAATAAAATACATTAGGAGGAGCAAGCATTAGATGACGCAAGTCTAGCATTACGGCGGCCGACTAGGCGTGCCATCGCCCTTACATTTATTGGGAAAGCCGAAGAGCGAAACAGCGACTAATGACGTTCAACCCAGCCGGTGAACCACGGGGTATCATTAAATAACTACTACATCCGGCACTAGCGTCTACGGAAGCTGCGATGGCACCGATTCAGCCAGCATGGGAATTATGGCGAGTACAACGATTTCCCTAAACTTCGTCGCTGTGGCTTCAAGCGGCTTCGTGACTTTGTAAACTCGTCAATTTTAGCAAACGAATGCATAACAAATAAATAAATAAATAAACATTTTTGAAATTGTTTGATGGCAGGATTGCAGCACAGAAGGCTTACTGTACTATTGAAAGCATTACGCCAAGTAGGATTTCTTCGTTGCAATCGTATAATTATCAACCACGTAATGACAAGTTCATATTTTACGACTGTTTCATAAGTAACAAAGATTACATACGGGGCGCCCAGTCGGGTGCACATTTCTGCGCTTTTTCTATTTCCAGAAATGAAATCGGAGACTCGCGAAAGTACTCTATAGCATACTTGAAAAAAAGCAGTGCTATAGCAAGACGCTATAGCAGGACGAGCGTCAACATCTGCATGGCGAACAGCCATGCGGGACGTCCAAATACTGTACAGAGCCAATAACATAGTCATATCCTAAGGAAAACCATCCTCCTTATCAACCATTAGGTACCTTATTCCCTGTGCATCCAAAGGAATATCCTTCTTTAAGGCCCATTGCAGCACATCCCAGAAGAACACGCCATGCCAGCATACCAGGAAACGTGTTCAATAGTTTCTGGTTTACGGTACAAGAAAGAGTTGTCCGCCCACGGAACGAAGAATCCCTTTTCAGAAAGTCACGTTTTAACTGGCAAAATGCCTGCATAAAATTTAAAGAAGAAAGTTTTCATCTCAGGACGCACAGGCATTTTGCCATTTAAAACGTGACTTTCTGAAAAGGGATTCTTCGTTCCGTGGGCGGACAACTTCTTCCTGTACCATAAACCAGAAACCACTTTCTGATTATGAGGCACGCCGTAGTGGAGGACTCCGGAAATTTCGACCACCTGGGGTTCTTTTCCGTGCACTTCTAAAGCATTGGAATGTGTACACTACACGTCAAGGGTCTACGCAGAAATAATGATACTTGTATAACGTATTCCCTTATTTTCCCCAAAGCAGATAATGACGTTTTTCGTTTAAATCACCCTCGTATAGAAGCGCACAGTTTAAGAAGGACGGTTAAACGCAAGAAATGCTGCTTACTTTGCCTCCATTTTAAAGCGTAAGCGCCATTATTGCAACCTTTGCAGCATGAAATATGTTTGCATGGCTAGGCACCAGCTTACTTGGAGTACACTTTCGATCAAGGGCAGCCATAAAAAAAGTTAGGAGCTGCAGAAACGATCGAACGAAGATATTACGTGTTTTATTGCGAGGGGCAGTTTTTTTTTTTTAGCTTTTTGCACTTTCTATGGTAAAGAAAAAGACGGATGGAATGTAAAAGAAGAAACAAAATGTGCGGCGTTCCTCAAACACATGTGAAATTTGTAGGCCAGCTGCAGTGGGCACTAACAAAAACGAAAAACCGTCATTGCGAGAGCAATGTTCCTAATAACAGCTGCGGTGCAAACCGCACCGCGAACGACAGATGCATCTAGCATCACGTCTGCTCCGCGAGCATGTTGCTTGCGGTTACCTCCGAAATACACGCACAGATGCCAGCACTCTCCGAGTCTGCGTTGCGCATGAAAAAAAGCCCCGTAAACTGCTCGAGTGGTTCGACAGCTCAGGCATCCAGCTCCCTACTGCACTTTCCCTTATTGCCATGTGCTCCACCCGCAGAAATGGTGGTGGACAAAGTTACGTTTTTTTTTCTTCGCCCTATGGTGAAGGTGAACACACCAGGCATTTCGTTCTATGCGGAACGCTTTTAATGCGTAAACATTCTAGGGCTACTTCGCTCCGAAATCTGTCCGTCCGTCCGTCTGTAACACGTTGCATGATGGGCTCCATTGGTATACATGGGGTCCTATGGGAGTATGTATGAGAATGCCTTATGAATACGTATGGCTACTTATATTTATGATTTATGACCTAATATGATGAGTACTGAAGAGGAATGACGAGTAATTAAGCTTAATAAAAGAGTAATAACATTAATTACGATGACATTATTTAACCAAAATAAGACTCCACAAGGCTAATGAAGTGTAAGGAAGCCTAATGGAGTTCAATTACGATGAAATTACTTAAGTGTAAGGACGATAAATTGCGAGTAATTAAGAATAGTGAGAATAAATAAAGTTATTTATTGTTCAATTATTTATCATATTTAAAACTAATAAAGGCATATAATTAGGCGTATATTAGATAATTAGGTGCTCTTAAGCATAATCAAGCCTAACTTAGATTGATTAACAATGAATTGATTAAGGCTAATCATCAATATTTAATGGTAAGTGGGATGATATACGCCTAATAATAATTACCATTACGTTAGTTAAGCCTAATCAAGAATTATAGGAGTAATAACGATTAATTTATGTTATATTACATAATTCTAATTCAAATTAGGCACACTTAAATTAATTTGCCGAGAACATTAATTCCAACTAATCAGATTCACCAATTAGGTAATTGCAACAGGTTATTGTAAAACTTATAGCATGCGTCATCCGCGGCACAGTGAGCCGCTGCGTGCGTAAGTCGGCCACTTACTCAGTCATTCGTTGCATGAGCTCAAGACGAGTGACTGGAAATGCCTCTTATGCACTATTTAGGCAAATAATTCTGGGCAGTTTCGGCAGTTATTTTTTTAAGAAGCTGTCATAACTAGACCCTTTAGTTTTTGATGGTAAGCTACGCGCCCAGGCTGACATTTGCAGCATAAAATTTCAGCTTGGCTAATTAGCTAAAGTATGCTAAATAACCTTTCAACTACTAACTTTAGGGCACTGTAATAACAAAATTGAAGCCATGAAGTAGGGAACTTATGTCTGCTTAACAGAAACCCTATAATTGGCACCACTTTCTGGATATGCGACCTTAATACTAAATAGTGATGCATGTATGCTGCTAAATACAGTGAAATTTCTTTAGAGGGTGCCTCTAACAGTTCGGGAAGTTCGTTACTGGCATTAGTGGCATTAGGTTTAGCATTTTTGTAGATAATGCGTGACTTCCCTTTTCGTCGTCTTCGATTTTGTAGTTAAAGCCTGTGTTCTTAAGTTACTTACGAAAGATGGAAGTTTCGCCCGGAAGGCGAAGTATCGAATGCAATAGGAAAGTAGCAGACTGCTATAGGAAGTAAGAGAGTAGTTTTATCGGCCACATAAACTTGGAAACATTCGCTTAATAACTGAGTTAACAAGCATGGTGTCAACGCGTGCAAGCAAGCATGAACACATCACACTCAATGAGCCGGACACTCGCTGTCAAAACGCTGGTCTGAGCAAGCGCGGCAGCAACAGCGAGCGAAGTGACCTTCGTGCAGTCTATCGCTTCAACGCAAAGAGCGTCGAGAACACAGCTCACACAAAGCTATGAGCCGTCTGCAGATCCCTTTCCAGATGCGGCGCGCGCGACCGTGCAAAGTACGCACTTGGCGTAGTAGAAGCTAAGTAAGCGCAGTGGCTTCGACGCTATTTCTTTGCCGCCCCAAAACGTTTGGGTCCCCTATTCTACAATTCTCTATTGTCGTGCGACTTCCGTATCGGTCGGACGTCGCAGCCAATGACAGCGCCGGTAGCGCGAACGTCATGGTAACGTGGTAGACCCGGCGGGGCGGGGCAGAACCACCTAGACTCTCCTAGTCTAGGTGGTTCTGGGCGGGGCCGGCGAGCGAGCGCCTCGCCGCTCCGATCTTGCGTGTGTGCTTTTTTCTTTCTCCCTGATCGAAACGCTGGCGTCTTTCGCCGCTGACGTCGGCACATAAACCGGCTACAATTTGTTTCTAACACGAAAGAACTTATGGAATAAAGTGACCTCGAAAGAGTGGGCGTTAAAAACGTTGTGCGACATACTAAATCGTTGGCGTGATTTCTACTCGGAAGTGGTCAGCGCAGACGCGCAGCAGTCGTCTATATACAAAGCGGCTCACCTGACTGGCGTGTTTACTCATCGCTACTAACGGCATCGGGAAAACTAATCGTATTTTCACTCAGCAGCAACATAAGTGTTCACACATCCATTGTGCTGGCGAATTTAGGCGTTTTATTACGAGCTGCAGGCAGACGCATGGCAAGGGCTCTCGGTCCCGGATAGACGGCCGGCGAGCTAGGCCTACACCGTCTCCCAGCGATCGCAAGCTCGCCTGGCATGCTCGTTCGCTTCCGTCGGCGCCGATGAAATCAAATGTGCTGCAATTTAAGCGTGACATAACTGCGTACACGTTGTGCCGAGTAACATAGGCGCTTCGTTGTACGAGCTGCAAGCGATCGTGTCACCAGCGCCACCGGTGTTGGATTCGATGGCCGAGCGAGCTATGCCTGCCGGCTCCTAGCAATGCCTCCTTTACTAGATGCCTGCCGCGTGAGCCGAGAAGCTGGTTCCTGCCCCTCTCCTCTTTACTCTTCCCCACCCTGGTTAACCCCGGTCGGCTGCGAGCGCTAGCTGTGGTGACCGCTGGAAACCTAAATCACGTAGCCCTGCCTCTGAGACTTTAGCGGCGTCTGTTGCGATCCCGGAGGCAGGACCCGCGGTCTCTCGTCAAGCCATTGGTCGAGCGCACGCCAGCCTAGTAATCGTCACATCCTCCGCAACAGGAAGTGGGCCGGCTGCGAGCGCCGTCTCTCCGCGACTACCGTGAACTACGGGAACCTCCGCTCCAATGGGAAGACTAGCGACGCGACAGGCATCTAGTAAAGGAGGCATTACTCCTAGCCATCGGCGGCTGTCAATGGAGCCGATACTGCGAACGCGGCCTCGTGGAAACAAGTCTACGGTGTTCGCATAGACGTGTTTACAGTGTCATCGTTTGTTTCAAACAAGAGAGCTGCGCAAATACTTTTGCTTTCACTTTCTGCTCGATGTTAGCAGCATTCCGAGCTTCCACGCAGGGGCGCCAGTTATGGGCGAAGCTACGCGCCGCTCGCTAATTCGTACCATGTGTCCCCAATCGCCGCATGCGGCAAGTCGCACACGGCGCGCCGTACGACCGATGGCACGGAAAATGGCGCCATGCGTCTCGCGCTTTACTCGCACATACAGCATATGCGCGCGGCGACGGTGTTATGGACATTGGACTTTATACGGAGCAGCACGGCAACGGCGACGGCAAAAGTGCCCCTGGGGTGTCTATTTAATTGCTATCGCAACAAAAATTTAATCAACATAGTTCAGTTAATTAGCGAAGGTATCCTTGAAAAATGGATTGCTGCTAATGTCTCTCTCACCCCGTAGCCTGTCAACAAAAATGGGAGGATCTGGGCAATAAATTTTCTTTAAAAAAATTGTTGTGTGTAAAATGAAACGCCCGGCACAATAATGGGTGAGGTGGTTTGTGAACATAACGGTGGTGCCGCCGCTCACAGTGCGACAATGACGCCGCGGAGGCCACTTCATGTCATATCTTTCGGACAGATGTTTTATTATTGATGTAACAGATATTCTGTGACGTACTCTTGCGTTTATAAATGTTTACACAAACAATATTTAATTGCTCCGAATGTTGACTACGACGACTTTTGCACTCGTGCCGATTTCGATGCTAAATTTGAAGTACTCCGCTTCCCAGTGAGAATCTTCCTCAATGGATTGGATTATATTGCATTTCCTTCTTCAATGGCGCGCATCCACGGCGGGGGAATGGCCAAGATTTGGATGGCATTAGAAAGATGTTGGTGGTACAAAAACTGCAATTCAAGCCTTCTTTTTCTTTACTTCTGGGAAACGCTTTTCGCACGCTTAGTAATGAGGGATCTCTATCTCGGGCGCTCTATCAGAACGCATGAGAACAGTGAAGGCGTTTTCTTTTCGCCAACCACTGCACCGAATTTTATTGTTTGTTACATTTAAAAGAAAACCGTAAAATATAGCGACCGTAGGAAGCAAATTTTTTGTTTAGGTCGTGTATTCCTTAAATAATATCAGTGAAAATCTCCAAATTTCACGAAACGAAACTGCGAAGTTTATAACTCTGCAGCTCCCAGCAATGAAAAACTATATCAGAATTTTGTGAACTGTTCCTAACGGTAGATCTAAAGTGAACAAACGTGACGTGTAATACACGGTTTTCAATTGCATCCCTAATATGCGAGACTGATTTTAACTCTACGTCTGTAAACAGTGTAGAAAAAAACTTCATATAATCTGTAAATCGATATAACTCCCAATTTCCGCTTTAGATTCGCCTACTGACGCGCTTTACGTAACTGTGATTTCTGTTATACCAAAGAGGTATGAATTTGAAAACTTCGTACTTCTATTTTTTAACCTATGAAGTTTCGCTAATTTTTGTAGAATACTTCATACCCTCAATCAAACTGTTGCCTCTACAGGTACTGGAACATAATTTTCTCGCTCAAGTGCAACAAGTTTCATTCAGTTCAGTTCAGGGGATGTCTCATAACGGCATTTCTGCGTTTTAGATGTGGTTGCGTTGTTCTGACGTAAGTCATCAGAGAGTAGCAAAAGCTGAGTCTATAAACTACCTCTTTATTCGGCCAACTTGTGCCCCGCCCCCGCCCCCCCCCCCTTAAAAAAAAAAAAAAACAAGTGACACTGGAAGCACTACGATATCGACGAGCACAGTTGGTGATCGTCGAAAATTTGATCGGCGGGTCAAGCCCATCGCGGCTATTTAAACAATAGCTCTTTGAAGTTTCTAGCATAATTGCTGGTGCTCGCGTGCCTTCCAGCACGTGCAACACTATTGGCGTCACGCATGCAATATGATTACACAAGGTTTCGCGACACGATATACGACAGATAGAATCGGTGACCGGAATCGAGAATGTTCTGATACATGAAGGCGCGTCTTGCGTGGTGCGATTGGCAGGTGAAAAGCGGTCCCCGGAAAAAGGAAGAAAAATTATACATCATGTACACACATGACAATGTCGCCCTCTTAAAAAGTGTTGTCCTGATGTTGTACACTGCACAGGAAAGCGAAGTACATGTCGAAAGAAAACTATACAACAAAAGAAGTAAGAGTTAAATCTGCACTGAACAGTTCGTTAGCGTTCGTAGAATGGCCCCGCAATAAGGCGTCGCGGAAGTTTTCCACTGAGTCCACGACGGCGTATTGGTGCCGATACCTACACAAGGTCGCCGGGATGGTATTTCACATCGTGTCGTCGAAGACCTAAACGCATACCTTGATTTGGACGAGTTGGTTCAGCTTCACAGTGTTCATAAAACGCGCTAAAGACGGAGACGACGGGAACACATACGACCCAGCCAGTGGCGTAGACAGAAATATCGTTCGGGGGCGGGGGGGGGGGGGGGGGGTCACTTTGTAGCTCGGCCTCCTCCTTATAGAATTTTTCGAGGGATAAAATACATTAAACATTATTAATAACTGCGTTGCCATTGCCACATATGCTGCAAACAAACTCTTGAACGCTACGCACTGCCAAGACAAGTAAAATATGTATTTTTATATAAAAGAATACACTCATATGTCTCAAAATTTGTGCACAATATAACTGGTATCAATGCTTCCAGGTTTTCTGTATATTTAACAAGTAAAGGAAATGTCACACGAACTTTAGAACTATGTCAGTTTGAAACCAGCAAAGAAGTGTATGCCGCTGATATGAAGAATGTAAAGGCCATGAAATGAACAAGTTGAGAGAAAATATTTTATTAAAACTTTCTTAGTCTCCCTGCCTTTCTCTCCTCTGCCTCTATCGCTCTCTCTCTGTCATTGAAGAACCTTTTTCTACATTTTTGTACATATGCAACGACCAGAGAAAAATCTCAATGATGCTGTCCTTTGTTAGTATGTATCGCCCAGGAGCAGCTGTCACCGGTCGTGTATTGTGAGTAATTGCTCCGAAATTATAGTCACAATAGAAAGCACATATAAAAAGCAGGAGTTCGGCAAAATATACAAGGGCGAGTCAAATGAAAGTGAGCCAATGCGAATATATGACAAATGGGGGTACTTTATTTAAAAGCAGTCTCCATGAGCATTCATATATTTGTCCCACTTATTAACGAGTCGCGTGATTCTCGTCTCATAAAACTCCTTTGGTTGCTGCTTCAAAAAGTCTGTCACTGACTCTTTCACGTCATCGTCCGACACTAATCTGGTTCCCTTGAGGTGTTTCTTCAAATGCTCCAAAATGTGGAAGTCGCAAGGCGACAGGTCTGGCCTGTATGGCGGATGTTGCAGCGTTCCCCGCTTGAACTTTCCCAGTTTTGTATTAACCACATCAGCGACGTGGGGACGGGCGTGGTCGTGCAGGAAGATGACCCCATTCCTGAATTTTTGACGTCGTTTGTTCTTGATTGCGACACGCAGCCGACCCGATGTTTCACACTATCGGAAACGGTTGATAGTCTCTCTAGGTTTAGCAAATTCGATCAATAATGGCACCTGACGATCGAAAAAAAGTCAACACCTTTCCGGCAGAACTGACGGCCTTTGCTTTTCTTGGGGGTGGCGAATTCAAGTGTTTCCACTGTAAGCTTTGCCGTTGTGTTTCAGGCTCGTAGTAGTGGCACCAGGATTCGTACCCGTCACCCTCATTGTGATACTGGATTAGATCAATCAAGGCAGCGCCGAAACTCTCCTTCTTCTGGCGGCGGTTCAAAATCTTGGGCATCCATTGCGCCCACAAGAGCCAATAACCGAGATGCTCATGAATTATGGTGTAACCCGAACCGTGACTGATGTTTACATGCCCTGCCAATTCATCGATGCTTATCCTCCGTTCTTGTCTAACCAGCCTTTGGAATTGTGTTGGGGGTGATTGCTCGGTGGCTTTGGCCTGGTCTCGTATCGTCTTCGTAACTTTCAAGTCCTTCTTTGAGTCGTTTACTCCAACACTTCCCAATGGCCAATGAAATGCAATGTTCACCGTACGCGGCAGCCATACGGCGACTTATTTCTTTTTGGGAAATATCTTCATCTTTCAAAAACCTCACGACACCACGCTGTTCAACTTTTGGAGTGTCCATTATGTCACACAACCATGTTCACCCCAGTGTATGAGAGCATTAAAGAACCTTGATCCTCACACCTGCGTGTCACTTTTTTGTGTAAGAGATGCCTCTGTGCCACGTACATGCCTCGCAGATAATGAACAGAACCATTATTGCGCATGGTTTGTTGGCTCACTTTAATTTGACTCGAATTCGTACATTACAAACGCGAAGATACAATAGAATGTATAAATGCGAAGATACAGCTTGATAAAGGGCAAAAAAGTGTCACTGGAAACAAAGTTCACTGCACATAAACCTTGCAGCAAGATATTTAAATATACGTATAAGTCTGCAATAAATCAACGTATCTAAGAAAAAGTCGCTATATATGATACGTCAAACAAGGCAAATAAACATGTTGCGCAAGCACAGATTGACAGCCCCAACTCCCTCCATTCCCCGGATGTATCGCGCGCGACGAAAGGTGGCGCGCTTCCTCCCGCTTTTCTCCCTTGCGCACACAAGACTGGGCCTCCATCGTCGGCTTACCCATGCCCCCCCCTCCCCCGCCTTACGGTTTCACTTGCACATACAGCATGCGGCGCGCGGTCAAGATCTTACCACCGCTGCATTTTATACGGAACATGAGGGCGACAGCGACGGCAAAAATGCACCTGGAGTGTCCATATAACTTCTATCGAAATAATATAATAAGAGTATCCAGAAAATGAAGTGTCCCGTGGCCCATTACTTTCCATTAAAAAGAAGTAATAAAATCGAACATTCACCGTGCGACAATTCGCTGAGCCGCAACAATTCCTTTTTTTTTTTGTTGTTGTTGGGCGGAGGGCACTGAAGATGAACTAACGCAAAGGAAAACATGTTGGCTACAATCGAATGCCCACTTTGGGCACCTAGTAGGGCTACCGAAGGAAAATCGAAGAAAACGTGAGACGCTTGGTCCACAGGGAACCATACGCATACTGCTCGGTATTCTACACTGGGGAGACAAAAATTTTCCGGAGAGGTTGCGCTCAAGCGAACGGGTTGCAATCCGTCGAGTCCCCGTAGTAATGGCGGCGAACGACCATGCATTGTTTCTTTTTCTCGTCTGCTAGCCAGAAAGCGTCCAAAACTCTGCCAGGCGAAAATCAACTCGGCCAGAGAAAAACGAATGCGCATCGAAAAGCGCCGCGCGGTGGTCGATGCAGCACGAGAAAAACGCATGCGCTCTGGCTGGTTCGGCAGCCCGTGGGTACCAAGAACATAAAAGAAAAGGAAGAGGCACAATGTGTCCGCGAATAGAAGTCCAAGTAGAACAATAAATAAGAACGCAGTTACCTTTGCTGGCTTTAGTGTCTTGACATGGATGCTTTAATGAAGGAGAAAAGAAAGTTCATATTCGTTTCTGTGACATCACCGCACAAATGAACCGCCACAACGCTTCGTCTCATCTGACCTCGCTGCGTGCTTTGTCAACTTGTCTGAGTGTGTTGATTTGGCTTGTCTCTTTGTATATGGTCCGATGTACGACTTTAGAAAAGTTAATGCACCTTGGGCGTCAAATGTTTGTAACAACATTAAGCCCACATAGTTCCGGAATTGAAAATCTAAAGCACGACTTTCGAAATGTCCATGCACCTTTCGCGTCAAAAGTTTGAGAACTTTATACCCATAAAGTTTCAGAATAGAAATTCAAGCGCTCCCTAGATTCCGCGGCCTCCCCGAGATGCAGCGACGAGCCAGCTCGCCATCCAAACGCCTTTGAAACATTGTGCTCGGATGGAGCTCCTTGGCGTTACGATATCTGACTCCCGGTGCATGGGCGTTGCCGCGAAATCCAGCCCGATTTCGCAATGTTGGCGCGAAAGTGTTTTTTGAGCGTGAAAGGGACATTCTAGACAAAATCCAGCATGATTTGCGGCGCCGGGGGTTGTTTTGGTCGGCGGCGCAGGACATGGATGGATGGATGCAAAACTTTAATAAAGGTCCTGAGGTACGCGACTCAGCGCGCTGCGGGCCGCTCCCACGTTGCGACAGTCAGGCCATGCCAGCACGAGAAAATTTCGGGGGGGGGGCTGAAGCCCCATAAGCTCCCCCCCCCTGGCTACGCCCCTGGACCCAGCGTCTGTCCTGTCGTATGTGTCCCTGTCATCTTCGTCTTCAGCGCGTTTTGTTAACACTGTGAAGAGCGTAGTGTCGGCTGTTCGTCTTTTGCTGGTTCCGGTTACGCAGGCGGGCGCTCGAGCTGTCGGGCTCCTTCGGCGTGCTAAAGATAGGCGGCGACGTCGAGGTTGTCTTCGTTGGTGACTTGACGTAGCATATCGTCGAGCGTCATCGCCGGGTGTTTTTCCATAAACCAGCTTGAACGGCGAAATTGTTCCTTCTACCGCCGTCTTGAAAGCGAAGGTTACGTACGGAAAGATGGCATCCCACGTCTCGTGCTCGACGTCCACGTACATTGCTAACATGTCGGTCAGGGTCTTGTTTAGCTGTTCCGCAAGACCATTCATCAGCGTGTATTGGGCGGTTGTCTTGCGGTGACTCGTCTGGCTATATCGAAGAATTGCTTGGGTAAGCTCCGCTGTAAAAGCCATCTTTCTGTCAATGATGACGACTTCCGCGGCACCATGTCGTAGGAAGGGGTTCGCTACGAAACATGGTGTTACTTCAGCCGCACTATCTTTGGACAAGGTTTCGTTTCAGCGCAGCGGTAAGATGTCGGTGGCCAGGAAGATTCATTTACACCAAGATTTCGTCGTCCCGATGCGCTGAAACGGTCGCCGAGGAGGCTCAACATGGCAAAGAAGTCTTGTTTTACACCCTCTATTAAGACGCGAGTTTCAATCTCTTCAGGCATATAAGGGTTGGCGTGGCGGAACAGGCGAGTCATTTCCTACGTTACCGGCCGTGGTGGCGTAGTGGCTTTGGCATTGCTCTGCTAAGCCGAAGAGCGCGGGATTCAATTCTGGTCGCGGCGGCCGCATTTCGTTGGGGGCGAAATGCAAAAACGCCCGTGCACTGCAGTGATTGAGTGTTAAAGGACCCCAGGTGGTCAAAATTAACCCGTGTTCCCCACTATGGCGTGCCTGATAGTCATATCTTGGTTTTGGCATGTAAAACCCAATAATTTAATATTAAAATCTCATCCGTGAAGACTGTAATGTTCTGAGTTGGTAGCAGCACACTGACATCTAGCAGAGCTTCTGCCCGTTATTTTCACACGACGCTCGTGAATGTGTACATGGGACCATTGCGAATCAGGTCTTACGTTGTTAGGGTGGGCTCTCGATTCTCTATGTCCTGGCGGCGTCTTCTAAGGAAAAGTCGACATGGCGCAGCTCATCGTCGAAGTTACAGTTATTGAACAAGGCGATCCTCTAGTACATTTTCACCCTGCTTTCCGCGTCTTCGAACGATGATCCACGGAAAGTCATTGGCTCCCTGTTTTGTTGCAGCATGATCACTGCAGGCGACATCGGGGCTGTCAATGGGGCTATTGACTGGGTCATGATCTTCTTGGTCTTCTCGAGTAGAAGTCCGTGGTCGGCCGGCAAACGTTGCAGCCAGCAGTTAGTTGACTGGTTCCTGGCGACGTTGACGTTGCCTTCACCGCTTGGGCTTGCTGGGCTTCACGGCTTGCTTGGCGTTCCCTTGACGGCTTACGGGGGGTTACCGGATGCCACGTTGTAGTGACAGTGAAGAACACGACAGTATGGGCGCTCTTTGGGCATCATTGGCCCTTGCGCCACAAAATCCCATACATCGTTACCAGGAACCAGACATTATCAAAAACTCAGTCACTAAACTAACTCTTCATTAGGTGTACATGTGGTTAGAAAAACAACTGCAGCACTCAAAGCTCAAGGATAGCGGCAAGCGCAGTCGGCGGTCGTCGAAAATCTAATCTGAGGGTTGTTGGGACCCAGGGTAGCCTATTCCATCGTTGTCACACAGTTATTGTGACATGGTGTCCGAGCAGCCTTTGCGGTTTCCGTCGCTGGTGAAGTGACAGGTGCCGGGCGGTCGAGAGTTCCGGGGCGGAGTCCAAGAGATGATAAAAAGGGATTATTTACAAATTTACATGGTGATGGCTAACATGTACGAGCACGAGTAGGAGCGCTCGTACGACTAGGAGCACTAACAAGATTCGGTCGAATCATGAGCCCAAGTACTACTAGGTGCCCCCGTATGACTAGGAGCCCTAGTACGAGTCGGAGCACACTGGCACAACACGATATATATATAGTGAATTTTAATGGGAGGAGAAGAGTCACTGGTTTCTGTCTCCCATGTGGGGGCGCGGCTCAGCGACTCCCACAACCCTCAAGATTCACCTTTTTACGCACTTTTTTTCTCCTTTCACTCGTCGGGAAAATTAACTGTTCCCCTCGGCCAATGACATACGTTGAACCGTTCGGAAAATCCCGCCCATGATGTCGCATCGATCCACTGGGCTCCGCCTGCATTGTTGCACGTTCGCCCGCATACGCGGCAACGTCGCGGCAAGCTGGGAACTTGGTGTCGAAGTCATTCCCACGGATGTCCTCGACATTGGCCCCTTTTATCAATTAGTGAGGCATTAGTGACGGTCCGCTTGTCAGGTTCAGGTTCCGGTAGAGCGGTCTCCACGTTAGTCATTGCTTCCACTGAGGGCGGCGGCTGTTGTCGCCTCGAAGTGAGCCCCTTTCTTTACGTGTCATCGTCAATGGAGGGTCCAGTCTCGTCCAAGCGCGCGCTCGTCTCACCCGTCAACTTTGGTTACGCTGACTTAGTCGCGAGCTCCTTGGTCCTGAGAAAGCAACGACACAGCCTGAAAGGCTTATCCTTGCTGCACGCTTGCCGGTGAAGCATTAGTCGTCGAGAAGGGATGCGGAGTATGACAATGCTCAACGCCAATCGTAAGAGGGTCAAGCGCGTGGGCTTTATATATATGGTGTACTCGTCGAAGATCTTAGCGTAATCGCTAATGCTCGCGTGCATTCAAAACTGTACAACACTATCCGAGTCACGCATGTAATCTGAATATGCAAGCTTCGATGATAACATAAACAATTAGAATCAATGCCAAGGTTAAAGACTGGGCGTGTTGGTATAGCATATTAGAGGCTCGATTGCGCAACATTTGGACGACATGCACAGAAGAGAAACACACACAACAGAGCGCTACTTGCAGCTATCGTTTTAGTTCCTTGTCAATGGAATGAATACTGGAAGATACTCGGCGGGGGGAGGGTAACGACAAAAACAAAAACATTTTTACACGGCCATCCACCAATGCCAAGCCAGCTTTGTCATCTGATCATTTTTGACATTGCAAAAAAGGAACCACGATACAAAATTCCAGATTAGCGCGTGAGGAAATCTATTTCCTTTGCACTAAAGGAGACTGATGGCATGCTCATGCACATACTTTCCAAACGTGCACTCTCAGCGGCTTCGTCCAAATGTAGCGCAATCGAGCCTTTAATAGAATCAATGGCAACAATCAAGAATGTTCTGATACATACATGCGCGTGTCTTCCGCTGAGCGATTCGCAGGTGAAAAGCCATCGACAGAAAAAGGATGAGCAAATAATCAACAGTGTAGGCATGTCAATATATTTGCATTTGCGGCATCAGATTTGGCAATGAGCTAAAGCTTCCATTAGCGTTTTGTTACATTTGTTTAAAACCATCCGTCGCTATTGAATGTCTTTCTTACTGCATATATCATTAGAAGCCAAGAAACACTGACACCGAGGACAACATAGGGGAAATTACTTGTGCTTAATAAATGAAATAAAGAAACTATATATTAATGGAAATTAAAGTGGATGAAAAAGCAACTTGCCGCAGGTGCGAACCGAACCCACAACTTTCGCATTTCCCTTCGCATGTGGCACTTGAAAAGGGCGATCATTTTCCGCACATTTTGTTTAATTTTATCATTTCCTTGTGGTATCTACCATGGCAATTTTATTGCGCTTGCAATTATGTGCACAGTCGTCGTCGGCGCTACCATCGCCATGTTGTTCTGTACAAAGAAATGCGATAAGCTCGCAGGCCGCGTGCCGTTAGTTAAAGGTACCAGTGAAAGCTTTCGAGAGTGAGCTGAGAAGGATTGTGGCTTCATCTCTGAGCTCAAGGAAGGCGGGGAGAAAGCACACCCTCTTTTATCGCGGGCAAGGCAACAAATGGGGGGGGGGGGGGTGCGTTCTACTCAGGCCGGGGCTGCGTATTGCGCGGCCACGCGGGCCTTACCTTGAACGTCATCAAAGTGGGCACAAAGTCTAGGCGCGCCGAGGCCTGATGGCTTCCTGTGCTCTGCGTTCTCGCCGCTTGGTTCGCATTAAAGCTAGAGGCAGTACGAAGGACAGTTCGATCGCTGCGGCTGCCGCTCTTCCTCCTGCCAGCGTTTAGACAGCTAGTGTTCGCGCCCATCGAAGTGAAATGTGTTCGTGTTTGCCTGTGGGAGCGGGATTCCATGGTTGCTAATTTAATTAGTAAGTGTATGTTTACGAGTTTATACGACCGATAAGACTAATATCCTTACTTCGTATAGCTGTCTATTAACGTGCTATTGCAATCAATGCTTCATCCTTATGGAGAGGCTGCGACATTTTGAAAGCTTTGATTGCTCTTAACGAGACATATGTGAAGAGTGTCTGGCAGTAGGCCATGTTCACTCGTAGAGAGAGAGCCTGCTCACTTCTTGGGCATGGAAAGCTTTCACAATAACACAAATAGAACGGCAAGATTCAAAATCCTAATTAAACCAACGTTTAACGTACATCTTCCTAAATGCAAAACGTCAAAATTCGAATGAGCGAGCAAGGAATAGTCGGACGATGAATACTCACTGAAAGGGGCCTCACTTACCGTTCACTGAGTTGATCTCCAAGAATTTGGCTCAGCTGTTTGCACCGCAGTCCCCTCCGCACAACAGGAAGCGGTGGTGTTGCCGATGCTCGCTTTCGCAACGTGTATTTGAAGAGCCTGCGGTAATTAAAGCACACACATTCAGCAACTAGACAAAGTAAACGCCTTTGCATGAACATGTGAGGAAATTCTGCAGCTTTCTAAGCGAGTGCAGTGGAGCACGTCCTTCTTCTCACTTTGGCACTCTGTCAAATCTCGTATCTTCCACATTGAAAAAATAACGTCTGGGGTGCATGAACGCTCTGTGTCCTCGAATTGACATTATTACCGGAGAACCAAACCATCGTCAGCAAACACGTAGGACGCCAACGGCACGAAGACCCTTACTCACGGGTCTTCTCTTACGTAAGAGCGTTTTGTACGCTTTGTGGTGACTAATTGGCTGAGGTGTTCTGTTGCTGAGCACGACTTTGGAATCTCTGCCGCGGCGGCCGCCTTCCGTTGGCAGCAGGCTGCAATGTCGCTAGTGTACAGTTATTCAAGAAGATAAATTAATTACGGGGTTTTATGGCCTCAAAACGGCACAACGGGTTACAATGAACGCTGTAGTGGAGGACTGCGGAATAATTTTAATTATTTTGGGTTTTAACCTGCTGATATATAGGCAAGCGCTTGTGTGTTTTCTTCCTTGCGAAATTCGGCAGCCCCGGATGGGCAGCATCGAACCCACGAACTCGTGCTCAGCAGCAGAACACTATTGCGACTGGGCCCCTGTGGCACATGCAGTGCTTTGGGCCTACGTTGAACCCAAGGCGGTCTAAATTATTTAATAGCTCATATTGCGTAATCTATGGGATCTAATGCGCGCGCTGTTTCTTTGTCTCTGCGTGTAGTAGTTGAGAGAGCCAGTTTAAGGGCGGAGTAGTTGGAAGGCATACTTTCTAGGAAAAATGGCCGCTCAAGGAGAAGAGCGAACTCGAGCGGCTTTAGAGGCCAGGAAAACTGCCTTAAAATATTTAGACTTGAGGGAAAGCTTCGTTAACAAACTATAACACGGCAATCAGCACTCGAATACGACGAGAGAAATTACTGAGACGTGGAAAATTCCCTTGAAAAAAAAAATCTGGTTTGCTAGACAAATGCTTGTATGTATTGAACCTCTTAAAAGATGAGGGGTTAAATATGCGCTCACCGAGAGGGCATCTTCAGCACGAGACATCCACAAGGCACCTTACAGAGATGTGGAGAGCTTCGCGGCCGGAACGAAGCATCCCTTCTCCGCCGGCCAAGAGGGGGAAACGCGCTTTCCGATCGCTCAAGGTTGCGCGGACAAAGCATAGTTCTAGCGTCTAGGAAAAGCTTAACCAGGTGCGATGGCGGCACGCATAGCGTGGGAAGCTAGCCGCCAGAATAACTATACCAAGGACTGCTGCTGATGAGGGCGAAGTACCTTCGTGTAATTATAATAACCCTAATAGGACTACTTTCGAAAAAAAAGGAAACGGCCCAGAGGGCTATACTACGAGAGCTATGACTGATACTTTTCTATATATATATATATATATATATATATATATATATATATATATATATATATATATATATATATATATATATATATATATATATATATATATATTCATCTCATCTATGGGATCGCATTCGCGCGCTGTTTTTTTTTTGTCTCTGCGTGTAGTACAGTTAAGAGAGCCAGTTTAAGGGCGGAGAAGAAGAAAGAAGAGAAAAGCAAAAACTGCAGCGCCGTGGTTTTAAAGCGCACCCGTGGTAGAGAAACGCAATGCGATATAAGCGTGCGTAGCCATGATACGCACAAGACAAACTGCCTTAAAATATTTAGACTTGAGGGAAAGCTTCGTTAGCAAACGATAGCACGGCAATCAGCACTCGAATATAATTATAACCCTAATACTAATTGTAAATATTCATCTCATCTATGGGATCTAATGCGCGCGCTGTTTCTTTGTCTCTGCGTGTAGTAGTTGAGAGAGCCAGTTTAAGGGCGGAGAAGAAGAAAGAAGAGAAAAGCAGAAACTGCAGCGCCGTGGTTTTAAAGCGCAGCCGTGGTAGAGAAACGGAATGCGATATAAGCGTGCGTAGCCATGATACGCACACGACAAACTGCCTTAAAATATTTAGACTTGAGGGAAAGCTTCGTTAGCAAACGGTAGCACGGCAATCAGCACTCGAATATAATTATAACCCTGATACTAATTGTAGATATTCATCTCATCTATGGGATCTAATGCGCGCGCTGTTTCTTTGTCTCTGCGTGTAGTAGTTGAGAGAGCCAGTTTAAGGGCGGAGTAGTTGGAAGGCATACTTTCTAGGAAAAATGGCCGCTCAAGGAGAAGAGCGAACTCGAGCGGCTTTAGAGGCCAGGAAAACTGCCTTAAAATATTTAGACTTGAGGGAAAGCTTCGTTAACAAACTATAACACGGCAATCAGCACTCGAATACGACGAGAGAAATTACTGAGACGTGGAAAATTCCCTTGAAAAAAAAATCTGGTTTGCTAGACAAATGCTTGTATGTATTGAGCCTCTTAAAAGATGAGGGGTGAAATATGCGCTCACCGAGAGGGCATCTTCAGCACGAGACATCCACAAGGCACCTTACAGAGATGTGGAGAGCTTCGCGGCCGGAACGAAGCATCCCTTCTCCGCCGGCCAAGAGGGGGAAACGCGCTTTCCGATCGCTCAAGGTTGCGCGGACAAAGCATAGTTCTAGCGTCTAGGAAAAGCTTAACCAGGTGCGATGGCGGCACGCATAGCGTGGGAAGCTAGCCGCCAGAATAACTATACCAAGGACTGCTGCTGATGAGGGCGAAGTACCTTCGTGTAATTATAATAACCCTAATAGGACTACTTTCGAAAAAAAAGGAAACGGCCCAGAGGGCTATACTACGAGAGCTATGACTGATAGTTTTCTATATATATCTATAAATATATATATATATATATATATATATATATATATATATATATATATATATATATATATATATATATATATATATATATATATATATATATATATATATATATATATATATATTCATCTCATCTATGGGATCGCATTCGCGCGCTGTTTTTTTGTCTCTGCGTGTAGTACAGTTAAGAGAGCCAGTTTAAGGGCGGAGAAGAAGAAAGAAGAGAAAAGCAAAAACTGCAGCGCCGTGGATTTAAAGCGCACCCGTGGTAGAGAAACGGAATGCGATATAAGCGTGCGTAGCCATGATACGCACAAGACAAACTGCCTTAAAATATTTAGACTTGAGGGAAAGCTTCGTTAGCAAACGATAGCACGGCAATCAGCACTCGAATATAATTATAACCCTAATACTTATTGTAAATATTCATCTCATCTATGGGATCTAATGCGCGCGCTGTTTCTTTGTCTCTGCGTGTAGTAGTTGAGAGAGCCAGTTTAAGGGCGGAGAAGAAGAAAGAAGAGAAAAGCAAAAACTGCAGCGCCGTGGTTTTAAAGCGCACCCGTGGTAGAGAAACGGAATGCGATATAAGCGTGCGTAGCCATGATACGCACACGACAAACTGCCTTAAAATATTTAGACTTGAGGGAAAGCTTCGTTAGCAAACGGTAGCACGGCAATCAGCACTCGAATATAATTATAACCCTGATACTAATTGTAGATATTCATCTCATCTATGGGATCTAATGCGCGCGCTGTTTCTTTGTCTCTGCGTGTAGTAGTTGAGAGAGCCAGTTTAAGGGCGGAGTAGTTGGAAGGCATACTTTCTAGGAAAAATGGCCGCTCAAGGAGAAGAGCGAACTCGAGCGGCTTTAGAGGCCAGGAAAACTGCCTTAAAATATTTAGACTTGAGGGAAAGCTTCGTTAACAAACTATAACACGGCAATCAGCACTTGAATACGACGAGAGAAATTACTGAGACGTGGAAAATTCCCTTGAAAAAAAAATCTGGTTTGCTAGACAAATGCTTGTATGTATTGAACCTCTTAAAAGATGAGGGGTGAAATATGCGCTCACCGAGAGGGCATCTTCAGCACGAGACATCCACAAGGCACCTTACAGAGATGTGGAGAGCTTCGCGGCCGGAACGAAGCATCCCTTCTCCGCCGGCCAAGAGGGGGAAACGCGCTTTCCGATCGCTCAAGGTTGCGCGGACAAAGCATAGTTCTAGCGTCTAGGAAAAGCTTAACCAGGTGCGATGGCGGCACGCATAGCGTGGGAAGCTAGCCGCCAGAATAACTATACCAAGGACTGCTGCTGATGAGGGCGAAGTACCTTCGTGTAATTATAATAACCCTAATAGGACTACTTTCGAAAAAAAAGGAAACGGCCCAGAGGGCTATACTACGAGAGCTATGACTGATAGTTTTCTATATATATCTATAAATATATATATATATATATATATATATATATATATATATATATATATATATATATATATATATATATATATATATATATTCATCTCATCTATGGGATCGCATTCGCGCGCTGTTTTTTTGTCTCTGCGTGTAGTACAGTTAAGAGAGCCAGTTTAAGGGCGGAGAAGAAGAAAGAAGAGAAAAGCAAAAACTGCAGCGCCGTGGATTTAAAGCGCACCCGTGGTAGAGAAACGGAATGCGATATAAGCGTGCGTAGCCATGATACGCACAAGACAAACTGCCTTAAAATATTTAGACTTGAGGGAAAGCTTCGTTAGCAAACGATAGCACGGCAATCAGCACTCGAATATAATTATAACCCTAATACTTATTGTAAATATTCATCTCATCTATGGGATCTAATGCGCGCGCTGTTTCTTTGTCTCTGCGTGTAGTAGTTGAGAGAGCCAGTTTAAGGGCGGAGAAGAAGAAAGAAGAGAAAAGCAAAAACTGCAGCGCCGTGGTTTTAAAGCGCACCCGTGGTAGAGAAACGGAATGCGATATAAGCGTGCGTAGCCATGATACGCACACGACAAACTGCCTTAAAATATTTAGACTTGAGGGAAAGCTTCGTTAGCAAACGGTAGCACGGCAATCAGCACTCGAATATAATTATAACCCTGATACTAATTGTAGATATTCATCTCATCTATGGGATCTAATGCGCGCGCTGTTTCTTTGTCTCTGCGTGTAGTAGTTGAGAGAGCCAGTTTAAGGGCGGAGTAGTTGGAAGGCATACTTTCTAGGAAAAATGGCCGCTCAAGGAGAAGAGCGAACTCGAGCGGCTTTAGAGGCCAGGAAAACTGCCTTAAAATATTTAGACTTGAGGGAAAGCTTCGTTAACAAACTATAACACGGCAATCAGCACTTGAATACGACGAGAGAAATTACTGAGACGTGGAAAATTCCCTTGAAAAAAAAATCTGGTTTGCTAGACAAATGCTTGTATGTATTGAACCTCTTAAAAGATGAGGGGTGAAATATGCGCTCACCGAGAGGGCATCTTCAGCACGAGACATCCACAAGGCACCTTACAGAGATGTGGAGAGCTTCGCGGCCGGAACGAAGCATCCCTTCTCCGCCGGCCAAGAGGGGGAAACGCGCTTTCCGATCGCTCAAGGTTGCGCGGACAAAGCATAGTTCTAGCGTCTAGGAAAAGCTTAACCAGGTGCGATGGCGGCACGCATAGCGTGGGAAGCTAGCCGCCAGAATAACTATACCAAGGACTGCTGCTGATGAGGGCGAAGTACCTTCGTGTAATTATAATAACCCTAATAGGACTACTTTCGAAAAAAAAGGAAACGGCCCAGAGGGCTATACTACGAGAGCTATGACTGATAGTTTTCTATATATATCTATAAATATATATATATATATATATATATATATATATATATATATATATATATATATATATATATATATATATATATATATATTCATCTCATCTATGGGATCGCATTCGCGCGCTGTTTTTTTGTCTCTGCGTGTAGTACAGTTAAGAGAGCCAGTTTAAGGGCGGAGAAGAAGAAAGAAGAGAAAAGCAAAAACTGCAGCGCCGTGGATTTAAAGCGCACCCGTGGTAGAGAAACGGAATGCGATATAAGCGTGCGTAGCCATGATACGCACAAGACAAACTGCCTTAAAATATTTAGACTTGAGGGAAAGCTTCGTTAGCAAACGATAGCACGGCAATCAGCACTCGAATATAATTATAACCCTAATACTTATTGTAAATATTCATCTCATCTATGGGATCTAATGCGCGCGCTGTTTCTTTGTCTCTGCGTGTAGTAGTTGAGAGAGCCAGTTTAAGGGCGGAGAAGAAGAAAGAAGAGAAAAGCAAAAACTGCAGCGCCGTGGTTTTAAAGCGCACCCGTGGTAGAGAAACGGAATGCGATATAAGCGTGCGTAGCCATGATACGCACACGACAAACTGCCTTAAAATATTTAGACTTGAGGGAAAGCTTCGTTAGCAAACGGTAGCACGGCAATCAGCACTCGAATATAATTATAACCCTGATACTAATTGTAGATATTCATCTCATCTATGGGATCTAATGCGCGCGCTGTTTCTTTGTCTCTGCGTGTAGTAGTTGAGAGAGCCAGTTTAAGGGCGGAGTAGTTGGAAGGCATACTTTCTAGGAAAAATGGCCGCTCAAGGAGAAGAGCGAACTCGAGCGGCTTTAGAGGCCAGGAAAACTGCCTTAAAATATTTAGACTTGAGGGAAAGCTTCGTTAACAAACTATAACACGGCAATCAGCACTTGAATACGACGAGAGAAATTACTGAGACGTGGAAAATTCCCTTGAAAAAAAAATCTGGTTTGCTAGACAAATGCTTGTATGTATTGAACCTCTTAAAAGATGAGGGGTGAAATATGCGCTCACCGAGAGGGCATCTTCAGCACGAGACATCCACAAGGCACCTTACAGAGATGTGGAGAGCTTCGCGGCCGGAACGAAGCATCCCTTCTCCGCCGGCCAAGAGGGGGAAACGCGCTTTCCGATCGCTCAAGGTTGCGCGGACAAAGCATAGTTCTAGCGTCTAGGAAAAGCTTAACCAGGTGCGATGGCGGCACGCATAGCGTGGGAAGCTAGCCGCCAGAATAACTATACCAAGGACTGCTGCTGATGAGGGCGAAGTACCTTCGTGTAATTATAATAACCCTAATAGGACTACTTTCGAAAAAAAAGGAAACGGCCCAGAGGGCTATACTACGAGAGCTATGACTGATAGTTTTCTATATATATATATATATATATATATATATATATATATATATATATTCATCTCATCTATGGGATCGCATTCGCGCGCTGTTTTTTTGTCTCTGCGTGTAGTACAGTTAAGAGAGCCAGTTTAAGGGCGGAGAAGAAGAAAGAAGAGAAAAGCAAAAACTGCAGCGCCGTGGTTTTAAAGCGCACCCGTGGTAGAGAAACGGAATGCGATATAAGCGTGCGTAGCCATGATACGCACAAGACAAACTGCCTTAAAATATTTAGACTTGAGGGAAAGCTTCGTTAGCAAACGATAGCACGGCAATCAGCACTCGAATATAATTATAACCCGAATACTAATTGTAAATATTCATCTCATCTATGGGATCTAATGCGCGCGCTGTTTCTTTGTCTCTGCGTGTAGTAGTTGAGAGAGCCAGTTTAAGGGCGGAGAAGAAGAAAGAAGAGAAAAGCAGAAACTGCAGCGCCGTGGTTTTAAAGCGCAGCCGTGGTAGAGAAACGGAATGCGATATAAGCGTGCGTAGCCATGATACGCACACGACAAACTGCCTTAAAATATTTAGACTTGAGGGAAAGCTTCGTTAGTATCAGGGTTATAATTATATTCGAGTGCTGATTGCCGTGCTACCGTTTGCTAACGAAGCTTTCCCTCAAGTCTAAATATTTTAAGGCAGTTTGTCGTGTGCGTATCATGGCTACGCACGCTTATATCGCATTCCGTTTCTCTACCACGGCTGCGCTTTAAAACCACGGCGCTGCAGTTTCTGCTTTTCTCTTCTTTCTTCTTCTCCGCCCTTAAACTGGCTCTCTCAACTACTACACGCAGAGACAAAGAAACAGCGCGCGCATTAGATCCCATAGACGAGATGAATATTTACAATTAGTATTAGGGTTATAATTATATTCGAGTGCTGATTGCCGTGCTATCGTTTGCTAACGAAGCTTTCCCTCAAGTCTAAATATTTTAAGGCAGTTTGTCTTGTGCGTATCATGGCTACGCACGCTTATATCGCATTCCGTTTCTCTACCACGGGTGCGCTTTAAAACCACGGCGCTGCAGTTTTTGCTTTTCTCTTCTTTCTTCTTCTCCGCCCTTAAACTGGCTCTCTTAACTGTACTACACGCAGAGACAAAAAAACAGCGCGCGAATGCGATCCCATAGATGAGATGAATATATATATATATATATATATATATATATATATATATATATATATATATATATAGAAAACTATCAGTCATAGCTCTCGTAGTATAGCCCTCTGGGCCGTTTCCTTTTTTTTCGAAAGTAGTCCTATTAGGGTTATTATAATTACACGAAGGTACTTCGCCCTCATCAGCAGCAGTCCTTGGTATAGTTATTCTGGCGGCTAGCTTCCCACGCTATGCGTGCCGCCATCGCACCTGGTTAAGCTTTTCCTAGACGCTAGAACTATGCTTTGTCCGCGCAACCTTGAGCGATCGGAAAGCGCGTTTCCCCCTCTTGGCCGGCGGAGAAGGGATGCTTCGTTCCGGCCGCGAAGCTCTCCACATCTCTGTAAGGTGCCTTGTGGATGTCTCGTGCTGAAGATGCCCTCTCGGTGAGCGCATATTTCACCCCTCATCTTTTAAGAGGTTCAATACATACAAGCATTTGTCTAGCAAACCAGATTTTTTTTTCAAGGGAATTTTCCACGTCTCAGTCATTTCTCTCGTCGTATTCGAGTGCTGATTGCCGTGTTATAGTTTGTTAACGAAGCTTTCCCTCAAGTCTAAATATTTTAAGGCAGTTTTCCTGGCCTCTAAAGCCGCTCGAGTTCGCTCTTCTCCTTGAGCGGCCATTTTTCCTAGAAAGTATGCCTTCCAACTACTCCGCCCTTAAACTGGCTCTCTCAACTACTACACGCAGAGACAAAGAAACGGCGCGCGCATTAGATCCCATAGATGAGATGAATATCTACAATTAGTATCAGGGTTATAATTATATTCGAGTGCTGATTGCCGTGCTACCGTTTGCTAACGAAGCTTTCCCTCAAGTCTAAATATTTTAAGGCAGTTTGTCGTGTGCGTATCATGGCTACGCACGCTTATATCGCATTCCGTTTCTCTACCACGGCTGCGCTTTAAAACCACGGCGCTGCAGTTTCTGCTTTTCTCTTCTTTCTTCTTCTCCGCCCTTAAACTGGCTCTCTCAACTACTACACGCAGAGACAAAGAAACAGCGCGCGCATTAGATCCCATAGATGAGATGAATATTTACAATTAGTATTAGGGTTATAATTATATTCGAGTGCTGATTGCCGTGCTATCGTTTGCTAACGAAGCTTTCCCTCAAGTCTAAATATTTTAAGGCAGTTTGTCTTGTGCGTATCATGGCTACGCACGCTTATATCGCATTCCGTTTCTCTACCACGGGTGCGCTTTAAATCCACGGCGCTGCAGTTTTTGCTTTTCTCTTCTTTCTTCTTCTCCGCCCTTAAACTGGCTCTCTTAACTGTACTACACGCAGAGACAAAAAAAACAGCGCGCGAATGCGATCCCATAGATGAGATGAATATATATATATATATATATATATATATATATATATATATATATATATATATATAGAAAACTATCAGTCATAGCTCTCGTAGTATAGCCCTCTGGGCCGTTTCCTTTTTTTTCGAAAGTAGTCCTATTAGGGTTATTATAATTACACGAAGGTACTTCGCCCTCATCAGCAGCAGTCCTTGGTATAGTTATTCTGGCGGCTAGCTTCCCACGCTATGCGTGCCGCCATCGCACCTGGTTAAGCTTTTCCTAGACGCTAGAACTATGCTTTGTCCGCGCAACCTTGAGCGATCGGAAAGCGCGTTTCCCCCTCTTGGCCGGCGGAGAAGGGATGCTTCGTTCCGGCCGCGAAGCTCTCCACATCTCTGTAAGGTGCCTTGTGGATGTCTTGTGCTGAAGATGCCCTCTCGGTGAGCGCATATTTCACCCCTCATCTTTTAAGAGGTTCAATACATACAAGCATTTGTCTAGCAAACCAGATTTTTTTTTCAAGGGAATTTTCCACGTCTCAGTAATTTCTCTCGTCGTATTCGAGTGCTGATTGCCGTGTTATAGTTTGTTAACGAAGCTTTCCCTCAAGTCTAAATATTTTAAGGCAGTTTTCCTAGCCTCTAAAGCCGCTCGAGTTCGCTCTTCTCCTTGAGCGGCCATTTTTCCTAGAAAGTATGCCTTCCAACCACTATCCACTATCGCGGACAACATGAGTCTCTTTCCACGTAAGTGTGAGGCTCGGAGGAGGATCTGGGGCGCTTGAAAATAGCCTGGGGCCTGACGAACCAACCGACTGAGCTATCGTTCCGGGCAACATCGAAGGGTCACGAGTTCAAATCACCTGTTATGTTCCTTTTTTTTTTTTTTCCGCCCCTTTTTCTTTCTTTTTTTTCTTTCTTTTAATGTCTTTTCCTTTATTTTATCACTGTACGGGAACCCTCCTAAAAAAAAAAAAAAAAAAAAAGAAAAAGAAAAGAAAGATATATATCTTCAAATATGTATGGCCTCACACTCACATGTGCAGGTCATAAGTACCAGGTTCTCTAGCCGAGTGCCATCCATGCGGTATAACCGAGCTCAGATTGGTCCACCTTGACTGACCAAGTAGGGCACCACTGTAGGTTAAATGAGGCGTACAACTCCTGCGGGACCCGCCGTGGTTGCTCAGTGGTTATGGTGTTAGACTGCTGAGCACGAGGTCGCGGGATCGGACCCCGACCACGGCGGCCGCATTTCGATGGGGGCGAAATGCGAAAACACCCGTGTACTTAGAATTAAGTGCACGTTAAAGAACCCCAGGTGGTCGAAATTTTCGGAGTCCTCCACTACGGCGTGCATAATCAGAAAGTGGTTTTGTCACGTAAAACCCCATAAATTAATTTTTAATTTAACTTCTACGGGGACGGTAGAGTATCCGTCTCCAGTGCAAGAGGACCGTGATTCAAACCCCGGTGCCGAGCTATTCTCCACCGGAAATACAAAAAAAAAAAACCGTGTGTTGAGAAAATTGCACAAACAGGCCTGGAGTGCGGCCTGATCCCGGTGACCAGAACCGGTAACGCACTCTCTCACCAGAGCAGGATTGGCCACCCTGGTGCAGTACTTGGCCACAACCTCCTATATGAATACAACAATCGAACCCCGGCCCTCAGTCCCCAGCAGCCGCGAAGCAACTGACCACGGCGGCGGTCAGATCTGTGACGCTGCAGAGGGTGCTAAGAATACCTGGCTCCGGACAGGCCGCCATTGGAATCTGAACCTGGCAACGTTTAACGTTAGAACGCTATCTAGTGAGGCGAGTCTAGCAGTGTTATTGGAGGAATTAGAGGGTAGTAAATTGGATATAATAGGGCTCAGTGAGGTTAGGAGGACAAAAGAAGCATATACAGTGCTAAAAAGCGGGCATGTACTGTGTTACCGGGGCTTAGCGGAGAGACGAGAACTAGGAGTCGGATTCCTGATTAATAAGGAAATAGCTGGTAACATACAGGAATTCTATAGCATTAACGAGAGGGTGGCATGTCTTGTTGTGAAACTTAATAAGAGGTACAAAATGAAGGTTGTACAGGTCTACGCTCCTACATCTAGTCATGATGACCAGGAAGTCGAAAGCTTTTATGAAGACGTAGAATCGGCGATGGGTAAAGTCAAAACAAAATACACTATACTGATGGGCGACTTCAATGCCAGGGTAGGCAAGAAGCAGGCTGGAGACAAGTCAGTGGGGGAATATGGCATAGGCTCTAGGAATAGCAGAGGAGAATTATTAGTAGAGTTTGCAGAACAGAATAATATGCGTATAATGAATACCTTTTTCCGCAAGCGGGTTAGCCGAAAGTGGACGTGGAGGAGCCCGAATGGTGAGACTAGAAATGAAATCGACTTCATACTCTGCGCGAACCCTGGCATCATTCAAGATGTAGACGTGCTCGGCAAGGTACGCTGCAGTGACCACAGGATGGTAAGAACTCGAATTAGCCTAGACTTGAGGAGGGAACGAAAGAAACTAGTACACAAGAAGCCAATCAATGAGTTAACGGTAAGAGGAAAACTAGAGGAATTCCGGATCAAACTACAGAACAGGTATTCGGCTTTAACTCAGGAAGAGGACCTTAGTGTTGAAGCAATGAACGACAATCTCATGGGCATCATCAAGGAGTGCGCAATAGAAGTCGGTGGTAACGCCGTTAGACAGGAAACCAGTAAGCTATCGCAGGAGACGAAAGATCTGATCAAGAAACGCCAATGTATGAAAGCCTCTAATCCTACAGCTAGAATAGAACTGGCAGAACTTTCTAAGTTAATCAACAAGCGTAAGACAGCGGACATCAGGAACTATAATATGGATAGAATTGAACAGGCTCTCAGGAAAGGAGGAAGCCTAAAAACAGTGAAGAAGAAACTAGGAATAGGCAAGAATCAGATGTGTGCGTTAAGAGACAAAGCCGGCAATATCGTTACTAATATGGACGAGATAGTTCAAGTGGCTGAGGAGTTCTATAGAGATTTATACAGTACCAGTGGCACCCACGACGATAGTGGAAGAGAGAATAGCCTAGAGGAATTCGAAATCCCACAGGTAACGCCAGAAGAAGTAAAGAAAGCCTTAGGAGCTATGCAAAGGGGGAAGGCAGCTGGGGAGGATCAGGTAACAGCAGATTTGTTGAAGGATGGTGGTCAGATTGTTCTAGAGAAACTGGCCACCCTGTATACGCAATGCCTCATAACCTCGAGCGTACCGGAATCTTGGAAGAACGCTAACATAATCCTAATCCATAAGAAAGGGGACGCCAAAGACTTGAAAAATTATAGACCGATCAGCTTACTGTCCGTTGCCTACAAAGTATTTACTAAGGTAATCGCAAATAGAATCAGGAACACCTTAGACTTCTGTCAACCAAAGGACCAGGCAGGATTCCGTAAAGGCTACTCAACAATAGACCATATTCACACTATCAATCAAGTGATAGAGAAATGTGCAGAATATAACCAACCCTTATATATAGCTTTCATTGATTACGAGAAAGCGTTTGATTCAGTCGAAACCTCAGCAGTCATGGAGGCATTACGGAATCAGGGTGTAGATGAGCCATATGTAAAAATACTGGAAGATATCTATAGCGGCTCCACAGCCACCGTAGTCCTCCACAAAGAAAGCAACAAAATCCCTATAAAGAAAGGCGTCAGACAGGGAGATACGATATCTCCAATGCTATTCACAGCATGTTTACAGGAGGTATTCAGAGGCCTGGAGTGGGAAGAATTGGGGATAAAAGTTGATGGAGAATACCTTAGCAACTTGCGATTCGCTGATGATATTGCCTTGCTTAGTAACTCAGGAGACCAATTGCAATGCATGCTCACTGACCTGGAGAGGCAAAGCAGAAGAGTGGGTCTGAAAATTAATCTGCAGAAAACTAAAGTACTGTTTAACAGTCTCGGAAGAGAACAGCAGTTTACGATAGGTAGCGAAACACTGGAAGTGGTAAGGGAATACATCTACTTAGGGCAGGTAGTGACCACGGATCCGGATCATGAGACTGAAATAACCAGAAGAATAAGAATGGGTTGGGGTGCGTTTGGCAGGCATTCTCAAATCATGAACAGTAGGTTGCCACTATCCCTCAAAAGGAAAGTGTACAACAGCTGTGTGTTACCAGTACTCACATATGGGGCAGAAACCTGGAGGCTTACGAAAAGGGTTCTGCTGAAATTGAGAACGACGCAACGAGCTATGGAAAGAAGAATGATGGGTGTAACGTTAAGGGATAAGAAAAGAGCAGATTGGGTGAGGCAACAAACGCGGGTAAACGACATCTTAGTTGAAATCAAGAAAAAGAAATGGGCATGGGCCGGACATGTAATGAGGAGGGAAGATAACCGATGGTCACTAAGAGCTACGGACTGGATTCCAAGAGAAGGGAAGCGTAGCAGGGGGCGGCAGAAAGTTAGGTGGGCAGATGACATTAAGACGTTTGCAGGGACAACATGGTCACAATTAGTACATGACCGGGGCAGTTGGAGAAGTATGGGAGAGGCCTTTGCCCTGCAGTGGGCGTAACTAGGCTGATGATGATGATGATGATGATTGCGTAATTCTGGGATGCCGCCTCATAGCCCGTGTTATGTTTTGGGCCGTCAAGGCAATCATTTAGTTTAATTGCATGAGCGTCGTATCACTGACACGAACGTCATCGCGCCATGATAGCAGTTCCTCACGACAAGACGACTCCCCCCCCCTCCCCCCCCTCCGATACATTTACGCGTAGGTGACACTTACGTAATTGTATTTTGCGAATATTCGGCGGTCTGGGCAGCTGTTTGGGCACTGATGGCCATCAGTGTGAAGAGAGAGAGAAAAAAAAAAAAACATTTATTTGTGATGAGATTGGGCGACTTCCTCGCAGGGTGGAGCCCTTAGTTCAGGGCCCCATTGGCTCGCGCCACTCCGCGTGCCCGCCGGATCAGCCGTCGCTGCTCTTGCGGGTCTGAGCTGGTTAGCGCATCAGTGTGAAGGAAGCTGATCTATACGATCTCTTGAAGTGAGAGAAACTTTGTGGTCATGAGACCAGATACCTTAGGGTGGTGCGGCAGCAATAGGGGCATCGTTCGCTCGCTCGAATGCCAATAATTGCCAAGACAATGGCAGGATCGAGATTTATTCCATCGTCTGCACGAACCACTTGGGATATTATTACCACATTTCTTCACTGAGGCGAAGCTACGACACATGGGGCCAATTCACAAACTTTTCGCTAATACGCGCTGTTGCCAATGACATTTCGCTTGCGCTCGTACATCATGAGTAATTGGCCTCCGCGCTTCCGATCAGTTGGACTATGATGATTTTATGTTGAATACGGTACTAGACTTCTTGGCAAGCTATCGGGTATGTCTGTTTATGACCCCTTTCTTCGGCCGATCCTGGAGGCAGCGCTGTCAGAAAATGTGAACCGGTGCCGAAGGTATAATGCACTTCAAAATTGCGAGGCGTTGGCGTGGGTATGCTTATGCAATGTAAAAATTTCTGCCGATCTCTTAAGTAGAGCATTCTAAAGCCGTTACCGTGGGTATGTGCAGTTTGAAAATGTGCACCGATCCCGAAGGTTGTGCAGCCTAAAAATGTGGGCCAATCCCAAAGGTATTTCAGTTTAAAAATTTAAGCAGTCTGATGCCCCCCCCCCCCTACTCTCCTCACGTGAGCGGGGGGACGCGATAACGTGCCATGCGCAGTGATGCCATTCTATTCTCACCCCCAACTTACTCAGGAACGCACTCGCTTTCATCACCTTCAAATAAAGGCTGAATGGACTTCCAACCTTGTATACTTGTTGCCACATGACGATTGACTCGTATATATCCCTGGCTACTGAAAATTTTGTAATGTGGCCTGGCACATGAATGATCGATGGCGACACTGACTTAAATTAAGCGCAGAGTTGGGAAAAATAATCTGCAGGTTCAGCTAAATAATTGTGGATAGATAAATCAGTCAGCAGCCGAAAGCTCTCACAAACCTAACGCGTACAAGAGACACGGGTTCTCCAAAAATAACCCATTCATTCATTCACAAAACTTTATTATAGTCCTGAAGCCCGGTCTTTGCAGACCGAGGCGGGCCGCGTCCACGTCGGCACCACCAGGTCGAGCCTTATGGCGCCATCGTGGACCCTCTGGGCAGCCCCTATTTGATCTTGATATGAAGAGCTTGATATCATCTGGTGCCAGTAAAGCCATTTTTTCTTCGAGGTCAGCAAGAGTCGCGGGAAAGCCCGCCAGCATGTGTCTGATGGCAATGATGCCATCGCACACTTACCTTCATTCCTAATTTCTCTTGCGGGGTGAATTTTATTTAGGAAATACGGAGTTGGGTACGTCCCGGTTTGCAGTAAACGTAGCGTGACTGCCTGAGCCCTGTTCAATTTTACATGTGGCAGTGGGAATTGCCTACGCCCCAAGTAGTAATATTTAGTGATCTCATTGTAAGTTAGTAAGGGATCTTTATGCTCCCCGGAATGGTAGTGGGCGTCGGTTCGGTTCTGACCGGCACGGCAAGCAAGTCCTCGTGCCAGGTCGTTCGTCACCTAGTTGAGGTTGGACCGAGACTCGTCCACTTGTCCCATATGTACAGGAAACCATCGGATTTCAGTTTTGATAGTTTCGACCTTGTCGATAAATTTACCCGCAGTCCCAGCGACATAGCCTTTGTCAAAGCTCTTAATTGCTGCTTTGGAATCGCTATAGATGAACGACCATTTACGGTTCCTGATGGCTAGAGCAATCGCGGCTTGCTCCGCCACCGTGGAATCCTTAGTGAAGATGGTGACGGCGTCCCTTACCTCGCCCCGGCTGTCCACCATCACGGCCGTGTAGGCCTCTTTGCCTTTGACCCAGGCAGCATCTACAAGGGCTGCCTGTTGTCCGAGCTGTTCAATTTCTTTCAACAAATCTTTCGCTCTCGCTTTTCTCCTCCTAGCATTGTGTTCCGGGTGCATATTTCTCGGGAGGGGGGTGGTTCTGATCGCGTCTCTAAGGTCCGCGCTCAATTCTACCTCGGATTCATTCGGGTTCATCGATCTATTGGGGTCTATCCCTATCGCTTTGAGTATAAGTCTGCCCGCTCGCGCTTTCGTCAGTCTTTCCTGCTGCGTCATCTGTTGCGCTTCCACCATCTCTTCTATCGTATTGTGCTCGCCTAGGTTCATCAGCTTCACGTTCGAGGTGCTGATGGGTATACCTAGGGTAGCCTTGACTAACTTTCTGATCATAGTGTTGAGCTTGTTCAGCTCGGTCTGCGACCATTGAAATAGACCTGCCACGTAGGTGAAGTGACAGAGAGCGAAGGCGTGCACTAGCCTTAGAGCGCTGTCCTCACCCAGGCCTCTGTGTCTTTTGCTGATTCTCTTTAGTAACCTGGTGACTTGGTCCGTCTTGTCTGAAATGTGTTGAATGGCATTGAGGTTGGTACCTCCCGCTGCTATGTGGAAGCCTAAAACTCCAATCTTTTCCACCTGCTTGATCGCGGATCCGTCGTGACAGCGTAAGATAATCTTGGGTTCCTCCCCGGGGACGTAGCCCATGGGTCTTCGACCACTGCGCCGATGTTTTAGGACGAAAAGCTCCAACTTCGCCGCCGAACAGTTCAGTCCCATCTCGCCTAGCGTACTTTCCACGGCGTGTATGCTCTCCTGCAGTCTGGTCTCCGTTTCGCCTACGTTACCGTTGGCGCTCGAAATGGTTATGTCAACGGCGTATATTTCAAAGTGTATACCTTCTATACTCTCCAGTTTCCTCGCGACTCTGGTCATTGCTAGAATAAATAACATGGGTGAAAGTACGGGCCCTTGCGGGGTACCCCTATTACCCAGGCTCATCACTTTCGATATTAGTTCTCCTAGCGTGAGGTTCGCTTGCCTACCGCCTAGAAACGCCTTGACTACGCTGAATAGCCTCTCGCCCAACCCCAGCTGGGACAGGACCTCGAGGATGGCCTTGTGCTCTATGCGATCAAAAGCTTTTTCGACGTCTAGTCCCAGAATCGCTCTCGCGTGCACCGGGCTAACGTGTATGAGCTGGTGTTTGATCAAGAGCATGATGTCCTGAGTCGATAGTCCGGGGCGGAAACCGATCACGTTATACGGGATTATGTCATTTTGCTCGACGTATCTAGTGAGTCTGTTGAGAATAACGTGTTCCATAGGTTTACCTATGCACGATGTAAGCGAGATTGGACGTAGGTTATCGAAAACCGGGTTTACCAGGTTTTGGTATGAGGTTTTGGCCATCTTCCATTCCTCCGAATAGTCGCCGTTTCTCCACTACTCGGTGAAATGATCCGTCAAGAAAGTGATCGACTCATCGTCTAGATTCATTAAGAGTTTATTGATAATACCGTCGGGTCCGGCTGCCGATTTACTAGAGAGACCATGGAGGGCGGCCCGTACCTCACCCTTGGTGAAATCGCGGTCCATTTCCTCGCACGGTCCTCCCATGTACTCCACGCGTTCGTCGCTATCGCCCGGTTGTTTGAGCGGCAGATATTTGTCCGCGAGCTGTCTCATGACTACCTCCTGAGTCGTGTACTGGCTGACTTGATGTACTAGTTTTGTATTTGCCGTTCTCTTGTTTGACTTAGTGTCACTCTCGTTCAATAGATGTTTGAGGATGCTCCAACTGCCTCCGTGTTTGATTCTGCCATTTGCCAAGTGGCGAACTTCGTCCCACTGCTGTTTCACGAGCGTTCTCGAATGCTCCTCGATCTGTCTGTTTAGCAACGCTATCTTTTTCCTGAGCTTTCGGTTCAGTCTTTGCGTTTTCCATCTTTGCTGGATGGATTGTTTGGCCTCGATCAGATGTGCGAGCCTACTATCTATGCTCTCTATGTTTTATTCGGTCTTAATTTCTTTAGTGGCCTCCCTGAGGTCCTCTTCCAGCTGGTTGATCCAGGTCTGGAAAGACTGTCTGCCCGCTTCTATCGGTTCCGATTCTAGTCTCTTCGCTCTAACTTTCCTAAAAAGGTCCCAGTCTTCCACCGAAAGGTTCTAGTCTCTTGTTTCGGCATACCTATACCTATGTGTATGTATGTTATAGTGGTCGCTGCCTAGATCGGTGCCCGAGTTTTCCCAACTAGCTTGTTTCGAGTTGTTGACAAAAGTTATGTCGGGTGTAGAGTCCCTGCACGGGGACGTGCCACAGCGGGTGGAGAAATCCGGATCGGTGATCACGCACAGTCCCAGGTCCGTGGCAAGGTCCCATAACCCCTCACCTTTCTTTGTATTCCAAGCGTATCCCCACGCTTGGTAGGGGGCATTAAAGTCCCCTCCGATGATGAGCGGGGAGCTCTTTGCGACTGCGAGTGCCTTGTTGAAAAGTGCCCTAAAGCTTTGTTTCTTGTCGGTGGGACTGCTATAAATGCTTAGGCAGAAGATACTCTGCGCCCTGCCCTTGTGCCTTTTGAGTACGAATTCTACCAGGATATACTCGATTTTACTCAATCCGAGATGGATATCGTGTTCGATAAAGGGTAGCTTTTTGTCAACGAGAGTGGCCAATCCCCTCCCGCAATCTTTTTCTCTACATACCGATTTGTACCCGGTTAGCTTTACTTCGTCCGCTAAAGTTTCCTGCAGAATAATTACTTTTGGTTTGACACCCATCGATCTAATTAACTGGCACAGTGATGCCTTTTTGTTGAGGTATCCGCGACAATTCTACTGCCACACACTAAAACTGTGGGCGCTATGCATGATTATTGGATCGGTTACTTTTGCTGTTAACCGCCATCGATCTCTTTGGAGCGCCGCCTGATGTTCCGGAGAGCGATTTTACGCTTTCTAATTCTGACGGCAAGAATTCGTCGTCGTCGCATCTCGTTTCGAGTTTCTTGAATCGCTGTTCGGCCATTAACCTCCATTTCCATAGCTTATCCACTTTAAAGTTAGTCCTTTCCGTCGTCTCTCTAATTTCTTTTATTGCCTCTTTCAGCTCGCTGAGGACTGAGAAAACCGAGTCAGTTTCGGGGCTTACTGCTCTTTTTTTCGGGGCTGGGGAGTTATCTCCCTCGCTTGGTCCGTTGCTTTGACCTACTGGTCTGGCTACTGCTACGCGGGCAGGGCTCGGCTGTGCCTTCTTATTCAGTTCTACTACCTGTTTGGTCAGCTCTTCGTTAGCTTTACGCAATGAGTTTACTTCCCTAATCAACTGTTCTATTCTGGCATCATTGCTTTCAGTCACCGCCGGCGTAGTGGCGCCACCAACGATTCTCACCGTACCTTTGACTTTATCCGCCCAGGCGGTCCCAACTATCGGCTTGGCACCAGGTGTTCTATCTTCTAAGCGCGCCTGCGTTCCTCCCGACTATGAGCGGCTTCTCTCCCTCGCGGCCGATCGCGACCGGGCGCGTTCCCATTGCCATTATATATATTTGGGTCAATATCGGAGAAGAAGACGAAGTGCTTCTCTTGCGGAACACATCTCGCCCGTCTCTGTGCTTTTCAGGACTTCTCACTGCACCTGTGGGGTCTACCGCCCCCTCCATCGCGGCGATGGATGTGCAACACCCCGAGGATCCTCCCGGTTCCCGTTCACCCGCGGACATCGGTTCGAGGAAGCGAGGAAACACATCGAGTGGTAGCGAGGACACAGAGCTGTACTCCGCATCAGGTGACGAGTCCTCGGAAGACGGCTTTCGACTTGTCCAGTACCGCGAGGCCAAACGAAGAATTATCAACTCATCTTCGGCGTCCAGCTCGAACACTGTGAAAACAGCGCCTCAACGATGGCCTCACTCCATCCTGTTTGTGCCACAGAACGCTACCGACAACCTGCGCGTCCTCAACAGGCAAGCACTCTCCGTGTATCTCGAAAACACTGTGCCAAACGAGATCAAGGATGTGAGGATAAACACTAGGCGAAACATCCTGGCAATCGATGTGATGAACCCGAGCGCGCTGACCAAACTACAACATGTAACGCAGCTGGGAAGCATCAAGGTCCGATCCATCATGCCAACGAATGGTGCCACAATAACAGGAGTTATCTATGACATTGAGAATAAAATTCCTAATGCAGACCTCCCAGTTCTTATAAAACCAGCAAGTGAACGCAACGTCATTGTGCATGTTTGTCGCCTCGGCAACACAGGTTGTGTGAGACTAACGTTCAAAGGCGACTGCCTTCCACCCTACGTGAAGGTCGGCCACTTTCGCCACCAGGTTCGACCATTTATTACAAGACCAATGCAATGCTTCAATTGTCAGAAGATTGGCCATGTGAAGGGTGTCTTCAGAAATTCGGCCGTGTGCCCTCGATGTGCCGAACCCCACTCAGAAGACAACTGCAGCGCAATCAAGTTGAAGTGTCCTAACTGTCAGGGTGATCACTGCGCGTCTTCCAAAGACTGTCCCCAGATCAAGAAAGAGATCACCATTCTAAAACAAATGGTGAGAGACAACTCTACCTACAAAGAGGCTGCTGTGAAAGTACGGCGAAGACGACGTCACCGTCGAAGGTCTTCACGATGGAAAACATCAAGTTTTCAAGAACAGTCAACTCGTCAAGCAGCATCATCAGCGGAAGTTTCCAGCCCTCCGAACACCGATGTTGGAAGGGAGAAAACTGCCAGATCTCTCTCCACAAAGGAATGGCCGCCACTTCCACGTACACGACCGCCAAAAGAGCCGCAGAAGAAGCCGCCCCCAGTACAGCAAGGTGCTGTATCCGAGGAGTCGCGGAAAACAGATGAGCAAGTGACAGCACTTATTAGGCCTTTAATGAATGCCATTCGCGTGTTGCTAAGCAACGTGCACACACCCTCTGCCAGAAGTGCGCTTCAAGTACTGGACGCTCTGAGTCCGGTGCTGAGTCCCTTGAGTAGATCATGGCTCCACAGCCACGGTCTTTTAGGGAAGAGGTCCGACAAGCAGCTATTTTTCAGTGGAATGCGCACGGACTCAGAACGCGCCTTTCGGATTTCCGTCGCTTCGTGTACGCCAATATGTTTCCCATCATCGTCATTTGCGAGCCGAACTTATCGAACATAATCAGGCTTTCTGGATATGAATTATTTATGTCAACTGTTTATGAAAACAGTAAGGCTTTGGTGTGTATTCGCCGTGACCTCACCTACACTCATCAGCCTGTACCACCTAATGACAATAATCAATATATGCCTAAACGTAAGGAAAAAGAATTTGGCCTTTACTTTTGTGGGTGCCTACCTATCTCCGTCAAGTAGATTTGATTACAAAAGACTGCAAGACATCCTTTCCTCAACCTTCAATCCCTGGGTCATCATTGGAGATTTCAACGCCCATCATACACTCTGGGGAAGTCCGATGATCAACGCAAGAGGCAGAGCTCTGGTATCTTTCGCCTCCAGTAATGAACTTTGGCTGCTGAATGATGGAAATCCTACCTTCTTACGTGGCTCCACCTACAGCAGCTGTCTTGACTTGGCTTTCGTCTCACGAAGCCTTGTCAGACGTGCAGGGTGGTTTGCGGACATAGAGACGCACGGAAGCGACCATATCCCCACGTACATCAAGATCAGAGGATTGTCCCCTTCCAAAATACGGGATACGATCCAAAGAGTGGACTGGCCTAAATTTCAGTCTATTATGGAAGAACACTGCGACGCCAATCCATCTTTCGACTTGGAAGAGGCAATCAAGAGCACGGCGCAAGACACTATGCGCACTCTCACATGCTCTTCGAAACTGAATGAATTTGATGTGGAACTAGAACGACTTCGAGCAATCCGACGACGTGCTGAACGAAGATACCGACTTACGAAAACAATGGACGATTTACGGACCGCCAGGCGCACGCAAAAGAAGATACAGCGCCGGTTAGACAAGCTCGAATCGCAACGTTGGACTGCCTTCTGTGAGTCGCTAGATCCACGCAAGCCTTTATCGCAACTATAGAGAACGGTGCGTGGTCTCCGGACACTCCCCGTACAGCGATTCCCATTCAAGCCGCTTGCCCTCTCTCAAAAGAGATCGGAGATTGACGTGGCAGAAGATTTCTGCGCCAGATTATCCGGCCAACTCACAGCTACCAACATTCCATCGCCTTCGAGTAACTACCCGCCACCACGTGATCACCGGATGGATCTACCATTCTCAATCCACGAACTTAAGGCAGCATTAGCTTTGTGTAGCTGCACATCAGCGCCAGGACCTGACGGAATTTCCTACCGAGCTCTGTGTCACCTGGGGGAGCGAGCGAGAGGAGTTCTCCTTGAGGTGTACAATGAATCTTGGAGAGATGGCACACTACCAACAACCTGGTAGACAAGTCGCCTTGTTCCACTGCTGAAGCCTGGCAAGTCGCCGTTGGAACTCTCATCATATCGCCCGATCGCGTTGGCGAGCTGTGTGGGCAAAGTAATGGAGAGGATGGTCCTAGGACGCCTGGAGTGGTACTTGGAGTACCACAACACCTACCCAGATGCCATGGCGGGCTTCCGACGCGGTCGATCATCGATCGATAACGTCGTCGACCTGGTCACCTACATTCAGCATCAGAAATGCGGTAGGCGTCTCTGCGCTTCTTTATTCCTCGACGTTAAAGGGGCGTATGACAACGTTATGCATGAAGCCATCCTCTCTGCTCTCGCAGAGGTAGGAGTGGGTGGTCGGATGTTTCAATGGATACGGAGCTATCTCTCCATGCGATCCTTTTTTGTAAGCACCGAGGAAGGCCATACTTGTCTACATTATAGTTGCCGCGGCGTCCTCCTGGGCGGTGTACTTATTCCTGTGTTATTTAACCAAACACTAATTGCTCTCCTTGAGCACGTGCCAACCACAGTCAGGCTATCAATGTACGCGGATAACATCTGCATATGGACGTCTGCAGTAACGCGCCTACAGTTGCAAGCGAGAATTCAGAGAGCCGCCACACAAACCGCTATCTACCTCCGTAATCGAGGCCTGGGAATTTCTTCGGAGAAATGCGCACTAGTGCCATTTGCGCGCAAACCCATGGCAAACTACAGCGTAATGATAAATGGCCAAATAATACGACGGGTCTGATCGTACAAGTTCCTAGGTGTCATAATCGACAGGGACTTGTCATGGAGCACACACGTATCATACGTGAAAAAACGGTTGACAGGCATCTGTCACCTCCTCAAGTTTTTCGCTGGCAAGACCTGGGAAATGTCGCCAAGTGCGATGTTGCAACTGTACAGGGTGCTTTTCCTATGATTTCTGCGATACAGCTTGCCAGCAATAAACAACACAGGTAAAACGAATCTACGCACAATACAAAGTCTTCAGGGTCAAGTGCTCCGGATCTGTCTAGGCCTGCCTCAGAGTGCTTCAACAGTGGCTACGATAGCAATCGCTGGAGATCACCTTGTGAGGACCCACATTGAAATTGAAGTACTCAGGACCCATATAAGGCATCTGACCAGGACTCCTCGTCACCACTTGGCCTCCCTAACAGCGGACAGACCACACACATCTTTCAGCCGGACTATAACCGCATATGATGAATCATTGCCAGCTTGTTTCACCCCGGCTGCGAGACCTTCGATTCCTCCATGGTGCCTAGCTCAGCCAAAAATCAACCTCACAATGCCTGGTATCTCGAAAAAAGCTGATCTATCATCACCAGGCCTTAGACAGCTCACGCTACTACATTTGTACGAGAACTACCGTGATTCTACGCATATTTACACTGATGGATCTGTCCTTCCAAGTAGCTCCGCGGCGGCAATCGTCATACCAGCGAAAGCTACAACAATCAAATTTAAGACGACCCACGCGACAACATCGACGGCAGCAGAGCTCGCAGCGCTCTTTGCTGCCCTTCATCACATTGGTGATGAACCACCACATAAATGGACAATATTCTGCGATTCGAAGGCGGCACTGCAGTCTCTACTGTCACCTTTACGACGCGGACCACACGATCAACTAATATTCCATATTACAGAGACGTTGTTGTTGAGAAGTGAAGCAGGCCATGAGATAACCTTTCAGTGGCTTCCAAGTCACTGCGGGATTATCGGCAATGAACGGGCGGATCACGCTGCCCGCTCAGCCCATACTGAGGAGCGCCACGTCCCAATTCCTCATTCTAGAACTGACGCAGCACGGAAGCTCCGCCTACTTGCTCGGCAGTGCACCGCGTCGCAGTGGAATGAGCCACATTTAAGAAACACGCGACTGTACTCACTTTATCCAACACTAAGTCTTCGAGCTCCATCACAGCTTCGCCGTAGAGACGCCACGCTTTTATATCGACTTTGGTTGGGCGTTGCCTTTACTAAAGCCTATGCATTCCGCATAGGGATGACCGACAGCCCAACCTGTGACCACTGCGGCCATGAAGAATCAATTGGCCATATTTTGTGTGCCTGCCCACAGTACAGTACACAGAGGGCATGCCTTCGCCACGAACTTGACCAACTGGACGACCAAGCGCTATCCGAAAAAAGAATTCTACAACATCGAAAGGACCTACCGTCACAGAAGAAGGCCGTGCAAGCGCTATTGCACTTTTTGCGATCTACCGGCCTGTGTGAACGACTTTAACTGGAACACCTTTTGTGTGTGTGCCTCCATGTGTGCGTGTTTTTTTCCCTTTTTTTAGCGTTTTCCTCTCTGTCATCTTTCTAACCCCTATCCCCCATCCCCAGTGTAGGGTAGCAAACCGGAGACTCATATCTGGTTAACCTCCCTGCCTTTCCTCTTCATTCTCTCTCTCTCTCTGGGTCAATATCCAGAAAAATCTCTTACGCTAGAATTGTTCCCATTGCCATAATATATATTTGGGTCAATATCCAGAAAAATCTCTTACGCTAGAATTGTTCGTAAGAGAAATGTTTAGCCAATCCTAACGTTGCACATATTATTAGCGAAGGCGGCTGCATTGAAACAGCACTTAAGAGTGAGGAGGTTTGTGAATTCAGTCACTGGCAAGCAAGTAGATGATCCAAACAAGCGCCGCTAAACTGATATGTGTAACTAAGTTAATTACAGAAAACAAACCCGCAAAGATAAGCGATGCACGGTCGTGCGAGCGCAACAGTTTGTTTGGCGGGAATGAGAAGTCATGCGCAGCCTACTACTGACATTCTGTCAGGCAAATGTCAAGATATGCGTCAAAATAAGACTTAGTGAGCACAGAAACAGCCGTGAGGAGGTAACCCAGCCTGGAAAACTGGTACTGTAACCGATGCTCATGCGCGCGGGAATGTGCCAGAACAAAAATTATAGAGAGAACAAAAGATTATAAAGAAATTAATTTTTGAATCTGCCGGGGTGACAGCTTTTGAAGCGACCGTCAGGTGCAGAAAAGTGTATGAATTCGCCCTCTGCCAGTTTGTCATCACTAGAAATTGATTGAGTTGCGGGTACGCAATGAAATAATAATGAACGGTGCCGTTTTATTCCTTCCGTTCGATGCTTCATTTCACAGCTATAAACATGACAGCCTATGAAAAAAATAACTGTTGATACTATTTATCTGTTGTTTATTTTGTGCTGTCAAGTTAGTGCACTCGCAAAATTAAAACTAAAGAGAGCACATTGGTACAGTTCATCTGGAAAGTGAAGCACGCGAAGGGACTCGAAAAACACGATAATAGACAAAGTACTGCTTTGTAGAGCACATATTCCTGGACACGAACGCAGCCTAGGAAGCGCAACAAGCACTTGCAGAATTTTACCATTACTACGGGATTCACGCATGGACCTGCCTTTCACCACCGAGGAGCTCGATGCAGCTCTTGTTGTGTGTAATCGGTCATTGCCGCCTGGACCAGTTGGCATATCGTACCACATCTTGAGCCATCTGGGTGAGCAAGTACGAAATGCGTTGCTGGATATATTCAGTGAATCCTGGCGGGATGGAAATGTTCCTCAAGAATGGAAGACAACCTGTCTGGTACTACTTCTTAAACATGGAAAGTCACCACTGGAGCTCACGTCCAACCGGCCCATCGCGCTGTCTAGTTGCGTAGGGAAGGTGATGGAACGCACCATCCTTGCCAGATTGGAGTGGTACCTGGAACGCTCCAAAGTTTATCCAAAAGCTATGGCCTGTTTTCGACGTCTCTGCTGCTCCATTGATGTCATCGATCTGGTCACTTACGCCCAACATCAAAAGAGATGTAAACGGTTATCTGTCGCCATGTTTCTGGACGCAAAAGAAGCTTATGACAACGTTGCTCATAGCGCTATACTTTATCCTCTTGAATCTTTTGGTCTTGGTGGCCCAGTGTACCGGTGGACCCGCAACTACTTACATATGAGGTATTTTTATGCGCAGACCGATGACGGTCCGACCTCTCAACACTAAACACACCATGGTGATCTCCAAGGTGGCGTCTTGAGCCCCACACTATTCCATCTTGTTATTGGTCTCGTGGAACGCATGCCAAGTGCTGTACAGATATCAATGTACGCCGATGAAATATGGGTGTGGGCATTAGGTGTAATACGTCCTCAGGCGCGCGCGGGGCTTCAAAAAGCGCCGACTTCAATATCGGCCCATATTGGCGAAGAAGGTCTCTAGATTTCACTGGCGAAATGTTCGCTTGTCGCGTTTACGTGGAAGCCAACGACGTCCAGCGTCATATTTATCAATGGGAAAAATCTATGTTACTCCCGGACGCGCAAATTCTTAGGGGTGATCTTTGATCGAGACCTCGGCTGGAGTCCTCATGTGGCATACCTGAAGAACCACCTAACGGCCATTTCACGCGTTTTCAAATTTTCTGGAGCGAAAGCGTGGGGTATGTCAGTACACGCGATGTTACAACTTTACAGCATGCCTTTTCTCGGGTATATGAGGTACAGCTTACCTGTACTGAGCAATACCTGCAGAAATAACATCCTCACAATCCAGAGTGCACAGACACAGGCACTCAGGGTTTGTCTTGGATTGCCGCACTGAACATCAACAGCGGAGACAATTACGATGGCTCAAGATTACCCGGTCACAACAACACTCGGACACGCTATGCCCCAACAACAAACAGAATATTCTAGTGGCAAGCACTCCGCTCAGAGAAAATGCTAACCGCTACGTGCGAGTAAAGCAAATTGGCATCCAAGGCGTCACCCACGAGATCAGCGCCTACGAAGCGGCACCACTGTCTACTTGCAAGGGAGTCATCCGCGAGGTCCCCGTGCAAGACGGGCCGACGGACATCGACTCGAAAATCGTCAATGACAGAAATCCACTGGCATTGGCCGCCAAGCGCATAGGCACCACCACCGCAATAATCGTGGCATTCGACGGCCATCGAGTGCCCAATTTCGTGCGCTACAGATCGGTTCTCATGCACTGCACGCTATACCGCAGGCAGGTCGATATATGTTACGCCTGCGGTCGGCTCGGCCACCATGCGGACGTTTGCCCAAGCCCAGGGGACGTTATCTGCCGAGGCTGTAGTGCCCCAAACCCCACTGGGGAGCACCACTGTGCACCCAAATGTAAGCTATGCGGTGACCCCCATCTCACCGCCGACAAAGCCTGCAAGGAACGCTACCACATTCCATACGTGGTGGGACGACGGCGATGGGGGAGAGCACATTCGACGAGAAACGGAGACGAGTGCACTACGATGCCTAAGTCCGGCATCGCTACCACCGACGACTACCCGCACCTCCCTAGAGGTGCCAGGGCCGCTGAGAACAACCGATCCCAGTCCAGATCCAGGGGCCGATCCCGGAGCCGCTCCAGGCGGGCATCGACATCCCGGAGCCGACCCTGGGCCCACTCCCGTAGTGCGCCGCCCGGCGCATCTCGGCACCACTACACTTCTCGCTACAAGTCCGTGCCCGGGTCCCGTTCCGGCTCCCGCTCTGGCTCCCGTTATGGATCCGGTCCGGGCCCTCCTGTCAACGATTTTCAAGCTCGCCGGCACCACCAACGAGTAACAAGACACGAGGCACCCTCACCTGGGTGGACGTCGTCCGGGGAAGAAGAAACGACACCACATCACAGGTGGGGTCGGGCTCACTCTTAGAGCACGTTACAGACACATCCGAGATAGCGTTACTCAAACGCGAAATCGCCGCTATGAAAGAGACAATCCTCAGACTGACGGCCGCGATTGTTGACCTACAAAACAACAGAAGCGCACGCAGCCAGTATGCCCGCCGCCGAGAACGCCGCCAAGGCAGTAGCCCCGTCACCATCGCCGCAACATTTTAGCGCTGGTAGCGCCGACGGCGAGAGCGCGCCCAAGAAACGCGCCGTCGCTCGCGCCCTACCAGAACTGAAACCCGAATTAGAAGAGATTAAAAGTACGCTGTCGACAATTAAAGAGAGCCTCCGTTTTCTCGTAGAGAATATGGCCCGCGTACAGTCCACCCTCACGGCCCACGGTAATCGGTTGGGGACAGTCGAACATTATCTCGAAAACGTCTTAGCACCCGCCATTGCCGCTCCTAAGCCGGTCTCGCCACAACACCCCACGGCCAATCCACCCGCACACGCGGTCCCCTTCGAACCGTAAGGCGCCCGGGCCGACCCCCACAAGCATCAAGATGGCCAGGCGAGATGAAACGTTCCGCATTTGGCAGTGGAACTGCAGGAGTTTCACGGCGCGGAAAGCCTCCCTGCAGCAATACCTACGCAGCCACGACGCCAAGCCCCACGTAATCCTACTGCAAGAAACTCTAACACACACCGCCATGTTCACCGGTTACCAGTGGTTACCAGGCCTCGCGGGAGGACGTGGTACCGCCACGCTGGGCTCTAAAAAGCTCACCTGCCTCACGCATGACCTCGGGCACGTTCGAGGTGGACAACGTCAAGACGGAGATTCTCCTAAGCGACGCGTCCCGACAAAGTGTGTACATCCTGAATGTGTACAGCAGCCCCAGACAAAAGAGTCAACGTTTCCGACGCCTATTCCAGGGAGCCATCCGTCTTACAGGCTGAAACCCGCTCGTGATAGCTGGCTACGTTAACGCTGCGCATCGCACTTGGGGTTACGTAATATGACACCCCCAAGGCCACCGCGCTGTGGCAGCATGCGAACGAGTTGGATCTCAGCCTAGTGACAGACAAGACGTTCCCTACCCGCATCGGCACTTCCGCGCCCAGAGGCACCACCCCAGATCTCTGCTTCGTGAAAAACACAGCCGATCCCCGCTGGTCCAATCTTGCGGAGGATTTGGCAGCGACCACCTCATACTGGCCGTGCACTTACCCAGCATCGTCAGGAAGCCCAAGTCGTACACGTGGATCGACTGGGACCTCTTTCGCAAGACTCGCGCCTCACGACTCCCTCCCGACACTGCCCCGAACCTCGAGATGTGCACGGCTCAGCTCAAGGCCGACGTCGGTAAGGCCACGAAAACATTCAACACGGATATGCCAACCGAGAAGACGGACAGCCGCCTCGCCCACTTGCTCGACGCCAAACAGTCTCTACTGACACGATGGAAGAGCCAGCGTCTCAACCGCAGGCTCCGCAAACGCATTGTAGAATTGAACAAGACCATAATGGAACAATGCAGCACCCTATCCAAACAGCAATGGGACAAGGTGTGTAATTCTGTCGACGGACAGGTCCGCAACCGGAATACGGGGAAGCTCCTCAAATACCTGCTCGACGACACCAACAACCGCACGAACTAGCGCCACTCGCTCACCAAAGTCCTTCACCAGGCCAAAGGCACCGCTTCGCCGGATGACGTCGTCAAGACCCTTGTGCATAAGTGCCTGCCGATACCCACAGGCCCGCCGACACTACATCCCGATTACACAGGTACCGACAACAGCCTCCGCGACGCCGAATTTTCCATCGAAGAGGTAAGCCGGACTCTCCACGAACTAAATGGCCGTTCCGCCCCGGGCCCCGAGGGCATAACCAACAAGTTCCTGCGAAACTTAGACGACCCCTCGGTCGTGCACCTCACGGGCGCCATCAATGACGTGTGGGGGCGGGCCGAGCTACTTGACGCCTGGAAACTCGCCCAGACGATCCTTATTCCGAAACCGGGCAAGGCGCGCCTGGCATCGATAACCTTCGGCCCATCTCGCTCACGTCGTGGGTAAGGTGGCCAAGCATATCGTACTCAACAGAGCCAGCCGGTATCTCGAAGACCAGGACTGTTTCACACACCACATGATCGGCTTCGGACCCCGGCTCTCGACGCAGGATACGATTCTCCTCCTGAAACACCAGATCATAGACGCCGGGGCCACTTGGGGCACCCACGCCATACTCGGCCTCGACCTGAAGCAGGCGTTCGACAACATCGAGCACTCGGCAATACTTAAGGCGATTGCGGACCTAGGGCTAGGACGCCGGTTCTAGGAGTTCATTCGCTCCTTCCTAACCCGTCGCAAGGCCATGCTCCGTGCCGGAGACCTCACGTCGGAAGAAGTCGAGCTCGGACAGCGTGGCACCCCCCCAGGGCTCCGTCCTCTCGCCGACGCTGTTCAACCTGGTGATTATTGGGCTCTCCGATCGCATCTCGAAGATACCAGGCCTCAACCATTCGGTATACGCGGACGACATCACCATCTGGTGCTCCACGGGGTCGGACGGCTTTATTGAATCCGCTCTGCAGGAGGCTGTCGAAACCGCCGAGTCCTACCTCGACCACACGGGCCTCAAGTGCGCCTCCGCCAAATCGGAGCTGTTGCTGTACTGCCGAAAACGACAAGGCAAAAGGCCTAAGGGATGGAAACCTCCGACCGAGCGCAACATCGCCGTCCGCACCAGAGACGGTCGCCCTATCCCCAGGGTCGACTCCATTCGAGTACTGGGAATGATTATCGAGGCGGGCGGATCAAACATCCAAACGGTCCACAAGCTGACGACAAAGACGGACAATGCAGTATACGACTCGTACGCAAAGTGGCCAACCATCACCACAACCTCAAAGAAGACAATCTGCTGCGTCTCGTACACGCGTTCCTCCTACGTCACTTTACATACGTCGCAGCAATGCACAAGTGAAAACAATCGGAGCGTGACAAACTCAATACACTCATCCGAAAGGTAGTGAAGCGGGCCCTTGGGCTCCCAATCACCACGCCGAGGTATCGACTCCTCGAGCTCGTGGTGCACAATACGCTCGCAGAGATCGCTTAGGCTCAGGAGAGAGCGCGGAAGATACGAATGACGATGACCAAGACCTGCCGTCACATCTCGCGCGAGCTCGGCTCATCATCATCATCATCATCAGCCTGATTACGCCCACTGCAGGGCAAAGGCCTCTCCCATACTCCTCCAACTACCCCGGTCATGTACTAATTGTGGCCATGTTGATCCTCCAAACTTCCTAATCTCATCTGCCCACCTAACTTTCTGTCGCCCCCTGCTACGCTTCCCTTCCCTCGGAGTCCAGTCGGTAACCCTTAATGACCATCGGTTATCTTCCCTCCTCATTACATGTCCTGCCCATGCCCATTTCTTTTTCTTGATTTCAACTAAGATGTCATTAACGCGCGTTTGTTCCCTCACCCAATCTGCTCTTTTCTTATCCCTTAACGTTACACCTATCATTCTTCTTTCCATAGCTCGTTGCGTCGTCCTCAATTTAAGTAGAACCCTTTTCGTAAGCCTCCAGGTTTCTGCCCCGTACGTGAGTACTGGTAAGACACAGCTGTTATACACTTTTCTCTTGAGGGATAATGGCAACCTGCTGTTCATGATCTGCGAATGCCTGCCAAACGCACCCCAGCCCATTCTTATTCTTCTGATTATTTCACTCTCATGATCTGGATCAGCAGTCACTAACTGTCCTAAGTAGATGTATTCTCTTACCACTTCCAGTGCCTCGCTACCTATTATAAACTGCTGTTCCCTTCCAAGACTGTTAAACATTACTTTAGTTTTCTGCAGATTCATTTTTAGTCCCACCCTTCTGCTCTGCCTCTCCAGATCAGTGAGCATGCATTGCAGTTGGTCCCCTGAGTTACTAAGCAAAGCAATATCATCAGCGAAGCGCAAGTTACTAAGGTATTCTCCATTTACTCTTATCCCCAATTCTTCCCAATCCAGGTCTCTGAATACCTCCTGTAAACACGCTGTGAATAGCATTGGAGAGATCGTATCTCCCTGCCTGACGCCTTTCTTTATTGGGATTTTGTTGCTTTCTTTATGGAGGAGTACAGTGGCTGTGGAGCCGCTATAGAGTAGCTCGGCTACTTCCCACCGAACACCCAGGATCCACCGGAGTTTACGCCGGTTCCCCGCGAGCTTCGCGTCCTGATCACGATCGCACCCATTCCGCGAAACGTACACCCGGAACACAAACGAGGCAGGCGCCTAGCCCGGGCCACCGCATTCCTCAAACGCAGAAACAAGAAAGTGGACGACGTAGCTTTCGTGGACGCCACCGCCTACCGATGCAACCGAGCCTTCGCCGGGGTAGCGGTCTCGTCCTCGCAACGGACTTTAAACGCCGCCACTGTACGCACACGTGACCCCGAGGTGGCGGAGCAAGTGTCCATAGCCCTGGCAATGCTCGACGATAAGCGAAAGACAATATTCAGAGACTCGAGACCGGCCATCAAAGCGTTCGAGAGAGGAGTCGTCTCCGATCAGGTGTTACGCGTCCTGGCGCTGATTCAAGCACCCTTAAACACTACACCGTCATCTGGTTTCCCGCCCACCTGTGTCGGAACCCGGGCACCCCGCCCAACCTCAACGAGACAGCCCACGACGCAGCGCGCAGGCTTACCGACCGCGCCGTCATCTCCGGGTAACCGCGTCTCGGTGAGTTGGAGGCGAACAGGGACGTCCCAGTAACGTATAACGAAATCACCAAACACTTTTACTTGGGACGACGTCTCTTTCCGCCCCCGCACCCCAACCTGAAGAGGCCGCAGGCGTTAACGCTACGCTTGTTACAGACACATACTTATCGAAACCCCGCCACCTTACACATCATCTACCCGGACGTTTACCCCGACGTTGCGTGCCCCTCATGCGGTGTCACGGCGACACTCGCACACGTGCTCTGGGAGTGCAGAAACGCTCCGCCCGATTCTACCTCCGACAAGTGGGAGAAGACCATACGAAGCCCGCTCCTACAATACGAGCAATGGGCCGTCCAGCAGGCTCGCGCAGCGGCCCCCAGCTACTCCCTGTCGGTCCCTGCCTAGAAGACGCCCACTGCGCGCTGACGTGCGTCCTGCAGGACTTTTATTAAAGTTTTTACAATCCAACTGATATTATATTGGAAGTGCTCAGAGCCCAGATCAGGCACGTTGCCGCGCCCCTTTCCCCCACCTCGCCGCGCTATTCAAAGACCGGCCCAGTGTCTCTTTTTGCCAGGAGATATCGGCGTACCGTGACTGCCTCCCTAGAGATTATACGCCTGCCGAGAGGTTCCTTACGCCTCCTTGATATTTGGCTCGCCCACAAGTTCGACTCTCAGTACCGGGAATTCGAACGAAAGCAGGTCTTTTGTCGCCAGCTCTGAAGCAGCTATCTCTGCTCATGCTGCAAGAGACGTACAAGGACAATCTCCAGATTTACACTGATGGCTCGAGAACTGTAGACGGATCTACAGGAGCTGTGATCAGGTTAAAACATGTCACGGGTCAACATCGACTGCTGTGGAGCTTGCTGCACTTGGCAGCGTGCTTCGCATGATTCATCGATATCTACCCCGAAGATGGAGCATATTCACCGACTCGAAGGCAGCCCTGTATTGTTTGCCATCCGCTCTATGTTGTGGACCACAAGACCAACTTGTGCTGGATATAAGGCAGTTATATCACCAGCTAGAAGAGAAAAGACATGACATCACTTTCCAGTGGCTCCCAGGCCACTGCGGAATCAATGGCTATGAAAACGCCGATGAAGCTGCTAGGAAGGCTCACGAAGATGCCGTGAAGGAAGCCATACCTCTATCAAGAATTGACGCAGCAACAAAGCTTCGCGTACTTGCGCGTGATGCCACACTATACATGCGGAACACGCCAGCTTCCCGACATACTCGACTGCACGGCCTGGACCAGTTCCTCCGACTACGCATTCCATCTGGGCTATCCCGAATCGGGACAACTGTTCTCTGCCGACTATGGCTAGGAGTGTGTTTCACGAATACATTTGCTTGCCGCTTCGGAATGACTGAGCGTGCCGCCTGTGATAGTTGCGGCAACGAGAAAACAATTGAACATGTCGTCTGCCATTGTCCTCGCTACAGCTCTCAGAGACAGTCACTCGTGACGGCTCGGGCACGCCTCGATGACGAGCCCCTTAGTAGACGATCTTGGAGTGCCTGCTGATGCGACCTTCACACAAGAAGGCGGCGAAGGCACTACTGAGGTTTCTCCGGTCAAGCGACCAGCTTGAACGACTGTGACACTCCTGCGTTCCTTTGTGTGTCTGTACCATTTTTGTCTTTCTCCTGTCCCACTCTTTTCATGTGTGTGCACTTTTTGTTTCTTTTCTTCTTCTTTTTAGGATCTTTGTCTCCCCTGACCCCTTCCCCAGTGCAGGGTAGCAAACTGCATATCTATCTTCTGGTTAACGTACCGGCCTTTCTCATCTCTTGTATCTCTTTCTATCTCTCTCTCTCTCCTTCGACAGACCGCCAATACATCCAGACTGCTGAAACGAGTGACCAACCGGCGAGGGGGTATGAAGGAAGACAGCCTCATCCGTCTTGTCCAATCTTTTATCGTCTGTCACATTACTTATGTTGCGCCCTTTCTCAACTGGTACAAAGCTGAAAAGACTAAACTGGACATCATCATTAGAGGAGCCTATAAGCAGGCCTTAGGACTACCCAACCACACCAGCACGGATCTTCTACTACAATTAGGTATCCACAACACGCTAGACGAGTTCATCGAGGCCCAACGTCGATCTCAACTAGAGCGGCTTACTCTCACGGAAACGGGCCGCAGCATTCTAAACAAGCTTAATATCACCTACCACCGTCAACATGGAAACAAATACCCAATACCACGCGAAATTCAGCAATGGATACACGCCGACCCTATTCCGAAAAACATGCACCCAGTCTACAACAAAGAACGCAGGAAGGCACGAGCTACTTCCCTCATCAAAGCTTACGCCAACACAGCGGGCGTCACCTTCGTCGACGCAGCTGAGTACCAAGATGGACGGCACTTTGCGGCGCTTACCACAGCAAGCGGCTTGCTCCGACATGATGCCAGCATCATTACAAAAAATGCCGAGTCGGCCGAGGAAGTGGCCATTGTCCTGGCCACTCTTGACCAATCCTGTCACACCATACTGAGCGATTCTCGCGCAGCAGTCAACAACTACATCAAAGGTCGTATTTCTCATCAATCACTCCGTATCTTACGACAAGCCCCGCATTCGTCTGAAAATCAAATCACCCTCGTCTGGATCCCAGCACACGCCGGCGTTGTCCACCCGCACCTCACCAACCTCAACGAGGTTACACACTCCGTAGCACGAGGACTAGTCAACCGTGCCGGAGACGGTGCAGGTGCACCCGCAGGGCGCGATCGCCTTACGAGATACAACGACCTTGTAAAGTCATTTTACCTCGCAAGAAGAACCTTCCCCACCCCTCACCGCAAGTTAAACAGGGCACAGGCAACCACCCTTCGCCTGCTACAGACGAATACATACCCCTCCCTCACACGCTATCACACTATATACCCCGACATCTACCCGAGCCAGACGTGCAAGGTTTGTAAAACTGAATCGGCAACACTCCCCCACATGCTATCGGAGTGCAAAGATCAATACCAAGAGCTTAATCCCGTGACCCTCTCGTCGAGATGGCACGCCGCCCTGCGCAGCTCCCATCTCGACGACCAACTCTGGGCGACCCAGCAGGCCTACGAAGCGGCGAAGAGGCAAGACCTCGACGTCCCATCGTGGGAGGCCTAGGCCCAGCCGACAGAACTGCTGGTGTTCATTAAAGTTTACTCTCTCTCTCTTATCATTACCTCAGCACAAATAGAAAGCCATAACCTACTTAAAATAAATGCATAACGGGCTCCAAAAACGTTAAGCTAAGACCTTTCTATGCTCTTATTTATTTGCGAACTGTTTCTGCGGTTATTGAATGCGTGATTGGTAAGTCCATTTAAGTGTGTCAATATGTTTAGGGGGGATCGCAAACAAGAATGCAGGTTTGTTTATAGATTTGCTCGCACGAGATAATGTTCTGGCACATTCAGAAGCAATTCACAAGGTATTGCAGAACTGTACTATTTTTCTGTAGAGCACTTTACAGATTGTACCACAGGAAATATTTTTCTCTTTAATCTAGAATATCTGGAACCAAGAACAATGCTCACAATTGAATATGTTCGTAGGATCTATTTTCCTTGTTCTAAAACATATGAGAGAGCACGATTAAAATGTGTACCTTGCAATATTGGTTTCTGTATTACATGCTTGTTTGCCAACAGTCCCTACAATCTCAGTAAATTTTAGTAGTGTGTGTGGTTGCTCCCGGTGGGCTTACGTTCTTTAGTCTTCAAAACATGGGTACGTTTAGAAAGGCGGCTTGTTCTACTTACGGAAATAATACTGTGCTGATTTGCCGAGCAAAAAGAGAAGATGAGTCTTCATCTGTTAGTTCCTGTTGTTTCAGCAAGCAACCAGTCGGTACATGTAAAACATAAAGAAGCACAAACATTAAATACACGAAAAAAAAGCAAAAGAAAGTTGTTGCTTCTTTCATACTTTGCGGAGCGCGCAACTGAATGTCATCTATATAGCTATAGGAATGCGATAATATTTCCCTAATTTGAGCTTCTTGCATAACGAGAACATTTGTACAAGTTGCCAATAAAAAATACTGAAATGAAGCAGCAGGTGCACTCGATAAAGCACCAGCATTCAGCTACAAAAATATTAAAGAAACTCATATTAAGGGGAAATAAGGCTGAGAGGTCAATTTTAGTTAATAAGAAAGCTAATTGCACGGGGCAAGCCTATGCACATTGTTGAGTTCTTTTTTATAAACGTTTTTTATTCTCACTATTTTTTGGTAATATTTTGGGCCTCCTAGAAATGAAAAAGTTGTATGTCGTGTTCAAGGTTTCAGCTTCATGCGAGGCCTAAGAATTGTTGTAAAACAGGCTATATTCTTCCCCGTGAAAATACTTATAAGGAAGCTCAAAAACTATTTCGTTTTGTCTTTATTATTGAAGGAAAAGAATGCAATTTCAGCCAACTAGCTATGTAGTATATTGAAGTAGGCTTTCTAAAACTTATCTGAAGAAAATTAACTGAAAATACGTGGAAAGCACACATATTTGCATGTGAGTGCAAAATTTACTCGAGATTGATTGACAAAAAGTACAAGCCGTTTTGTGCACAAGTAGCTAAAATATCGCAACATTTAAAAAAAGCGAGAAACGAAGTTGAAATTTTTATAACATGCTTATTGCTATTGCCGAAGTTCGGTCAAAAGCGGATCAGTATTTCCAGAACAAGCGTAAATCATCGAAGTTCTCCTGCAGCGTTGGTGGTACCCTAAGAATTCCTTGTAACCTTTCCCCTCTCACCCTTCCCCCTGGGCAGACTAGCAAGATAAAGGATATTACTTCAGGCCAAACTAGCTACGTTTCCTCAATCAATTATTAGCTCTCTCTCTCTCTCTCTGTGCTCCTCATTGCTACACTGCGATGGCGAGATTTAGTTTCAGATTCCTGTCTTGCCCGGATTATTGCGATTCTTCTCTGATTTAACTGGTTGCTGAGAGCGCTCAATTCTCAAATTGGAAGGACGCCCAACTCTTGTAGAATTTCCTCAAAGCGTTTATGGCCGTTGTTGAACCAAAGTGCGGCTATAGAAATGGCCATCTTTACAACAGTGCGCGAGGAAAACCTTCTTGCGGGACGCAGCAACCAAACATTGCTGTTGAGAGACTCAGCCATATTTTGAGGTTTGTCCAAAATACGAGGGAACAAGAGGTTTTCGCTTGCTGGCCTCTCATACGTAGGAAGCATAGCCTTCGCCTGAGTACAGTGAAAAGGGGAGAATGAGCTGGTGACGACTCAGCCAGGGATATTGCTGGCATGTTGTTACATCAGGAAGGTTCACAATGTGAGCAAAGCTTGTGGTTGTGATCCTCAGGAGTACAACATGCATGAAAAAATGAAATCCCTCCACCTACCATGCCTAGACTAGAATAACTGTACTATATTGTACGCTGATGTACTATATTTGCGCTACGCTGATCCCTTTGTGATGACATATCAGCAAGCCGTAATCGCAGCCCAGAACGACGTCATCTCCAGGGAATGATCACAAGGCACTCAGTTTAAATAAATTTACCATGGAGCGAATGGCAATCAAACATGGTAAAACATGTCACAATAAAACTCTCATACCAATGACATGTCCTCTTTTTCTGTGCTGAAACATGAATTATGCCCTGTCAGAAGATAAAATGGTTTATCCTCATAATACATGTAGATGCAGTCATTGGCAGCTCTCTAGGATGTTTGCATCCTCCAAATGTGATAATGTCTGATTCTGTGGCCTTTATTTTATTAATTGCAATGCTTGTTACATAGGCACAACTCAGGATTTCAATGTTTATATTTACCCGCACTTGCAATAATGACTCCAGTTGTGCAAGCTGTCACTCGTTTCAAGCTGCTTTTGTCAGGACCCCCCAAGAAAAAATATATTTATTCTTTGCCACTTTTACATTCCTTTCATAGTTATTGTTTTTGACAATATGAGAGAGATATTTATAAAAGGCAAAGTTATAGCACAGGAAAACCCTGAATGCGTAAGGTAGATCAGTAATGAACCATATTTCACCCTGAATACTCTCCTACTTGAGGTCTCGAATGACGTACATATTACCAGTTTGTGTGTGCTTCCCGTTTCAATCCCTACAAGAATTGTGCGCAGAGACGTTCTTTTTCGCTAAAACAGGTGAAGTATTTTATGTTCGATTAACGAATGAAGCCATGAATTCAAGGAATTCAGCACGATTTTGCGGTGGTCCTACTGGTGAACGGAAAAAAGTATGGCGGAAATATGGGGGTGATCATTTTTTAAGTTCTATATATCTTTTTTTTTAGAAATCTGTTGAATAACACGATTCTATCCTTTATCTCGACTGTGAAAGTATAGACATTGTGCGAGTAATCGAAGCACATATAGAACTAATTGACAAGACTTCCCTATTTACCTCCTTAATTAATTACTTCACGGCACATATTGCAAATTACGAGTTATAGCTCGTGAGATGCAAGGCTTATGGAATAAATTTTCAGTATGATACCAGTTTCTTGATATTATTTCCCAAAGTGTGGGATAAAACGGGAGTTCCAGTTAGTTCTGTGCTTCAATGAATGAAATACCGTTTTGTGAAAAAAAAGTACGTGGACTAAGTAATTTGGAGGAAGCTTAAGCTTCACCTTTAAGAGTGGAACGCGTTAGCATTCAAAGATCTCCGACTGCTTCTCACGCTTCCCGGCAGCTGCAGGTTATGTAACCGTAATGTTTAGCGCGGAACGCTGGCGGCGAATGCTATGCACGAAGGCGAGCTTTCTGGTAGAAACGCGGCCTCTTGCGTGTGCCGATCCCGTAAGTACTGAATAACCTCGCCCAAAAAATTACATCATTTTCAGTTTTCTGTTATTGTTTCGCACTTTTAATATTTAAGTTTGAAGAGATTTAACATAAGAGGCGTGCGCTTCGGTGCTTCGTTTCATGACATTTGTTTGTGGGCTGTCACGGAAAATTCTGAAGAATATATAACTGTATGAAGAATGTAAGACAAGCTATGAGCAACTTCATAACGCGTATGTACCGCATGTCGTATAGCAAGGCTTGGTGTATATATATACCCAAATATGTACGGTAATTTTCACTGACGGACAAATCAGTCGACGCCGACAGCGACACCGGATTTCCTGTGACACGGGGCCCTTAACGCTATTGCGTTAAAGTGGAACAACAGTGCTTTTTACGACAAGTTTAATGGTGCATATCTCGAAACTGGTGTCATCCTGAAGATTATTTCCGAGTGGGTACAGACTGCAACATCGCCGGCTACAATTCGCACATTGGAATACGTGCCGTAAAGTAATTAATTAAGAAGTAAATTTGGCAGTTTTGGTGAATTAGTTGACGACGGTGGAGATGTGGGCATGTTGGTCGGTCATCATGGAGTGGTATCTGGATAGCACAGCAAAACACGGACACAAGATGAAACGAAAGCGAGGACAAGCGCTATTCGAAGTGTATTCGAAACGCCAGTGTTTTGCTGCGCAAGGTCTGCATCGGGGATAGTTGGTAATCTATTGTAAAAGACATCGCACCAGCGGACGGAAGACCGACGGGCACACGTTTTTGGAGATCACGTGTGAGAATGTATATAGCATGTACATTTATACCGTAATTCATAAAACAGTTGGAAATCAGCGCAACTGTGTCTGTCTTTTCTGTCAGTCTTCCGTCCTCTGGTGTGCTGTTTCTACAACAGCAAATATTTTGTCGTGGCCATTACGTCTATGCTAGCATACGACCATAAACTTTGCACTCATGGTAGTATCAACTATACATAGATCGTCCCGCCCGTCGTATTCCTTTAAATTATTTTTAATGCTATTCAATTAAAACTGTATTATCCGTGTACAAGCTCATGACATTTCTTCGGCAGCAGAAAAAGCGTACTGATGTTATAAGTACAACTAATCATTTCAGGCCGTCCGTAAAGTAGATAGCAACGAGATTGTCATGATGTAAATTAATTAATGGGTCACCAAGCCTTCGTCTTTCTGGGCAAATAAACCAAATCCGCATGAATAGTGTTGAAAGTCAAAAGTCAACGACTTTTGAGATGGTGTACGATGTTTATGTGAAAATGACGATACATATGCAGCTTTATAGCACATGGCCATCAGCGCAATCCTAATACTGCTTTTAAGTCACTGCGGTTCTTCACGAGTAGTGAAACAAACTAAAAAAAGTCGTAGGTGGAAATGCGGACACAGCTGTGATCCACAGGTGCGCGACAGAAAAACAGCAAGCAGCGCGACTACATCAAAAACAGCTGCACTGTGAGGACGTACGTGTGCGCAATGTAGGCGCACAAGCGACGTGTGCACATGGCATTTACCTTAAAATTAGAAATATTTCATCGCACGTAAGTCAAAGCGTGCGTTCGTGCGGGCACGTATGGGGTTTGGGTGCTGTTACGGACGGGCACCAAGGTGTTCGGAGCGGGCCGCTGCCTGCACTTTGCAGCGGCTCACGAGTCCTGAGTCCAGTCAGAGGACACGACGGCGACGTAACCATGAACAACGAATGTTTCATTACAACATTAGGGAAGCGACAGCTCTACAAGCTTACTGACGGCGAGCTACACACACATTCCAGTTTGTGCTCGTTTTCCGAAGGTTGAAGCCCGTCGGAGGAGGGCGTCCTTTGCAGAGTCTGGAACGCCCTCGCTCAAGAGAAGGGGACAACGAGCGTTCACCATGCTTGCGGCCGCCGCTCGGTATAGGACGCCAGAACAACGGATTTTGTTTTAATCGCCACTTCATGCCTCTTGCTCAGCGGAGGGAAAGGCACACTGACGCGCACTAATTTATCACTCAGACACAGGTACCGTCGGCGCCTTCTCTGCCGAGGAGGAGAACGAGTGAACGTACACGCGAAGCATAACCGTCCCGCTCTCTGAACGGAGAAAGCACCGGCGAGCCCACGCAGAGATCAGGGCATCGCGCCCCCCGCGGGGAAGGAATCGATCATGAGCGCACAAAGGCTAGCCTCCTTTCGCAGTTGCGGCGTCCTAGGCGTTTTTCAACGATTTCGGGAGGCACGGCGCATGTGAAACGCCTGGATTTTCGCCGTGGCTTCGGCGGCGCGACACTAATTGTTCACCGCACAAGCCAGTCGTAACAGTGCGCGAAAAAGGCCCTATGATCAAACTAAACGTAGCAACATTGCTCCTTGCCTGCTCTCTCATGGCTCATTCACACCGGCGACTTGAGGAGGTCGCGCGACCATTTGCGACTCGCGATCAAAAAGCTACCGAAGCGACTGATGTTCACACCGGCAAGCCCGGCTGAGCGCGACCCGTAAGTCGCAATCCCGGAGATTATCGTTCTCAGCGAGAACTCTCGGAATCTACGCGGAATTTGCCGCGACGCAGGATGAGGCCGGATGTAGACACAGGAAAGATCACTTCCGGTGCGCCGCTGATTGGTTTATCAGTTTTGCGACCATGGTCGCGCGACTCAAACATTGCGCAGAGAGCGACTGGCCCAAAATGGTCGCTTTTCGAGAAAAGCGACCGTTTGCGACCATTTGCGACTGGTCGCTTTGCGACCAACTTGGTCGCGCGACCACTGTCAGTCGCCGGTGTGAATGAGCCCTCATTCTCGCCTCGCGCACGTTTCTCACCACGTACCCACTGATTTGCTATTTTTCCTGAGTGGGGAGATCGCGCTGCGCCGCCCCGTGTACGCTGCGACCGCAGAATCAAGGATCACCACAATCGCCGCGACTGCGAGGCTGCGCGCAGCGATCAAGAGCAAGTGTCATGCCGCCGTCCCAAGAAGGCCGGCAACGCAGGGGCAGACGTCCTTTCCCAAAGCTTTATAAACGCTATCGTGGCCATAGAACAGGTTGATTTTTCTACCTTGGCGGCACCTCAGCGTGAGGTCGAGTACTTAAAGAACCTGTTGACTGCGACACAACTGGGTATTAGCAAAGTTCTCCCATTTATGCCTTCTAACCTCTGTCGCCACGAGTTTAAATCTTTGCACAAACTCTTTCATCAAAGGACTTTTTTTTCGGATCCACCACTGCGTTCGAGTGAGATCGATATATTTCAAATGTATGTTTACTACTCAAGCAAGCTGTCGCTGACTTGATATTAAAGGCAAGTGCTGATTCAATTTAGTTGTTTTCTTTGCCATCGGTGTTAAGGTGCAAATATAATCAACCTTGATTTCTTCCTGCTCCCACACGTAAGTGCACATATGTGATTAATCGATTACTTATGCGATTATTATGTTTCTATTAATCGGGCTAAAAATTTTAACCCATCTGCAGCCATGATGCACAGTCACTACCATTAACTTCTAGCAAATTGTACTTTTCCGCAAAAGTTAAGCATTTCCCTGGGACACCCGTAGTTCGCAAGAGTATGAAGAATTTAGGCCACAAAGCTTCCTGTAAGCGTACTGGATTCCCAGTCGAGTAGAAAATACAGCCGACCAAAAAAAAAACTTTCCAAGTACGGCATTTGCAGAAAAATAAATTTTTCTCGTGACTTCGTTACACAGATCATGTTTAGCTTAAAAATGAGGTTGCTGTCAGGGACAGCAGCCTGCATAGTGTAGCGCGAACTGAACGTACAAGGCTACAGATAGACGTCTCCGTCTTTTTGCAGCCTTGTGCGTTCCTGTTTAACTACTCTGTACACGACGCCATATTTAATAGCGCATTGGGAAAGTATCCGCTGCATTTTCGGTTCCAGGGCGAATGTATTTGGCTGCGAAAGAATTCGGGTTTTGTCGGATCCAATCTCCGGAAACGTCTTTCGTTTGGGAGTACTTCGCCAAACTTCAGCTCCCTTCCTGTGAACAGACATTCGCCGATGACAGTTTTTCAGCGTCTTCGTGGGCCCTGGGCACCACGGGAACTGCTTATTTGTAGAGGGTGCCCTGCCAACACTAGGGTGCTAAATTGTGCGAACCACTTTATTATTCTCAATGTGTGGCAAATTTTCAAGGTGGTTAGGAAGAGCGAGAGCAATAAGCTTTAATGAAATGCTGGAGGTAAGGTGTCTGACTAGCCGAGTACAAGAAGGACCGGCAGCAGGATTGTGCTCCATGCTAAACACGCAAACCGTAAAGTTATTCGGCCCACCTGTGACCCATACACATGCCTTCCACATAACATTGTTACCGCTGAAGAAAGATGAGGACAGCGAAAGAAACACGAACAACGACATGGGCGGGGTCGTTCGTGTTTCTTTTCGCTGTCTCCGTTTTAACTTCGTGGTAAACATGTCATGCAATAAGAAAACAACTGGGCCAAGTTCAATTTTTTTTAAAGACTACTCCTCGTACGTGTTCCAAAACTCACCGGTGCTGAACTCGGCCTTTTGATGACCAAGTCGTGCAGCTCTGCCAAGATAAAACTTCCGCACACTGCAGCCACCACGATAAAACTTACAATAAGAGACTTGCGTTTGAGATGATTAGCGAATGGGGCTATGTCCTGAAAAGAAAGTTCATATGAACTCAGAATTTGGCTAAATCCAAGCATATTCTATTGCGAACATTCCATTCGGCACACCACTGTACAAGTGCACCAAACAGTGCGTTTCCGGTCATTTCCAGAGAGCGCTTGCATCATGTTGCGACAGCAAACGACCAATAGTTCTGCCACGGCTGCCTTTCTCCCTTAATGTTTCGAAAACAATTTAGGATTTTATTCATATATCCAATTACAATGTTAAATTACAGCAGGAACTTAGGTTACCATACACCTATCTTTTCAATGTAGGCAAGCAGTCATCAATTAAATAAGCATAGTCCTGTCCTTGAGTCAAATACATAATCGAAGTTATAATATCTAGCCAGTCATGCAATGCTCGTCTCAAGGTGTCGGCCTGCTCCCATTTCATTATACAAATGCTTCTTTGCCCTCACCAAACAATCCGCATAGCACTAGAAATTACTTTTCTGCTACAGTATGATGATATATACCTCTTGAAATGAACAAATGCATCATGCCTTCAGCCGGTATCAATGTAACAAGTCGAAAAAGTGAAGATCTCTGAAGACTGACTCGGTCATCACCGGAAATATTGCTCAGATCTCGCCAATTTTACATAGGAGGCTAAGGCTTGCCTGACGAATTATTTATGATTCCAACCTATCAGCCGGTCGGCAAGCGGTGGTGGCTCATCTCAATGATCCGCCACTTTTCAGCGGTTTCTTCGCATCGTTTTTCGCGGTTGGCTTTGATGTAGCGGCAGGACAACAGGTCTCGGGCTAAATATTGTGGCCGCTGGCATCCTTTGTTTACAGCCATTCCTACACGACGATACTTGGCACCCTCACGTACCACTTCCTATGATGCAGGCCAGTTCGAGTAAGTGCACAAGACAGTTTCGCTTGCTCTTATGTACATGGACTAAGATAATACCGAAATGTAACCTAGGGCGCTATAACGTAAAACTATTCCAAACTTCTCTATTCCACTTCTGGAATCAGCCCACCGCGATGGGTCAAAAACGTTTTTAGACCACCCCCACTTCACCTGTCTGTCCCGCGACGTCACGAAAACCACCATAGCTCCCCATCTGATATGACGTGTACAAACTGATTATGCATGGTTTGACCGAAAAAAGAAATATAGTTATTTCTGATTCGACGCCTTTTCGCCATTAGCCCCCGGCAATCGGTCAAAAGTTTACGAGCTGCACCCACTTCTCCTGCCTGTCACGCGACGTCACAAAACCGCGAAAACTCACCGCGTCAAAGTGGCGCGTACCCGTTAAATATGCAATAATATGCCGAACAAAACTGAATTTTCTTCTGAGTAGCCGCAGGCTGCCCCGTTCCGAAAGGAATAAAAGATGGCTGCCGCTGATCGCTCCGGCACTGGCTACTCGCGCCTGACGGAGAGCATGGGTTTATTTGCGTGTAATAAAACTTTTTGCGTGGCCGTCTAACGTTTTCGAGAACTTTCGGCACGTTTACGACCTCGTCCTGCCAACTCTTCTTTGCTGAGGATCCATTTTAGCGTCATTATTAAGCTTCCGTTGCATGCCGTCGCGATTGTCGACGAGCCACAGCAAGCTAAGTAAAAGAAATCGGACCAATCGCAGACGCCGGCACCACGCTCTGCATCCGGTTATCGATTTTCAGTGCAATGGCTCTGCCCCATCGAATACCTCTCCACTCCTCGCCTTTTGTGAGCCAATTAGATAACACAAGCCGCTCAGTGTAGGCAATGTTATTCGGTTTTCAAGAAAACAAGTGTGTCCTCCTATGAACGAGGAGAGCGTTTGATTGGTCTGTTCAGACAACCCTGCGGGCGACCGCCCCATGCTTGCGTCGGCGGTTACGCAAATTGACGTCAGGAGATTGGAATAAAAACACATTGGAATAGTTTTACGTTATACGGCCCCTACATTCTCATGGGATCAATACTCACCTGCTCCTCCCAGTACGACTGATGTAGCTAATAGTTCAAAGGATGGCGTAATACATCGTAATATTCTTGACGGCTTCTCCTTCTCAATACTCATTTCAACAAGCGAATTACTCAATTATGCACCGGTACAAATCGTGGCCTTTCCCTATAAGTCGCCTATAGTTATGCCGCCTTGTCGTGTGTTAGAAAGCCACTTGGAAAAACTGTCTTCAAACCAAATGCGTCTGTCATTCTTGAATAGCGCAGGTGGCAAACTATCCTAACTTTGCTTCATACACTGACTCCGTACTGGCATTGTCCATGGGTAGTAGAGGAAGTATACCCACTTTCGTATCGGTTACTGCCGTGAACAGCTGAAAGGCATCCAGCACGCATGCTGTGGACTGTAGACCCAACAAAGCCACCACGAATGCTGACGGTGGAAGACATCGCCGCCAGCGCCGCCACACGATAATTGACAGGAGAATCTGCGAATCAGGCAATTAGTTGAGATACAGCATCTAAACTATCCAATAGCTTAGGTGGTCCAGCCTGCTTAAGGAAGAAAAGATTGTAAAAAAATTATATACTCTTAAATTCACAAAGCTTTTCGGTTACAAGTTCTATTTGCCAATGGCCAGCCGCAATTTCTAATGGTATGTCCAATACCACGATTGTCCGGAGTCTGCCTCTTACGAGCAAAGATAACTTTTTGCGAATAAGGATCCAAAACACGAGCTGAGGCTATCGCCTGAATTGTTACTAAACGTGGCTGCTCCAGAAAAAGCTTCAAATATAGTGGTGAGATCAGACCCGTGGTATAGGTCGCTTTTAAAACACCTACGCCTATGCGAAAAGTTCCCCTTGATGCGGGGCAAAAAAAAAAAATAATGAGATTGAAATGTTCCGTATTTATAGCACATTGTTTCAACATGCTGACTTTATCGGCGTATGATATTGTCACGAGGAGGGTTACAACCCGAAGTGCTTCGACTTGAGAAGATTTCAGGCCAGGAAATACTATTTTGCCCAGGAATGCCATAATCGGCACGTTCGTGGAAGGTCCACAGGCATGGCGTCAGGGGCTCAAGCAGAAATTGTGCAGTCGTCCAAGGGAGAAAGCTGGGCTAGTGAGCTCTCTTGACAAAGAACTTGGGTGGAAATAGAGAAGCTTAGGACAGGGAGAAATGTTCTATTGTTGGCAACAGCTACAATGGTGTGCGCAAGTGCGAGGTTGCTGGCGAAGATTACATCAGTTACCGGAGCTACTATATAGTCGCCATCAGGGAGTGACGGCAACGACGACATAGGTACGTAGGTGGCAGCTTAAGGTGGAAGCCGAACTCTAGGGGAAGTAGGCAAGAGTGATTTGCAGAGGGGACATCAGGGCACAAAGGCAGTTCGAGCTGTAGAACACCGGTCGAGCAATCGAGGAGGTCTGAGTGAGCGGTCAAGAAGTCGATGCCAACAATGTGCACATACCAAGCTATTCGGTTTCCGGCAAGTACACGAACTATAGAGGATATACCGCCGGCGTAAGGACTTTTTTAGTCAGCAGCCGAGCACAGCACTCATGATAAAAATATGAGCCCCAGTGTCAATAGGAGCGGCAACGGTCCGTCATTTAACAGGAATACCACAAAAGTTGCGTCTGCAATTAACGGTTGGCCGAGGTTTTTCAGTCCAGGTTGCCAATGCAGCTTCACTTCCGGAAGCTGCACTCTCTAGTTTGCGCAGAGATGCCCGGAGTAAGCCGGGGATGGAGAGTGGCGCCGTTGTGGTGAGCGTTACTGACGACCCCGAGGTGACGGCGAGCGGCTTGACCAGTCTCTCTGAGCAGTGACTTCTGTGTACAGTGCGTCTGAGCGTGGAAACAAATGGAGAGGTCCAGAATGCCGATGGCGGTCATCGTGAAAGCTTGGTCGGGAATACCTTCGGCTGCGACAGTGGCGAAAAATGTGGCCAACACGAGAGCAAAACAAGCAGATCGGTCTATCGTCCGACATACGCCATTCAGAATGATTTCTGCAGAGGGGTGGGAAACGGGGAACTGAAGCAGCAGCAGCAACGACTGCGGTATCGTGGTCTTGTGTGTTATGACCCGTAGGACTCATGGCGTGAGAGGTGTGAATGGCGGTAAGTGAAGGTAGAACGGCCATTTTGGCAACCTCTTGACGCAGGGCGGCTTGAATTTGAGATGTGGTTGCCAGGTAATCGTGCACAAGGGCCTAATAAGAAGCGAGAGCCATGTCCTCTAGTTCTCGGCGAACAAACTTTGTGAGGTTGTCGGAAGTCGAGAGCGGATGAGGCGTTTCCGGATCGTCACTCGAGAAAATCGCAGCGGTGTTAGGGAGCCCGTCAAAGCGCTGAGTAATCCCCTGCTTTTGTTCTTACAGGGAAGCAAGCTAAAGGCATCGTCAGCTATACCTTTCAACAGATTTCCGACCTTGTTCACCTCCACCATGTCTTCATAAAATTTGCGGCACAGGGCCAACACGTCTCAAGTATACGCGACGCAGGATTCCGTGGACGTCTGAGCTCTTGACGCGAGTTCATCCCTCTCTGCCAGCTGTCGTCCAACTGGTTGGCCAAACAAGTTGTGTAGCTTCTGCTTGCATACGTTCTCACTTATCAATTTTTTTTTCATGTGTGTTAAACCACACGCATGCTGTACCCTTTAAATAAAAGAATATGCTGGCAAGCATCCTCGTCTCGTCCCAGCCGTTGTGGTCACTGATGCACCCGTATGACGCGAGCTGATCTCCCACGTCATTGATGTCCATGCCACAGAATCTGCCGGGGAAGCGGCGGTACGAAAGGATGACCGTTGACAGAGATGATGTCGACTGCCTAGAGTGCGCGCTGTCTTGAGGTATCGTGATGGGCCAAACGTTGCGTATGCTACGGGGGTCATGGACCGGCTTGTAGGGACGGGTTACACCGCACCGCCCATTAAAAAAATGCTAGGAGAAGTATTTAATTGGCAGTAGCTAGTTGGCATAAGTCAAGCTACACAGCAAAAGAAAGGCAGGCTTCCGCCTAGCTATAGCGTTCATTCATGCCCACACCGTTGCCGTCTTTATCGCATAACCATGACAATATAATGGTTGTTCTCCGTCGCAGTATGCCACAAATCGCAAAGGCGTGACCAAACTGGCAACTTTGAGTCTTTAGGTAGAGTGTGGTTTTCAATTTTAGTAGTCCCGCCAGTTTCGGCCACCATGACAAATTGTAGAACTCACATATTCACATTAGTTAGTTTTTGCATTAAAAATAATCATTGTTACAAAGCACAAAAATGGACCACACAAACACATACAATGAAGTACAGAACATCCATAGAAGCTTTCGTAAGCATTTTAAGTGAACAAGTCCAGTGTCCCAATTTAATGCTTTCAATACAACATAAAGACTATTCACACTCAATGTTGACAATATCGCCATTATTTTTTTTTTTGGTCATAACGTCAAACAGGGGAAAATTCCCTGAAACTTCAGTCTCTAACTGAAATATATTAAAAATTACTTCAGTTCCGCTTTTCACATAAGAATCCACTTAGTAAATCGTGCTCTCACTAAATTAAAGCTAGTTCCAAGTTACAATGATCAGGGATATCAACTGCAGTGGATAACACGGGATAAAAAGGAGCAGGCGATAAAGAGAGACAAAAAATACAGCTTTCCCAGACTCTTACCAAATGATTCCAAAGCCTGATGCGTCAGGCTATACTTTCTTTTGTCCATTGAGTGTCGCGATATGTCCTATGAGCAATGTTAATCGTTCGTTCGGAAAGATAGAAACTTCGTTTTAGTAAATATTTTACCGACATTCTGGTCCTGTCTAACATAGCGCAGTAATACAAAGGTACTGACAGAAAACGTTTTTTTATTGCTTTATTGGATAGCCGTCGACACAGAAATTACGCTTTGAAGTCTCAATTTTACCTGACACCACCGCAAATAATAATTTAGTGCGACCTTCTAGTGCGACCACTCGAAAATGCGTGCCAATATCAGCGTGGCTTCGGGTGTGAAAAAATGAGACACATCAAGTCATCAAAACCTGTTGTGGTGGTTTCGCGTGGTACCAAATACCACTGGCCCGCACGCACACACCACGACCGTGGTGCGGAAAGCTGAGTGCATTGAGTACTTGAAGAGACCAGAGTGGAGAGCCGGTCACCCTGTATTTTCATAGGAAGGACCGATCTGACAGGTTTTCGCGACGCAGTCATTGTATATGGCCTTAAAGCACCACACATGGACGCCTGGCGGGCTCTTAAGTTGTTTGTGGCACTACGTGACCGGCACCTTTACTTTTAATGATGTTCTGAATGCCCCTTTAGACGTCCGATGTCACGCTGGGCTTGACGCGCCTTTTAAACGGATCGTTCCGGAGGTGAAGCAATTAAGTATACACCCACTCCATATTGTGCTTCCAGATGATCAGCAGTGGCTCGGGAATAAAGAGCAGGACTTGGCCTTCCAGCGCAGCAAGGAGCTAATCTGCCAAGCCTGTCGTCCTGACCGTACATGCGTCGCCGTACGGCGTGCCAGCCGTTCTGGCGCACCGGGACAGGGATTGCCAGGAACGCCCTGTGTCGTTTGCTGCTCGTCGGCTTCATGCGGCAAAGCAATGTTACAGCCAGCTGGACGAGGAAGGCGTGGCCCTCATATTCGGGGTCGAGCGCTTTCACCAGTATCTGTGGGGGCGGAAATACGAGGCAGTCAGGGACGACAAGTCGCTGTTGGGGCTGCTGGGGTCTGACAAGGCGGTTCCAGTGCAGGTTCACCTCGAGTGGTACGCTGGGCCTTGAGGCTTGCGGTCTACAGCTACCAGCTGGTCTACCGTCGGGGAAAAGACCTGAGACCTGCTGATGCCCAAAGCCACCTGTCCCTGCCAGAGGTGCCTGGTGCCGTTCCAGAGCCTGCTGAAGTGTTCATGCTAGAGCATGTGTACCCCGAGGTACTCTCCAGGCCTGCGCAGTCACAGGCAACCAGCTGGGGCCCAGCCCTGTCTCAGGTGGTCAATGCGACGTCCCGAGGGGAGGAATTGGTTCAGCGGGCTTATAGCCACAAGGCCGCCGAGCTGAGCCTGCAGCAGGGCTGCCTACTGTGGGGTTCCAGGGTTATGATCCGATATTGTCTCCGGTTCAGGGTCCTGCAGTGGCTGCACGCAGCTCATCCTCGCGTGGAAAAGAGAAAGATGGTGACCCGTTCCCACGGTTGGTTGCCTGGCCTGGACCAGGGCATCGTTCGCATGGTGCAGAGCTGCCAAGTCTGCCAGGAGCATTAGCGGGCATCATGTCATGTGGATGATCCCCTGGACGCTCCCACAAAGACCCTGGTCCCGCCTGCATGTGGATTTCGGGGGTCCTTCAAGGGCCATTACTTCCTGGTTACTACTGCTCGCGGTAAGTCATCGTTTCGCCACCAACACGCTGCGGAGCATCACTCTGACGGAGGGTGCCTCGAGCCCCCCTCGTTCACGAACCCGGGCGCATTATGACAAGATATTGCACAAACTTTTTTACTGACCTCTTCCTAGGCCCTAAAGCGCAAAGACTGAGTTGAGAACGCTTCTCTGGCAAACAAACAGAATGCAAAAGTAACGCATTCAAAAAAAAACATCGTTTAGTTCCGTTACACCCAGTAAAATTATTTCAACCAACATGAGAATGTTTTCAGCTTCCTCACATCCAACATGTTACGAAAACAAAAATTCTGCTTAGCATCAACACTGCAGTTAGAAACATACACGGTGAGATATTTAGCACATATATTGACACAGTATGGCATAAGCTGCCGTTGTGCCAATAAACTTCAAGCGCTCGCGCTATCACGTATGGCGTGGGCATATGTTACAACGAAGTGTTCTGTACGAAATATTTGAGCGTCTAGACACAACATAGTATGGAGACATTTGGTAATTCTCCAATAACATATTAAATGTTTCTGAAGAAGGGCATACAAGCCTATATATCTGCTTTTGAGGAGCGAACACTCTTTTAGAGAACGGTGAGATCATCTTACCAGAGAGAACGCCATGGCTAAAGTAGAGCATGCTTCTCGCAGCACGGCTCCGCTGATGCAATTGTTCATATTGGCGTCCTCTAGCACCAACCAGCCTTTAGCAGTGCTCAGTGCAGCAGAAAGAACCAGTAGCGCCTGCAAATGACAAGTTATAATGTTACCAAGTTCGTCAGCAAAACCTGATGCAGTATTGTCGGCCTCAATAAGCGTCAAGCTTATTATATAGCAACAATTATACTAGGGGAATCGGGAGGATCTACCGAGATCTTTAAAACTGAGCGGCGCTGATAGAAAGGTTCTGTTACCGGTAAAACAATATTCACTGCAGCAGAATATTCGCTGACAAACTTTCTATCTAAATAAGATTCACAAATGAGCATTGCAATCAGTAACATCAACGTTTATGTTCCATTTGCAACAATGCAATAATACTTAAGACGTACTAATTCAGTATAGGAATGAACGCTACGACCATGGAAAGTGTTGGAACATGCATGTTCGAAGCGCTCCCCCCGCAGTGGGGACGTTGTTAGCCACCCTCATTGTTAATATTACCATTCGTTATGCCATTATTATTTTCAACATGCAGTGGCATTTGTTGGAGAAAATGTTAACCGTAGATGACAATTCAAGGAATAATCAAAGGTGCCGCTTTAAGTGTCATGGGCTTAGTCCAGTATTTTTAATTCCATTATTGAAAAGCTCTGACAGGGATTACATGTAAACCTATATTAAACCATGTCAGGCGTAACCACATCATCCCCCCCCCCTTTTTTTGAGGCTGGCGCAGCTCAGAGAGAGATAAAAGCAAAAGAAAGATAAGGAGGTTAACCAGAGTATATCTCCTGTTGACTGCCCTGTACAGGGGAAGGGGAAGAAGGTAACATTGTTAGATAAGAAGAGAAGAATGAAAAATATAAAACTGCCTGTATGTGGCGCCTTCACAGTCTGTTAAGCTGCCACAAAGTCATATACACAGTGAATGCCCCATTGAGACATACCATGGCACACAGAATATAATCACAGTTTGTGGCATAGTACTGTGTGTTTTAGGAAACGCAGCAGCGCCTATAAAGGGGCTTGTACTAATGTCCATGTAGGCAAATGTCCAAGTATTTTGCTTTCTGTAAGTGGGTGCTCGTCCAACTAGTTTAGCGTGGAGGAGAGCGCTAATCTTTTCTGGTTGAATCAAAAACACTCACAAAGAAGGTGTGCAATTTTTTTTGCTGCACCCGCAAAAGTCACAACGTAGGCTTTTGGACTTTTCATTGATAAAAGAGTACGTATTTAAATATGCTACTAGCAAGAAATGGGTGGGTTAGAAGGCTGCAGTCCCGTCCTCAAGGTGCCGGTGAAGCTTGCAGGTGTACGGATAGATGACGCTGCAGAGCCAGGGTGGAGGCGAAAGGGAAGAGGAGGACACTTTAGGATGCCGACTACTCATGCGTAGAAAGTAAAAACAGGACAAAAATTACTCAGTGTGTTGTCGTAGTCCGACACAGTATCCATCCAAAAGTAACTGAGGGCGCCGTTACTATGTCTGAGGCCTTGGGGTTTAAACATAGTAGGGGAAAAGCGGACAGCTCTGAACGGGTAGGGTTAATACTAAAAGGCAGCTTGAGGAATTGGTAGTGAGTAGGCAGAGAAAACACGTATCGAAACTAGAAGTTTATTTTGCACCATAATGAATTATTTCTGATTGGATGTCTTCTTGGCTACAACCATGGGTCTTAAAAAGGAAGTTTTACCTCGGGACAAATTTCGCTGAGGCCTATTCAAATAAATGTAAAACGCAAAAATGCTTTTATGAGATAATCGCCGGACCGATTTGAATTATATTTGTTCCATTTGGGAGAGAAGGTTATATTCTAGCGACTGTAGCAAGCAAAATATTAATTTAGGCCCTGAAATGCTTCCCAATTACCGAAAATTGGTCACTGCAGGAAACAGAAGCACGTAGTACAGCAATCCATAGCCTTGCACTAAGAAGCAGGTATCGTAGTTCTGTGAACTGCCTGTTTTAGGTAGGTTAAACGAGCAAATGTTATATACGAATTTGCAGCTTACGCGAATGTGTTACAATGCCTACAAGGGTTAGGCAAAAACACAATTCGCAAAGTGTTGGTACACTTTAGAGCAATGTAAAATACATAACTTTTGTCCGCGTTAGGTGTATTATTAGCTACAGTTTACAGATTTGTGATACCGTTTTTATAGCTGAGTTGCAGAATTCTAAACTTATTGGACTTCTGCTCAGACATCTTGAAATCGTCAAAAATACTTATAAAACATCGACGGCCTAAATAAAAAAAAAACTGCGTGTCACAGTCACTAATTTTAACCTCCTCTTTCAAATGTAGTAAATTTCATAAAATTCGGCCCAGCGGTTGGCAAGAAAATTAGTTCTTCCCATAGAAGCCCCCGAGATAAAGCCTCAAGAAAGGAAAAAAATGCCGAGCTTGGTTACACCAGCCTGAACTTGTTTCATAGACGATACTCATACTTGGAATACGTCCAAACGTCCTTATAAACCGTTTATAAACTTTGTTTACGGTGCTTCGCGCTTTATTTTCCTGTACTCACATATAATGTGGCGCCACACGTCAAATCTGGTACTCTAAGAATCAAGAAATGAACCTCCGTATAATGTCGGACATTTGAGCGTAATCATGCCGCTATGATGATGATGGCGATTTATAGGCATCTCCTTTGAAACTGGGTGGGAACAAATCGTCACCTAGCCTGCTTTACTTACTCAGGTATGCTATCAATGCCTTCCTTGCTAGCATTCGTGTATACATCTCTTTAATCGTCTGTATCTAAATGTATATGTACAGAGCCCTCTCGTGGCAAACAAAACACTTCCCCAAGTAGCGCAGCTGCTTACGTTCACCCCTCGCATCTGCATGCACGCAGTGCAAGAACATCACGACACTAACCCTTCGCCAATTTTTCTCACATAAACCATCAGCGGAAATTGAAACACGAAGAAAAAGAAACCTAATCAGGCCATCTGTAGCACACTTGGTTGTCACCGAAGTGCGATATGCGAACAACCGCTTTCTAGGCCTAATGTGGCCCGAATGTGCAGTGCTCGCGGAATGAAGCGCTACAGGGAGCATTAAGCAGAACCCTGCATATGGGCAAAGTACTCGAGAATACCATGTCATGGTCGCCAAGAATCTGGTCACCAAAGGTTACGCGATCTGTGATCTCAGTGTACGCTCCAAAATTACGTCAATGTGACACGAACAGCAGCCGGCGGAAACGAAAGTATGCGAATTAGTTACCCCTAAATTGATGCGTTTCATTCCGTGAGCACTGTACGTCTTGGATAATTTATTTATTTATTTATTTATTTATTTATTGATTTCCAAATACTGCAGGAGTAGAGCGCAACAAACACAAGAAACAGGAAAAAAGCAGGCCAGTAAACGTACCACACTAGGGCTTCTACAAAATCTGACAGTGCCAACTCACGCACGGAAGCTACTAACTCGTTCCAGCACTCGACAACTTTCAGGAAATAACTGTGTTTAAAAATGTTAGCGCGCGCAAAGAAAGGCTTTGTGTGACAAAGTCTAGTTGGAAACGCAGAGGCTTACGCGATGTAATAATCAGCGGATAGTCGACAAAACGAGTGAACAGTTGAGTGTAATAGCTTCATAGAATAAGTGGGTCGCCGTGTGCATAGCAGAGATAAATTTAAAAAATTCATTGCGGACAAGGGCGAAAAATCTCGTTCGTAGCGATGACAAATGAAACTAACTGCGTTCCATTATACAGATTCAATTTTGTTGATGTGACACACTTTATATGGGTTCCAGACGCATGACGCGTACTCTAACACAGGGCGAATAAGTGTTTTATGGATCAGATTTTAGCGTATTTTGGCGATTTAGATAACGTTCTTCTTATGTAACCTACATTTTTTTTAGTGCTGTAGATGTAATGTGATCAATATGCTGTGACCAGTGCATGCTGTGTGTGAAGGTAATTCCAAAGTATTTGCAGACCTGGGGCCCTATAACGTAAAACAATTCCGATGTGTTTTTATTGTACTCTCCTGACGTCCAATTTGCGTAACTGCCGACGCAAGCACCGGGCGGTCATCCGCAGGGTTTTCTGAACAGACCAATAAAACACTCTCCTCGTTCATAGGAGGTCACTTTTGTTTGCTTTAAAAACGAATAACATTGCGTACATTGAGCGGCTTGCCCTATCTAATTGGCTGACAAGAGGCGAGGAGCACGCTCAATTGGAGAGGGATTCGACAGAACCGAGCCATTGCACGGAAAGTCGATAACCGCTGAAAAAGATGGGGTGCTATAACGTAAAACTATTCCAAACTTTCCTATTCCAATTCTGAAATCAGCCTTCCGCGATTGATCAAAAATATTTTTGGGCCACACCCACTTAACCTGTCTGTCACGCGACGTCACGAAAACCGCGATAGCTCCCCATCTGATATGAAGTGTACACGCTGATTATGCATGATTTCACCGAAAAAAGAAAAATACTTATTTCTGATTTGACGCCTTTTCGCCATTAGGTCCCCGGCTATTGGTCAAAAGTTTTCTGGCTGCAGCCACTTCACCTGCCTGTCACGCGACGTCTCAAAACCGCAAGAACTGACCGCGTCAAAGTGACGTGTGCGCATTAAAGATGCATTAATATTCCGAACAAAACTGAATTTTCTTCTGAATAGCCGCAGGCTGCCCCGTTCTGAAAGGAATAAAAGATGGCTGCCGCAGATAGCTCAGGTGCTGACTACTCGCACCTGCCTGAGAGCATGGGTTCATTTGCGTATAATAAAACTTCCTGCGTGGCCGTGTAGCGTTTCCGAGCACTTTTGGCACGTTTACGACCTCATTCTGCCAACTCTTCATTGCTGAGGGTCCATTTTAGTGTAATTCTTAAGCTTCGGTTGCATGCCGCCCCGATTTCGGACCAGCCACCGCAAGCTAAGTATGAGAAAGCGGACCAATCGCAGACGCCGGCATCACCTTCTTCATCCGGTTATCGACTTTCAGTGCAGTGGCTCAGCCCTATAGAATCCCTCTCCTCTTGAGCGTGCTCCTCACCTCTTGTCAGCCAATTATATAAAACAAGCCGCTCAGTGTAGGCAATGTTATTCGTTTATCAAGCAAACAAAAGTGACCTCCTATGAACGAGGAAAGCGGTTGATTGGTCTGTTCAGACAACCCTGCGGGTGACTGCCCGATGCTTGCGTCGGCGGTTACGCAAATTTGACGTCAGGATATTGGAATAAAAACATATTGGAATAGTTTTACGTTATAGGGCCCATGGTGCCGGTTTCTGTGATTGATCCGCTTTCCTTACTTAGCTTGCGGTGGCGGGTCGAAAATCGCGGCGGCATGCAACGTAAACTGAAGAATGACGCTAACACGGACCCTCAGCAATGAAGAGTTGGCAGAATGAGGTCGTAAACGTGCCGAAAGTGCTTGGAAACGCTACACGGCCACGCAGGAAGTTTTATTATACGCAAATGAACCCATGCTCTCAGGCAGGTGCGAGTAGTCAGCACCTGAGCGATCGGCGGCAGCCATCTTTTATTCCTTTGGGAACGGGGCAGCCTGAGGCTATTCAGAAGAAAATTCAGTTTTGTTCGGCAAGTTAATGCATCTTTAATGCGTACACGTCACTTTGACGCGGTGAGTGATTGCGGTTTTGTGACGTCGCGTGCAGGCAGGTGAAGTGGGTGCAGCCCGAAAACTTTTGACCAATAGCCGGGGGCTAATGGCAAAAAGGCGTCGTATCAGAAACAACAGTTTTTGTTTTTTTCAGTCAAATCATGCATAATCAGTGTGTACACGTAATATCAGATGGGGAGCTATCGCGGTATTCGTGACGTCGCGTGAGAGACAGGTGAAGTGGGGGTGGTGCAAAAATGTTTTTTTTTTTTTCCAATCGCGGAGGGCTGATTGCAGAATTGGAACAGAAAAGTTTGGAATAGTTCTACGTTATAGCGCCCCTGTGTCCGGGGAATTATTGCGTTGTTGAAAGCTTACACATACTGTGAATGAAAATGGCTGTTAGTAAATGACACTGCTACGATTTTTTGAAAGTTATTGCGCATCTGCCAAGCCGTGCACCATGTGCAAAATCAGGCGATGGAATCCTGAAGGAAGTTGTGATCACTAAGAGAAGAAACTACCTCGTATAGGAGCAGTCATCCGGACAAAGACAGATTTTGGCTTAATATGGCTGGGAAGGTCATTTCTGGGTATTAAAAAGAACAACGGTCACAGAACAGAGTCCTTCGGAGCACATGATGTTGCATTTTCAGTGGCGGGCGAACTGGAATTAAATGAAACAAATTGAGCTGGAGTATAAAACGGTTAGGTATCCAGTCGATTAGTCGTGGATGATTTGAACTTACGTTCACTTTACTTAGTAGCTTCTAGTGTATAACGGTGTCAAAGGCTTTAGAAAAGTCTAAAAATAATGCACCAATTTGTTTGCCAATGCCGAGGTTGCTAGTAATACCATGTGGGGAAAATTCCGCCACTTGCGTTGTTGCGCTGAAGCCGCGACGAAATCAGCGTTGTATGTCAGACTGAAGGTTATTCGTTTCATGGTGTTCTGTTGCATGCCTGTGCATCAGATGCTCCAGTAGGTCTGTATGACTTAGATTCATATTGCAAATGCTCACGAACCCGCCGCTCAGGGACGCAGTTCAGTCGTTTTCGGCTTGTTGGAGTTTGAATTTACACTAATAATTCGTCTTAAGATCATTAGTCGCCTTCAAAAAGATAAGTACACTTGTCGAAACCCGCTTTTACCTTGTTACCGTTTTTCTCATGTTCGTTGTGTGTAATATGAGCACAATGCGCTATTATAAAGATCGTATCCCGCCCAACGTTAGCCAACCTTCTAATGAAGGCAGGCTCAATGCATGTGCGAACCATACGGATCCATTGTTGTTCTTAGGCATCTTGCTCAACTTGGAATTTTTTTGTGCTGCAACTAAGAATACCGCACCATCATGTTGAGTAGGGAACATTTTTGTGTAATATTTTAGAGCGAAGCTTTCTTTGCCTCTTCCTTCGACTTTCCCGCCGTCGCCGCAGCTCAACGTATTACCCAAAGAACGAGCGGAGTGACCACGTTTTCGTGATTAGCGGCGACAGCGCTTGCACTCGTGACCAAAACATAGTGCGTTGGTAAAACCGTTGGTAATATCGATGAACTATTAAGCAATTAAATGTATCCCGCAAAACGATTAATTCTCATCGCTGTCCACCTTTGATTTGATCGACTGAATTGATTAGACGAATTCGATTGATCCTTTTCTAGTGCAGGGTTCGACGAAACAGCGTCTGGCGAGAAGTGTATAATACATTTTCTTCTTGACAGCAAACAAACGGTCGCCAAAGTTTGAAAAAAAAAAAAACCGAGTCTATGACGTTTCTAGTCACCTACGGGTCTCTTGATCACATAAAAGCGAGACAAGTTCGGCCGTGCCTTATATACGTAGTAGATGGCGCAGCGACCTGGTGTATATTTCTGGTAGATTTCCACGTGTGCGATTTAGTGTAAGAGGCGTCGACTGGATTAATAATGATTCCAAAAGAAGGCGGGATGACAGTGATTTTTCCGTGTCAATGACAGCCGCAGAATTCCAATCAATATTGTGACCCGTGTTAAGGTGACGTTCAGCTAGTGCGTTGGCGTCGGTGTGCCCCTTAGCTACGTCATTTTGGTGCGGCTTGATACGTCGTCTGAAGATGCCTGTACCTCCTATATACGATGCGCGGCAGTCTTTACAAGGTATGTATTGTTCACGTTACACTGAGTCTTTCACACGTACCAGTCGGCTTCTTAATTTGTATGCTGTCAAGAAAAAAATCCTTTTCTAATGTACGACAGGAATGGCGTCAAAATTTTGAAATCATACTGGAATGGCAAAGCACGAACAGTGACTGTGCGGCTTTGGCAGAGCGATTGTCGACTGTTTTTGCGAGTCCCAAGTGACACAGAGTTCCCTACGATATACTAGAGAAAACTCTGGCACTACAGTAGTTGACCCACCATGGGAATAATGGGAAGTACATGGATTTGTCTGATCTTCGTGCTTGGGGATTCAGACGTTCTTGTGGCTTTGTATATTAGGCTTTCTATGCCTTCATTGACGTAAATTTGAGAGCAATATATGCTCTTCGAAGTGCAGAAGACGCTGTGAACACGCACAATCGCTACTAATTGCAACAATTGAGCTTGTCGTGGTGGCCAAATCGAAACGCCCCAAGCGTCTCAAGGCACTGGCATGCCCGCGATAAATTCATAGGGGCGTTTCACGTCGCCTGCCGATGCATGCGTCCGTGGCTTAAGGGTCTCGATATCAGGTCTCTGTGCTAGAGGTCCTGAGCTCGAATCCTGCCGTCGGACAATTTTATCAAGGTTTATTTATTTACTTATTACACCATACATTGTTGAAATGACGCGTTTACAAAGTCGCAAAGCTGTTTGAAGGCAGAAGGACGAAGGTTAGGCAAATCCATGTACTTCCCACAATTCCCATGCTGGCACAACCGCCAAGGTCGATCCCAATAGGTCGCAGAGCTTCGGGCAAAAAGCGGTTCAGTACAATTTCTCACCGACATCAGCAAGGGTGGTTATGGGAACAGCGATTGAAGCACGACTATATTCGGAGGGAACAAACATTGGGAAAGAGAAAAGCGTTTTTTAATTCAAGCGAGACACAGTTAGATTCATTAAACGAAAATAAAATTTCAGGTGAATTTTATATATTCGTAACGAGTTCAGAAAATACAAGTTTGTTTAATTTTATTATAACTAACAAGTACATTTTGTTTCAGCGCCCATTGTTACAGCGCCATTGTTGACGCCGCTATCACTCGCAATGCAATGCAACTCTTGAAATGTGCAGAAAGGCGCGCTCTCAAAGTTGACCTATTGAAATACGCCTGCCTCACACGTCGTGCTTTTTTGCTTGTCGACATTTGTCTGAATTTGGTGACGCGGGTAGCTTGATCGCTTCTTGACCTGTTCAGTCAAAAGGAGTGAGTTACGACCGCTAGATAATTGTGTAGTTGTTTTCGTGCGACTGCGCTGACCGACGGGCTTGGAATCCGACGATAGGATCAGCACTCTACACCTAAAGCTTTCGTCGGCCTCCAAAGAAAGTATGTTCTGTGCAGGGGTGCAATTTCGACACCCGTACGGCTGGCCTTTTCCTACATCGCTTTCCGCAGTGAAAGCTCGAAAGGCCCATAAAGTCGAATGGCGGAGCATTTGAATATATAGTTCTAAAGGCGGGCCAACAAAACAAATATCGCGCCTTCTGAAAGAAAATTACGTCACTTCTGTTTTTAAGCGATATGGCGTCACATTATTTTGTCTTCCGCCGGAAGTATTTGCTCCACATACAGATGGCGCTAAGCCCCATGAACTGCCGATTAACCGCCGTATTTTGAACATAGGGGCTCCTATGGAAGCTTCGCTACCAGGTATATTTACCTTGCAACCGCTCCCATTGCACCTCCCGTGAACTATAGCGCCAGAGTTCCCTCTAGTAATTATTCTATGAAACTCTATGCTGAGTGATGTCCAGCGCTTCTCCTCTCTTCTCCCACTCGCCACCACGCTGCACAAAGCCGGAGGCCTGAAATGTCCTCGAAATTCATGGCATACTATAGAAACCATAGCATACTATAGATCGTCGTGCCATTCCCACTCCACTAAAGACGTGGCACACCTGGCGCGCCGGTTTGGAACATGTATTTGACGTACCGATGGAGTTCCTGTCGATTCCAGCAAATGTATAGCTGCCGAGCATCTATTCTCGCATGCTGGTCGTGTGGACACTGATAGAAGGTGTCGGTCTCATCCAAACAATCAAGCCAATGACATTCCTTCGCTCTGTAGAAAAGAGCATGCGGCTCAGAATCCTAAATCAGTAATTTTCTTTTCCCCTGTGAATAATGCAGTTTCTGGCCACTATAGTACCAACTCTATTTATTATTTAACAAATTAAAAATCATTCTTTATCAAGCTTTGTGCACTTGTCTTTTTAGCTTTGTTCCACCTCTCAAACATTAGAATAGGTTCCTACAAATGTGGATAACTGTGTTTTAACCGCTTTAAATTGCCCGGCAAAAATTTGAATTAACCAATTAATCGAATAAAATCCTGCATAGAAAGCGATTAAGCGATTAAAGACTAAAACGAATAATGATTATTCGTTATGCGACTAAAAAAATTAATCGATCATCCCTAGTAGTAGGTCGCATACGGGCAGCGCAAAGGCACACAAGTACGACGAGATAAGACGTACTTCAACCCTTCTGCGTCCTTAAGTTGCAGTTCAAGCATACGAAGCATACGAAGTTGTAGCATCGATGGTGGCGAAATGCAGAAAAACGCAGGTCTACGCAGATTTAGGTGCATGTTAAAGCCCCTCAGGTGGTCAAAATAAATTTGGAGTCCCCCACTGCGGCATGCCGCGTAATGATATCGTAGCATTGGCACGTAAAACGCCATAATTCGATTTCATGTAGACAGTCATGACGTCGAACAGCTTTGCAGGTAAAAACCAACTGCACTGTGACACCAGCGGAGGTCGAGCTTTATGGCCGCGCTAGATGCGTAGCTTACGCAGCCTTGCCTTGGCTCCTGAGTATGAAACGGAATACTAAGTACTCAAATATGTCATTGGACGTTTCGTAAGCGGCTTTTTTCAGTACAACTTTATTGAAGGGCTCTCAACATGCACACAGTTTGTAAGAACACTCTGTGGTGTTTGCTCTCAATCTTTGATCATTCACATCAAACCAATTTTATCTAGACCTAAGAAATTCAATCGGTCACATTCCGCGTGGCGCAATCATTTCAAACCTTGTAAACTTACAATTCATATAAATTTTAAGTTAAAAAATGAGGTTAGGCGCGCAGGCGCGAACACAAGAAAAGGAAAACGGACAACGCAAACGCCGACTCTCAGCTGAAAGGTCACACAGTTGCGACAAAAGCAGGCAGACACAAAACTCATCTGCGCATGCGTGCTTTAGAATGGAATCACCACCTATTAAAACCCTCTCCTCAGCTTGCGCAGACAAGTTTGACGGGTGGTGATGGCATTCCTGAGCACGCATGCGGAGGCGAGTTTTGTGCTCACCTTCGTTTGCCACCACTGTGCGACCTATCAGTTGACAGCGGGCGTTTGCGTTGTCCGTTTCCGTCTGGTAGTGTCCACATCTGCACGTCTAACCACTTTACAGCGGAGTTGTATATAGCTAGAGTACCGTAGAATTATTGTACCCGCACACAAAATCTATCATCATCAATGAATCATGCCCGCGTAAGCACAAATATGCAATGCAAGCAAGCAAAATATGCAATGGCTCACAGCTCCGTAAGACAGAGGCTACACACCCTTAGCAAAGTCAAGCCAACTGTGCAAACATTCTTTGTAATCACGCATACAACGTACAAAACAGCACGTCGTAAAATGTGATCGGCTGCCTCGGAGGAACCTAACTGGGTAGTGTTGAGTATGAGTTGCGATGGGGAGGCCATGCGCGGTTAGGACTCCCGAAGAGCAGCTCGCTTACGAAGCGCAACGGCGCGAACTTAGGCGAGATCACGGCAGCGGCGCGAGGCAAACGCCACCGAACGTAGTGCCCGAGAGGCCGACCCTAAGCGGCAGGCCAGACGGGACGACGCGTGTCGCGAATCCGAGGATGCGGTGAAGAGACGCAAGTGTCTCCTCGATGCCGACATGCGGTGTCGAAAGGTCCATGGCCGCCCACTTTGCGTGGCTTAGTTGGGATGACACTACCCCTCTGATCGTTGTCGGCGATTTCAATGTGGATGTGGCGGCACCGAAAAGGAAATGGTTTGCACATTTTCTGTTGGAGACGTTTCGTGTGCGATGCCACACCCGTCCGTCCCAATTGACACCCAGCCACGTACGTGCATGTATTTGACATCATCAAAGAATGGATCTGCAGGTGCGAGTATGGCGATCAGTGCATATCACGCGACCCCAAAGCCATTGTGGCCGTCGTCACTAAGTGACAATGAGTGGTGCAATGTAGTCTTTCCGACAAGTTTCCTTACCACGATGTTTACAGCTCCGCTGGTCATCCACCTTCACATGGCGGAATGGCCTTGAATTTTTCTAACCTGGATCCCTGCCAACTAGCTCAGCTTTCTCTCGTTCTACACTTCGTATCACTCAAGGGCGTAGATAGACAGGGTCGGGGATATGCTTCTAACACACTGCCAATGTAATTAGACATTTCTGGAGTAAGTATTCTTAGACGTATTTATTTTCTGGTACGCATCAAAGACATAACCCGTGTTATTCATCCTAATATTAAGAGCCGTTTAACTGTCACCGATTGTTTTATCTCGGAAGCCGCATTATTTTAGTAAGTTGACTTGAGCAATAAAATATCCTAATTAGTAGGCGTTGTATTTTGTCATCTACGGCGCTAAACTCGGACAAGGCTTCCAGTCACCAGCCATGGTTGCTTAGTGGCTATGGTGTTGAGCTGCTAAGAACGAGGTCGCGGGATCCGATACCGGCCACGGCATCCGCATTTCGATGGGGGCGAAATGCGAAAACACCCATGTACTGAGATTCAGGACCCAAGTTAAAGAACCCTAGGTGGTGCGAAATTTCCGGAGTCCCCCGCTACGGCGTGCCTCATAACGAGATCGTGGTTTTGGCACGTAAAGTCCCATAATTAAATCTCTTAAGAGGAAGCTTTAGCTCGGGCCCAACTCCGACGCGACCTATTCAAATACATGTAAAAACGCAAAAACATTTTTCTGAGATAACCCCTGGACCGATTTTAATGAAATTTGTTGCATTTGAGAGAAAAAGTTAAATTCTAGTGACTGTTGGAAGCGGAATTTTGATTTAGGGCTTGACGTTTGTTAAAAGGATTTTCAAAAATTAAGACGTTTGAAATAAATAGAAGCACGGAGTTTACAAGCTAATAGCTCTGCATCAATAACAGATATCGCGATTCTGTAAACGGAATCCATTAGAACATTCAAAGCGGACAAATTTCATATGTCAGTTTACATCTTACGTGAATTTGTTACGTTGTTTACGAAGGTTCTGCAAAAGTTGTGATTACACATTACTCCATTTTTTTAGGTTCATGTGTAACATATTAATTTTGTCCGCTTTAGATGTGCTATCAGGTACAATTCACAGAATTGCGATATTATTTTTTCTTGCTGAGTTACGGAGTTGTAAACTTCATAGTTTCGTTTTTTGAAAATTTGCGATTATTGCCAAATTTTTATAAAAATTTGACAACCTAAATCGAAAATTTGAAACCAACAGTCACTAGATCTTAAGCTTTTCTTTTAAATGCAGAAAACCCCGTCAAATTTGGTGCAGTGGTTGCCGAGAAAAACGAATTCTTTTACATGTATTTAGATAGGAGCACCCGAGCTAAAGCTTCCTCTTAAGGCTTCCACTCACTACTTACCACGCAAACACGTGCGCGAAACAAATACACATTTTCTGTGGCATTAAAGGACAACGCTGCACAAGAAGCGAAAACTTAAAGAAAGAAAAAAAGAATTTTATTTACACTTTTTTCCCATCTACACATATTACGAATACCAATGCAACTTCTCACAAGGTTCACTTGTTACACTGTGGTAAGGATAAAACGGGACGCATATTAACTAAAAATTTCACATTGTACGTAGAATTGCAGTGCACTTCATACTTAACAAATATGCGAGAATAGCTTCTCCTATGCGATTAGTAATTGGAAATAAAATCTGCGTAGGAGCGTAAGAATTTAGGAGATGAAACGAGTGCTAGAAGTTTCTGTCACATCTTTAAAACGAGAAAAACAGTCTGAATGCCAATGGCGCCCGTTCAAATTTTGCCATTGAGCTCGTTGAAAATAGCCATGTCCCCCAAGCTTTTCTCATTTACCGCTGAAACTGACTCGTTTCAACGTTTATTGTCTTGTTTTGCGCACGCCATCCGTCGGCGGAACGATCTGCTTTCAGCTGTTTTTCGCGAGAAGAATATGAAGCGACAGGTGCCGTATAGCCCTGTCGCGCGGCAAATCTAACGTCATTTGCAACGAATGACATTCGCTGATAATGCTAATTGTTTCCTGTCTCACGATAAAACGTAACGACATTCGCCGGAAATGCCATTTACAAAGGATAACTCATTATCATTCGTTTTGGAACCGAATGTGCATCCTCGACACCACGAGTGTACCGGTCAGGTTGGCAAACAGTACATGCTTTTTTTGTTTAAAAATACCTATTACTCTATCAATTTTCTTACCTAATTATTACTTTAACGACATTCAAGTGCATCACACTGCGTAATTACAGAGAGATACTCTCAATCCAGTGGCTACACAGCCGTCTTTAGCTTTCGCTGCGGCAGTCATGTTGGCTCGCACCGGAGCATCGGCCGCGGCCTCTTCGATTGACTTGACGTAAATGCATGCACATGGTTTCCTGCGGCACACGCCAAGAATGGGGATATTAGGAGCCCGCATGCACATCAGAACGGCGATGACATGCAACTGCCGTTCTCGTTCCTCTTTAGCAGATGTAGCGGACGCGCCCAACGTGCTTTTCGCCATGTTGCTTGCCTTATCTTCGGCTTGGCTTGACTCGACTTCTTTGGCAATGCCGACAAGTTAGTGATCGAACAACACGGCGTGAAAGGGACGATGACATATTTCAGTGGAACTTAGCATATTGGAAAGTCATTATTGGACAAAAGTGGGTTTGAGGCTATTTTCGCATGTCTTCTTTATTTACTGTCGTCATTGTCATCATTTTCAAATGACATTAGTTTTTGGCCTTGCGACAGCGTGCCGTGATAATAACATTAATCGCAACAAGTTTGATTTGTTGGAAATGACATTACATTTGCCTTGTGACAGGGGCACGTTGACGAGAAATTTCGTGCTTTGCATTTTTTTTCGTCTTTACTTCTTTTACCTGTCTACGTGTACTGTGTTGGGCCTGCATTCACAAAAGCCTTTGACGCCGCATTCGTTCGTTCGAACGTACCATGAAGCCTGCAGTCAAATGGCAGAGAACATCTTACGAACGAGAAACTTTCTGAACTCCCTCATCTAGTGAATGTGTGTTTCGTTTCATTGTACCTACGTGAATGTTCCGAATTATGTACAGACCCGCAGAAACGCGTGTTTTTGCGAGAATTCAGCATTTCTCATAGTTTACCATCAATATCGTGATGCTTTGACTGACACTGTGACGCCGTAAGAACGAATGAAACAGTTTGAAACTGAAATATAGGAAAAAATGGCGGGTAATTTTTGCAGGTTAAGTCAAAATGCCAATGGCAGCAAGCGTGTGGATTTCCACAAACATCTGCATTATGGCTTCAAAAAATCTTGCGACTTCATTATTGACCTTTCTGGAGCTTATGCATGATCGTAACATGCGGTGATTAGTGTAATTCAGCTCACAATTACTACTAGTAGTTGTACATTACAAGAAGACGGCTTAAAAGAAACAATTGACCTATTCTGAGAACCGTTGTACAAACCTGTGTCTAGCGATGTGCACACCTATACAGTGTGGTGATTATTCCGTGCGTTTAATATTACATAACAGAATGAATGAGCTTTCTCCCTTAAATAATTTGCTTCTCTGAGAGACGCTTTCCGGCAAGAATTATACTGAGCTTCCAAGAACACGTTGCAATCTCGTTTCTCAATGAAGGTCTACGGAATTGTCAAAAAAAAATTTACTCCCTACTGTTGATTCCCATGGTGGTCGAATGATAGCAGTGTCCCCACATTTTTAGTAACACCGCATTAGACGATGAAAAATCGCCACTCCGTCGTTCAGGGCACGGTAGACTCACAACTTACAGTTTGCACAACACTTGAAGGCAGCGTGGTGTACGAAGAAAAAAATATGGAGAGATAAAGGTGTCTCGGTCAACCGGAAAAGCGTGCGGTTGTATATCCTACACAAGGTAAACGGGTGCAAGGCGAAGAAGGATGAGAGAAAAAGAGAACTTTTCCTAAATACAAGCGTACAGAAAGAAAGTATCGCATGGTCAATGGCGATCAGCCAGGTCGTTCATGTTAAGAAACCCAATAGTGGTTTCGGAGCCTCATGCGTCCATGAACGGCGATTTGTGTGTTGTAGGGCCTCGCTGTGGTCGATACCCACTTATTTGATGCCCCAGTGCAGTATTGCACTTTGTGGCGTGTTCACGCTTCACGCACAGGAACGAGAAGGGGAGGAACTCAGAGGCCCGATTTTTGTTAGACAGAACCATATGAAGCCAACAGGTAATGAAGCCAAGGAAAATATAGGGGAATCTATTTGTTGTTTTAGTTGAAATGCAGAAGAATCGCGTAAATGGAAATAAAAGCGAACGGAAAAACAACACCCCGTCCGTGGGAGCCGAACCTGTACACAACCTCCGCAATACGAGTTGTCGGTCCGGCTTCCATTGGCCGCAAGTTGTCTTGTTTTTGTTTTTTAGCGCAGCTCTAACGAGCACAGCAATAGACATAGGCGTATTTACAGGAAGGGCAGGAGGGGGCGGCACTTCCCCCCTCATTGTCATAAGTGGAAGTGGTGCAAAATATGCCATTTTCCCCCGCTTTTGAAAGTAGGCACTTTAGGCTTCACGCTGGAAAGCCTAACAAAACTAGAGCTGCACGAATTAAATTGTCTTTGTTAATAAAGTGGTCACGTAGGTGATGCTTCCCTTTACTACGTATCCCCTGCTTGGGCAGCGAGGATTGTCTGTTATGCCTCCTCGGGGTGCACTGTAGCGGAGGACGCGTAGTATTCTCCATACACGTTCCCGTTGTGGAGAAGGCCTGGCTCTGGACACTTCCCTCCTTCACAAATGTCAGCTTGCGCTATTTGCAACACGCCCACTTTTGGGACCACTATATCCGTATTTGAAAACACAGCCAGCTTGCTGTATTTTACCTGCGGGCGAGGAGGAGATCAGGATAAAATATTATAATCAGCCGAGCCAAACTACTGATGCTCTATCGGCATCAAATCTTTGGAATATCAAATGGTGAAACTATTGAATCTCCACCAGAATAGCCTACATGGCATTGCAGTTCCACTATCTAATCACCATCACAAGTCTTACAGATATAACACAAATTTCGTTGTGTAATCACGATTAATCGTAGATATGGTCGTGAAAATGGCCTTGATCAAACGTGCAGAGCCATTTCAATACACACAGAACACTGACTTGAATTTTTTGCTAAAGGAGTAACTGTGTCACTTCTGTGTCGTGAGACGTGGATGGGAATGAAGTCACCATTATTTCTGGCGACACAATCCAGCACGCCGTTCGCGATTGAAGTAGGAACAATAATTTTAATTGTTGTAGTCATATAGGAGGTTGTGGGGCCAAGTACTGCACCAGGGTGGCCAATCCTGCTCTGGTGAGGGAGTGCGTTACCAGTTCTTGTCATCGGGATCAGGCCGCACTCCAGGCCTGTTTGTGCAATATTATCAACACGCGGATTTTTTTTTAATCCGGTGGCAAATTGCGCGGCACCGGGATTCGAACCACGGTCCTCTTGCACGCGAGGCGGATGCTCTACCTCTACGCCACCGCTGCACTCCTGAATGATGGGTGTAACGTTAAGGAACAAGAAAATAGCAGATTGGGTGACGGAACAAACGCGAGTTAATGACATCTTAGTTGAAATCAAGAAAAGGAAATGGGCATGGGCAGGACATGTAATGAGGAGGGAAGATAACTGATGGTCAATAAGGGTTACGAACTGGATTCCAAGGGAAGGGGAGCGTTGCAGGGGGCGGCAGAAAGTTAGGTGGGCGGATGAGATTAAGAAGTTTGCAGGGACGAGATGGCCACAATTTGTACATGACCGGGGTAGTTGGAGAAGTGTGGGAGAGGTCTTTGCCCTGCAGTGGGCTTAACCAGGCTGATGATGATGATCATGATGATGATGATGAATAATTTTAAATTGAAGGGTTGAATACTAATATGCCGAAGACAAAGACAATGTTCAATAGCTTGGCAAGGGAACAAGAGCTCAGGATCGCCAGTCAGCCTCTGAAGTCTAAAAGAGTGGGTTTATATAGGTCAATTACTCACAGGGGACCCTGACCATGAGAAGTAAATTTACGGAAAAATAAAAATGGGTTGAAGTGCATACGGCAGGCATTGCCTGATCTTGATTGGGAGCCTAGCACTATCATTTAAAAGAAAGATGTAGAATCACTGCATTCTACCGGTGCTGACATATTGGGCAGAAACTTGGAGGTTGACAAAGAAGCTCCAGAACAAGTTGAGGACCGCGCAAAGAGCAATGGAACGAAGATTGTTCGGCATAACTTTAAGAGACAGGAAGAGAGCGGTGGCGATCGGAGAGCAAACAGGGATAGCCGATATTCTAGTTGCATTAAGAGTGAAAAAAATGGAGCTCGGCAGGCCATGTAATGTTAAGATCGATAACCGGTGGACCATTAGGAGTGCCAGAATAGGTGACAAGAGTAGGTCAGCAGTCGAGGACGGCAGAAAACTAGGTGGGGTGATTAAATTTAAGGCGCAAGTTGGAATCAGTTGGTTTAGGACAGGGGTAATTGGAGATCGCAGGTAGAGGCCTTCGTCCTACAGTGGACATAAAAATAGGCTGATGATGATGATAACTTTAAATTGGCAAGGGAAGTCTCAAAAAACAGTAAGTGGCGTGGTCTGGCGGTGAAATCTTGGTACTCCGAATGTAGTATATGAGATTAGTGTACGCAAGTCGCCTGTTATTAAGCACAGTATGCTTATTGCTTAAAATTGCTGTTGATATATTATTAGACGCTTGCGCTTGATTCTTTGCGTATTACGAAGTAAAGAACGTCCACGTTACCGAGCAGCACACGGGTCTCACAATGCATGACGGCGTACATGCTGCTGTACGCGCGCGAGTTTGGGAGTAAGTACCCAGAATTGTGTGGGCTCCCTGTGAGATACAAAATGCCATTGACTAGTTGTATCGTAAGTAGGTACCAGTACTATAATATTATCGCACGTAAGGCTACAGCAACACGTTGAAGTACATATCATCTGTAAAAGCATCGTTTCACATTCCAGAACTTGACTTGGCTTGGCCAAAATACTCTTGACTTGTCAATGACCAAACCTGTTGGACAGGAAACCATGAAAACACGTAACTATTATTGCAGAAATAATTTAACACTTCTAAGAACATGAATCGCCCGGACATCGGCTTGATAATCAACTTGATGGTTTCTCACAGCTACGGCCGCACTTCTCTGCCCGCCACCAATGACGGCGTATAATCGCTATCGTGCTCATTATCGCTGTTTTAAGCATGCTTCCAGTGAAAGACTACTTCCTCACTGCATATGGAAAAATGTTCCACTGCGTTTTCCGCATTACCACTTCATGAACAGACACTCAGACCGGTGGCCTAACCATTGCACCAAAAAAATGGGTACCAGGAAAATTGGTTGTCAGTCCCTTTAACGTTTCTGGCTTATACAGAAGCGTTGCGAGTAAATATTGAACCCTCATTTTTCCTTTTTCTTTTTGCGTACGTGATATATTACGTTAGCCTACTGGCCTTACTGAAGTAAAGGAGGCAGCTTCTTTATGTTTGGTGACTTTAAGGACAAGGTAGAGGGCGATGGGTAGGTAAAGTTCAAAATAGATGGGCAATGGAGGTTTTCGCCATGAATTACGCATGCAAGCACTCTAGAGTGTTTCGAGCGTGTCTAATGAGCGGGGCAGAACCTAGCTCGCTGCCCTGGCAGAACTATAAAAGCCACCTAGACCAAATTTAGCGAAAATTGGTTGTACGCTATGGAAACTCTCTGCGCGAAGTGCGCTTGAATCAAACAGCCTCAACAACAACATCTGAATCAACATCTCGTTGCGGTCGGCGCAAGTCTTGCGCAGCACTACGCTTTTCTTACGCCGCGTACCGCGTTCGCTTTCATCTTTCGCTGCGCTCGTTCGCTAGGTTACGCCGAGGGACAACGCCAGTGCTCGCCGCAATAACGAACACCTAGCAGCGCTCTAAAATTGTGTTCGCCAAAGCGCATAAACCTCCGGTGCAGGCAGGTTTTGCCCAGCTAGCACTATGTTTTGTTAAAAGCACTGCTAGTTTAACTTTGAAGGTCCTCTAAAGTGTATGATGCACCACGGAGCGATGTAATCGACATCAACGAGTCCCCCACAAATATATGATACAGCTAAAGCATTAGGCTTTAGCGTAAGCTAGCTCCGTGCGGAGAAATGGAACAGGTTTTAAGAATGGATATGATTCTGAAAGACGTATAAGCACAGCACCTGTGCAGACGTTTGAAACCACCAGACAGCGACCCCAAGGAAAGCTTAAGGGAAGTTAGGACGCTCTTTTTTTCACTGAACCGGAAAATGTATTGCTGATGAGGTTATGTTCGCGAAAAACGTCATATTCTTAACACCCTCAAAAAAGCTTGTGAAATGAAAGAAGAAGAAAACATAACGTGCTTACCGTACGATCCAACCCATCAAACTCCGTGTAAACCGTGACAGCTTTCCCCCTACCGGTCAAGAGCTGTGTTTTCTTCCACTTTCATGTGTGTCTTCTTAAATGACAATATGAAGTCTACCCTAATTTTCACCCCTTCACCTGCTACCATTTAATACTACGGCTAAACAAAAGATCATTTTTTATGCTTTCCTCCATGTCATCGTCTTTACGCTTCATGAGGTTATTCACGGAATATTGATCCCCTCTGTCCGCCTTACTTTTCTCGCTAATATGCACTCTCTGTAGCAGCAGTCCTAAGACAACTGCGATCAGATGACGCCACAACCAAGCCTAATCACCTAACGGGTAACTCTTAGCAGTTTCTGCAAAGTCGCCATTTGACGAAGCAACTTTATAGGTATAGTTACGATTGACGTTTAGCATTCTTTACCCGGCATCTTCTCTTGACGATTAACGCTCGACCGGCAAGCGTGCAGCTATGAAAGGCCCTTCACGCGTATCGTCGCTTCCTCAGAACCAGGGAGCCGGCTACTGAATCAGCGTAACCAAAGCTGACGGGCGAGACGAGCGCCCGCCTGGACGAGACTGGATCCGACATAGGCGGTGACAGCAAACAGGCACTCACGTCGAGGCGACAACAGCCACCGTCCTTCGTGGAAGCAACAACCATACCGCGAATACCACTCGACCGGAACCTGACCCTGACAAGCGGACCATCACGAGTGGCCCACTAATTGATCAAAGGGGCCAACGTCGAAGACTTCTGGGGGAACGTCGTTGCAACGTCGTTGCCGCATATGCGGCGGCGAGCGTGCAACATAAGGAGGCTACGCCCCAATGGACAATGCGACGTCATGGGCAGGATTTTGCAAACGGCTTGACGAATGTGGTTCGCCGAGAATAAGTACATTGAATTTCCCCGACAAAATAAAGGGGACAAATAAGTGCATAAAAAGTGGATCTTGAGTGTCGTGGGCGTTTGCTTCGACTCGTACGTGTGCTCCTACTTATGCTCGTACTAGTACTCGAACTCCTGCTAATATATGCAAACTCTCATCATGCAAATTTGTAAATAAGCCCTTAATCTCATCTCTTGCACGTCGCCCCGGACCTCTCGATCACCCGACACCTGCCACATCGCCATCCACGGAAGCTTATTGAGCGCTCGGACACCCGAATCGCAACAGTATGCCTGTCAGTTATAAAGGACACTCAATTCCCATTAGCAATGGCCGTAAAAAAAGACAGAAAGCAAAAGGCAAAATAACGTCACAGGCAACTTTTTTCCAAGTGAATAAAGGGCCCGTCTTGTGGCCTTGATATTTTAAAATTACTGTTCACTGCACAGATGTGCCTGTCCATTTGGATTTATGCACCTGGATATTATAAAGGAAATGATAAAATTTTGATTTATGTGCCTGGATATTATAAAGGAAATGATAAAAGCATTCATCCATCGACCTCGTGGGTAAGAGGGAAACTATTTTGTACACGCAAGCGACTGCTATCAACCCCCTCATTTGGCCGCACATGCGTCGGTGTTTGGCTGTTTTTAGTGCCGTGTATGCCAGCGGCTGCAGAACAAGCATGTTAACAATGTTAGTCAGAACGTTCTTATAATGACCAAACCATTCCTTCTCTCAGTAGTTGGTTTAAATACTGCGAAATCAAAATCAAATCACTACTTTCCTGGTAAACTTAAATGAAAATGGCAGTCTGGCTCACAAGACGGTCTTTTCTTTCGCCAAATTTTAAGACGAATACGGCAATATAGGCGTCATTTTATTTCGCGGTGTCTGAAGTGTATGAGTATTGACATGGTAGAACTTGCCCCGTGATTCGATGCTATGCAACGGTTCAAGTAGCTTCTGACTTAAAAGTTCAGTCTTAAGTATCCCTCACCGACGCGCTGGCTCTTAGGTGAATGCCGCATTAACAGGCAAATAACTCGACGAAAATATTGCCTGTTCTTGTCTACAACATAGGAGTAGCAGAAATGTTTTCTCATCATTTAGCGACAGTGTGTTTGTTGAACAGGACCCGCAGCGTGCGTGCGGTTGACTGCGTTCGCTGACTGCCTGGTGTCTGGTGTTAGATGTTATGTGCAAAGGAGGCAGGCACAACTATAACAACGACCGCTGTTGTCATACTTTTGCGACGCCGCGTATATTATTAAAGGGAAAATCAGACATCCACCCGTTCGTAGCAATTGCTACAAAGGAAACCCATACGGGTTCCTCGAAAGAAAAGCTTCAGAGTTGAAGAAAAATTCGTCCTGCTCCGGGACTCGAACCCGAGACCACCGCCTTTCCGGGGCAGCCGCACTACCATCTGAGCTAACCAGGCGGCTAGTAGATGGCAGGGAGAAGTCGAATTTGTCGACAAAATGAAGCAAAGGCAAGTGATTGACGTAGTAGTTCTGCGGAAACCCGCAAGGTGGAGAGAAGTAATTATTAAAGGGAAAATCAGACATCGACCCGTTCGTAGCGCTTGCGTTCGCGAGGTAAAATGTGTTGACAGACTGGGTGATAGCACCCCAAGTCGTTCACCTCATAGTCAATGAGTCTTCATCGCAGCTACATTTTACCGCCCATAAATGGTTCATCTCCCTTCCGCTTCGCCATAAAATGATCGGCAATATTGCCTCTTCATATTTGTATTTTCTATAATATTGTGCGACCGCTTCAATGCGAATGAGGTATCTGATGACCCGCCGTTGTTGCTTAGTGGCTTTGGTGTTGCGCGGCTAAGCACGAGATCGAGGGATCAAATCCCGGCCACGGCGGCTGCATTTCGATGGCGGCGAAATGTAAAATCACCGTGTACTTACATTTAGGTGCACGTTAAAGAACTCAGGAAGTCAAAACTAATCCGGAGTCTCCCTCTACGGCGTGCCTCATGATCAAATCGCGGGTTTGGCACGTAAAAGGCCACGTTTTTGAGGTCGCTGATTGTGCAGTATAGACACTCTATTCAAGGCGATCAAGAAGGAGCGATTCTTGCCAGAAATATTGAGCCGCAAACGCATTTCATGCCTGCTCCGAAATTTCAATACCAAAATGGCAACGTGGAAGAAGGCTAAAACAACACAATGCAACTTCAAAATGTTCGCTTTCTTTTTCTGAGTCAGGCACCTATGGACGTAACTGGAGATGCAGGTTACAGAGACACCAGAAAATTTTATGCTTCGGTTTACGATAGTTTCGGTCTGACGTATTATGAACAGCATCCAGAAATGCTAGTGTCTTTGGCCACGCTCAGGTATGTACAAGCACGGCCAAATTCGTGGAACTACCGATGCCGAAAATGCCCGAAACCCGTCTGCGCAGCGTACTGGTTTACAGGTAATCATGCTAACTGACTCAAAAATATTCTAAAACACAGATCGCATGCCACCCGAAGGGTAAATAAAGTCTATCTCGAGGAAAAGTCTGCACCTCATAATTATGAAACGCAGTGGCATTCAAACCGAAAGCACTACACGAAAGCACGGAACGTGAACATGCTCGCGGCCTCGGTTGCGTCAATCGTGTTTCTAGCTCACAAAAACCGTCGCCGCAAGCCCGTTTGTAGCACAGCTGCCGTAGAAAAATTTCGCTAAGCTATCTGCTGGGCGGCAGTTTCCCCAACCACTGCCGGTAGTTGTGTTCGTGGGATGTAGAACCATCATATATATGTACGCTCAAGATTTTCGCTCTACGAGTGCAGGATCGCGTCGTATTTTTATTGCACAGGAAGACAGTAAAAAGAAAATGAACTTTCTTCGTGCATTAAGAACTCCAGTGAGCGGCCGGCGAAGTAGAAAGTGGGGCCACCTTGACACTCTGTCCTTCGCCAGAATATCGAAGTACTATGTCATTGTCTCGACGACAACCATCTCCATGAAGATCGCGAAGGCTGTCAGTTAATCGGGATGTTTGGGAAATAACCCCTGTCGGATGGTACTATGTGCATGCATTTATATCGGAAACAACTGATAAGGATATGCAATGCTCGCTCTCGCTTTGTCTCTTTATGTTCTAATGTCTAGGAATATATACCTGGACTTTATTTACTCTACTTAGCTAATTCCACTCTAGCATTTCCAATGTTGTCACATTTACTCACGTATCACATTATTATTAGCATCATTATCAACATCATTATTATGTTTATTATTATTATTATTATTATTATTATTATTATTATTATTAGTAGTAGTAGTAGTAGTAGTAGTAGTAGTAGTAGTAGTAGTAGTATTAGTAGAAATATTGCTATTTTATTATTAATTTCAATGGTCGATCCCTTAATGCTCGAGAAGCTTGCGCACGATGGTGTTAAAGCTGCTATTGCAGCTCCACTACGCAGCTGTCTCCTCCATAGCTCCTGCTTTGTGAACATCAAAAATCAGTCTTCTTTTGTCTGTACCTCCTCCAGTGTCGTGCCTCAAGGTTCCGCGTTAAGTCCACTTGCACTTTTAATTAGCATCAGAAACGTTTCCTCAACAATCCAGAAGTCTTCGTTTCTTCTTTACGCAGACGACATCAAAAGTTTTAAGGAGACACACCATATTGAGGACAGCCACGTTCTGCAGTCCGACCTATCCTAATTCTCTAAATGATGCCAATTAAAAGGGCTTCCTCTAAATTGATTTAAAAAGACAAATGTGTTACATTTACAAAAGCCCCTCGTGTCACATTCCCTAATTTTATTTATCGTGCCGTATCGACCAGGGTTGTTGGAACACGCGATCTTGGTATGCTTTGGTGACGGCGCCTTATGCTTCTCCGCCTTAGGGTGCCTCCGCCCTCTCCGGAGGCGGAGGGGAGCGCGCGCATCGAGGCACCCTACTCCGTCTATACTCTGAGCGCGTAGCCATCCGAGGCCTGCGCGCCCTTGGTTCCGTCTGCAGACTTACAACAGAGAATCCCGTAAACCACTTCCCTTCCTCAAATTATTTATATCCGTCTTACTCCCATCATAGCGGGCGTTTTTCTTTCTTTTTTTAGGAGGTCTAATGTATTCAAAAATTGTCGGTGGCACATGGCACAAATCTAACCCTAGATATATATTACCCGACGAGGCGGCTATTACTTCTACGAGAAATCAAAATCCTAATTAAATAATTGACATAATTACACTAACTTCTTATTTATTTATTTTTCGTCGCATATTTAAATCTACGAACTATACTCGGTTAGCTTTTAACGCGTATCCGCTTGGAACGAATTTTCAAAGTGCCTGACGAAATGCATTGATGCTCTACTTGCTTTTGTGCTTCAATGCATAAAACAGCGTTTTCCTAAAGAATGTAACTGCGACGACAATGCATTTTGTTGGACACTGAAAATTAATAACTCCAAACTGGTGGTGTTCAGATAATTCGTTTCAAGTGGACACGCCTTAAAATCTAACCGAGTATAATTCGGAGATTTAGATATGTGCCTGAATGTAGTTATTGTAAAAGTTAACTGTCACAATATATTAAATATTTAATTAAGAACCCGCCATGGTTGCTCAGTGGCTATGGTGTTAGGCTGCTGAGCACGAGGTCGCGGGATCGAATCCCGGCCACGGAGGCCGCATTTCGACGGGGGCGAAATGCGAAAACACACGTGTACTTAGATTTAGGTGCACGTTAAAGAACCCCAGGTGGTCGAAATTTCCGGAGTCCTCCACTACGGCGTGCCTCATAATCAGAAAGTAGTTTTGGCACGTAAAACCCCATAATTTTTTTAATTAAGCGTTTTCATTTCTCGTAGAAGCAATGGCCGCCTCATTTAGCCATTTAAATCAAAGGGGTCAAGTTGTGCGTTCTGCCACTGGCAATTTTTAAAAGTAATTGGACCTTCTAAACACAAACACACACATACACACGCACACACACACACATATATATATATATATATATATATATATATATATATATATATATATATATATGTGTATATATATATATTATTATTACGATATGATTCCGCGAGAGACGAGCAGCCGCGAGAACGACGAAGAAGTTGGTCGGTGCCCTCAGCACGAGCGAGTGTCAGCCTGGCTGCCTGGCTCCAGTGTAAATAGCGTGTAAATAGCATCTCTCGTCTGTGTCTTTCCACACGTAACATTTCTGGTGGAGGTGCTGGGTAGGCGCGCAATGTGGTTTGAGATACGGCGGCTCTTAGCCTGTTCAAGGCGACGGCATTCTTTTATAATGGCATCGATAGTCGACACGTTGCCGAAAACAAGCAAATTGAAAGCGTCGTCGGGGATGCCTTTTAGCACATGTGCCACTTTATCTCCTTCGGACATATGATTGTCAGCTTTACGGCATAGAGCCAAGACGTCGAGGATGTAGGAAACGTATGGCTCTGTAGGTGACTGAACACGAGATGCAAGAGCCTTTCTCGCGGCAGCCTTGCGCGCAATGGGGTCGCCGAACAGTTCCCGCAGTTTTTCTTTGAAACTGTCCCAACTGGTTATTTCGTCATCATGTGTTTGGTGCCACACGCGTGGGGTGCCGCCGAGATAAAAGATGACATTGGCGAGCATAATCGTTTGGTCCCACCTGGTATCAGCGCTGGCATGTTCATAGAGCTTGATCCAGTCGTCGACATCCTGTCCCTCCAGGCCAGAGAACACACCTGGGTCACGATGTGGGGCAACCGTGACGACTGGAGCAGTCGGACAAGCTGAAGCCGTTGCGGAGGCGGGTTCGTCACCGGGAGGCATGGTGACAAGCTCGGTGTGCCGACCACTTCGGAGTTCCGTGGTGAGGACGGGGATCGCTGCTAACCCAACACTGCTGCTACGTCGACATGTGAGGGTCGACCACGTCAGACCACCACCTGTGACGACGTCATCCGCATTGTTCGCCGCGAACTCGAGGCCGCCTCTTTGCCAGCCTTCTCCACGCCGCATCCCGATCCGCCAGCAACCACCATTGCGATGATTCAGGCTGTCGTCAGACAGGAATTTGAAAACATGGGTCTGAACACCGTGTGTTCCACGTCTCGACCCAGCGTTCCCCAGTTATCTAGCGGCCCTCCTCGTCCCCGGCAGTCCTTTTCTGCCACATCTCGCCGCAACCCGTCCGAATGGCGTACACCTGATGACAGGCCGATCTGCTTCCACTGCTGTCGCATCGGCCACGTCGCCCGTCACTGCCGCAACCGATGGCCACCACCTCCTCGGATTTACGCCCCCACTTATTCCCGCACCTTTGGACCTTCTGTGTCTATGCCACCCGCCATGAACCTACTACTGCTGATGTCCCTGCTCCGAACCTTCGCTACAGCCGCTCGCCCTCACCTCGACGCCACCAGTCTCGTTCGCCCCAACCCCGCCGCTTTTCTTCGCCGCCTATCGCCTCCCGCACCCAGCCGGAAAACTAGGCACTGCAGCTTCTGGAGGTGAAGCTGCGTTGTCGACCCTGCCCTCAAATCCTCTGCTCACGTTACCTACTAACCGAAACCTTCTTGACGTTGACGTTGACGGCTATCCTGTCACGGCACTCATCGATACAGGAGCACATCTTTCTAATATGAGTGCTGCCTTCCGACGACGACTGAACAAGCTCCTCACCCCAGCGTCGGCACGCGTCGTCCGCGTTGCGGATGGCGGTACTGTGCCTATCATCGGCATGTGTACGGCACGTGTCAGCATCGCCGGCCGCCACACTCCTGTACTCTTCACTGTAATTCCTCGTTGCCCCCACGACCTTATTCTCGGCCTCGATTTTCTCTCGGCTCATTCTGCCCTAATCGACTGCTCTTCCAGTGCCCTTCGCCTCGAGTTGCCGATGCTCGCAGAACCTTCTGACGCACCCCACTGCCGCTTACGCTCCACCGGCTTTCTTCGCCTGCCGCCAAAGTCCATAGCCTACATTGAACTGTTGTCTTTCCCACCAGTTCCTGATGGCGAGTACCTCGTCACTCCTCTGCCCGACATCCCAATACAGTATGACGTCACCGTGCCTCACAGTATAGTTACTATTACTGCGAACCACACTCGCATGCCTGTCAGTAACTTTGGATTGGCAAAGCAAATTCTACCGCAAGGTATTTGCCTTGCCACCATTGATTGTCTCGGCGACCAATACGTGGCAGCGTTATCGACCGATGGTTCTCGCGACCTTAGCATGCCCATCGCGCCAGCCTCGGGCGTCGATCCCAACATAAAGAAAATGGTTGCGACGGACCTGTCCTCTACGCAGGCTGAAGACCTTTGCGAAGTATTATCGTCCTACCGCGATATTTTCGACTTTGACGATCGCCCTTTAGGCCAGACGCTCGCGGTCAAGCATCGCATTCTTACTGGCGATGCTGTGCCTATTCACCGACGACCGTATCGAGTTTCTGTGTCGGAACGCCGAGTAATTCAAGATGAAGTGAACAAAATGCTCGATAAAAACATCATTGAGCCTTCATCGAGTCCCTGGGCGTCACCTGTGGTGTTGGTTAAGAAGAAGGACGGCACGTGGCGCTTCTGTGTTGATTACCGTCACCTGAACAGCATTACAAAAAAGGACGTCTACCCGCTCCCACGTATAGACGACGCCCTTGATTGCCTGCACGGTTCCAGATATTTCTCGTCCATTGATCTTCGTTCGGGATATTGGCAGATTGCTGTTGACGATATGGACAAAGAAAAAACCGCGTTCATCACACCTGATGGCCTATACCAATTTAAAGTAATGCCGTTTGGATTATGCAACGCCCCTGCCACCTTTGAGCGTATGATGGACTCCTTGCTCCAAGGTTTCAAATGGTCCACATGCCTCTGCTACCTCGACGACGTCATCGTCTTCTCGCCAACGTTCGACACTCACCTTGAGCGTCTCACAACTATACTTGATGTATTGCGAAAGGCGAAGCTGCAACTTAACTCATCGAAATGTCGTTTTGGCCACCGACAAATTACTCTTCTGGGCCATCTATTTGACGCTTCCGGAGTACAGCCTGACCCCGACAAAACTCGCGCTGTCCGAGAGTTTCCGGTTCCGAAGACAGCCGCAGACGTTCGAAGTTTTGTAGGGCTGTGCTCGTACTTTCGTCGTTTTGTTCCAGATTTTGCGACAATTGCTAGGCCCCTAACTAATCTTTTGAAGAAAGGCGTACAATTCTCGTGGGGTACTGCAGAAGCCGCCGCCTTCTCTCGTCTCGTCACTCTTCTAACCTCACCACCCATTCTCGCCCACTTCGACCCTGATGCCCCTACAGAATTACGTACAGATGCCAGCAGTCATGGCGTAGGTGCCGTCTTAGCCCAGCGTCAGCGTGGCAAGGATCGCGTTATTGCTTATGCGAGCCGCCTCCTAGCACCATCGGAGCGCAACTATTCCATTACGGAACGCGAATGCCTTGCTGTTGTCTGGGCGGTTGCAAAGTTCCGTCCTTACCTTTACGGTCGCCCTTTTTCCGTAGTCACTGACCATCATGCTCTTTGCTGGCTCTCATCGCTAAAAGATCGTACAGGACGGCTTGGTCGATGGGCTTTGAGGCTACAGGAATTTTCATATTCCGTGGTGTACAAGTCTGGCCGCCTGCACCAAGACGCTGACAGTTTGTCGCGTTACCCTGTTGACGACTCTGACTCCTCCAATATTGCCAGTGCTTCTTGCGTGTTCTCGGTATCCCAGCTGCTTCATTTCGCCGACGAGCAACGCCGTGACGCCTACATCAGAGCACTCATCGACCGTTTTGAACACTCTCCGGCCGATGCTACTCTACGCCTCTTCGTCCTCCGCGACGGTACTCTGTACCGTCGTAACCTTCATCCAGACGGCTCTGTGTTCCTGCTTGTAGTACCTAAACACCTCCGCTCCACCGTTCTAGAAGAGCCTCACGACGCACCAACGGCAGGACACCTCGGCGTATCTCGAACCTATGACCGTGTACGTCGCCGTTTTTTTTTGGCCGGGCCTTGCCCGTTCCGTACGACGTTACGTCGCCGCTTGTGAACTTTGCCAACGACGCAAGAAGCCTTCCCAGCTCCCCGCTGGTTACCTGCAGCCGCTCGACATCCCTGCCGAGCCCTTCCATCGTGTCGGCTTGGACCTTCTAGGCCCATTTCCGGAATCTACATCAGGAAACAAGTGGGTTGCAGTCGCGGTGGACTACGCGACCCGCTACGCCGTAACCTGTGCTCTTCCGACCAGTTGTGCAACTGATGTTGCGGACTTCCTGCTACATGATATTATATTGATGCATGGTGCTCCGCGTCAATTGCTTACAGACCGCGGCCGCACCTTTTTGGACAAAGTCATTGACGACATCATGCGTGCCTGCTCAATACAGCATAAATTTACCACCTCCTACCACCCCCAAACGAACGGCCTCACTGAGCGTTTGAACCGCACCCTTACAGACATGCTATCCAAATACGTTTCAGACGACCACCGTGACTGGGACCTGGCTCTACCTTACATTACCTTTGCATATAACTCTTCCCGTCTCGAAACTGCTGGCTTTTCCCCGTTTTACCTCTTGTATGGCCGCGAACCGACGCTACCACTGGACACTGTGCTTCCGTCCGCCACAGCTTCAACTAGCGATTATGCCCTTGATGCAATCGCCCATGCTGACCATGCTCGCCAACTTGCGCGCGCTCGTCTACAAGTGTCTCAAGACAAGCAGAAACAACGCTACGACCTCCGTCACCGTGATGTCCATTTTGTGTCCTGAGCCCTCGTGTTGCTTTGGTCACCATCGCGTAAAGTCGGCCTTTGTGAAAAACTGCTTTTCTGTTACACAGACCCATATCGCGTGATACGCAAAGTGACCGATGTCACCTATGAAATCGTTCTAGCCACGCCCACGACGTCCTCCGCTGTGACAACCAGTGACATTGTCCACGTTGCCCGACTCAAGCCCTACAACTGTCCATGCCCCTTGGATATTTAACAGCACCGTGACGGTGCTTTTGCCGCCGGGGGGTAATATTACGATATGATTCCGCGAGAGACGAGCAGCCGCGAGAACGACGAAGTTGGTCGGTGCCCTCGGCACGAGCGAGTGCCAGCCTGGCTGCCTGGCTCCAGTGTAAATAGCGTGTAAATAGCGTGTAAATAGCATCTCTCGTCTGTGTCTTTCCACACGTAACAATTCATATATATATATATATATATATACGCCTCAGTTGTGTGTAATGACACAAGCAATTCCAACAGCATACTATAATTGTGCATGCACAGAAAAAAGTTAATGAATTTATACCTACAGACATCTTTTTCGGACCTCGCGCACCAACAACTTTTCAAGATTGAATAATTATCCTACACTTGCGTCACTTAGCTGCAGACATAATTATACCGACCTCCGCTTTTGCATACTAAATCGCACATGAAATCGGCACATGACCCGCCGTGATTGCTTAGACGCTTTGGCATTACGCTTCTGAGCACGAGGTTGCAGCATCAAGTCACGGCCGCGGCAGCCCCCATTCGATGGGAGCGAAACGCAAAGACGCCCTTGTATCGGGCGTGGGCTGCACGTTAAAGAACCCCAGGTGCATTTTCTGTGACATAGTTACTAACGCTAACTAGTCAAGCGCTCTGTCCTGCCCCACCTTTTTTTTTCGTTAGTCTAGTTAGCGCTAGTATCTATGTGACAGAAAATGCATCAACACCAACTAGCCCAACTTTCTGCGTTAATAACCCCTGGTGGCCGAAGTGAATCCGGAGTTCCGCACTCCGGCGAGCCTCATAATAAGATGATCGTTTTTGCACGTAAAATCCCATAATTCTTTGTTAATTATTACGTGTTCGGATCTACTATATATAGCTTCTGTTTCACTGCGGGTTCCGTGGAAGACTACCAGGGAACATAGACCCTTCCACGTTACTGCCTGTTTCAGCAGGCACTCGCCTCTCCACAGAACGCAAAGTCTATATAACTGTCATTCTCTCATACTTGATGGCTTTGAAAACGTGTTGTATTCTGTCTGATCCGAGTTTCGCACTTTCTTCTGAGCCTTCTTATTAGCTGCACTCCTCTCCTGTCTTCTCACAGCTTCTCTCTCCTTTCTGAAATGTACTCCATCTCTTAATTGTGTGTTATTGTTGTACTGGTGCTCATTACGTGGCTGTCTATGCAGTTCTTTCTTTTCCTTTTAATTCTTTTTCCTAACCCTTTTGGTTGTAGTTGCTTTACATTTCTACCTGTCTAGTTTTTCTTTCTTTGCGCACCACTCAGACCTCAGTGCTGTTCCTGCGCGCATTAAATAAATTATTCATCGATTGAATATGATTTTCATACTATCATTTTTTTTCAGGAGCGCAAGCGTATTTGTTGAGCTGTACACATCCCTCTGTCGACCTCGGCTGCAATATGCCGCTGTTATCTCAAAAAGCACTTGCCGGTAAGACAAAGATCGAGTAGAAATAGTTAAGAGGAAATTGGTCTCTATACATCGATATCGGGGCTCTAGGCAGGTCGACCATGAACAACGGCCTCGCTCTGAGTCCTCGCTCCGTCTAGAGGACCTGGACTACAAACGCACCAAAGCTTATTTAACCTTCTTATTCGAGCTTGTAACGGGCCTCATTGATTGTGCAGATATATTGGATAACGTTAGTGTAAGAACTTTGTGAAAAAAATCACTATGGTGACCAGACCTTTTCACGCGTCTACTTCTGGCGTCTCAAAGAACCCTTTGGACAGGATTCTGCGCGCCTGCAGTGATCCCTCACACGAAATTCACATAGTTCACAAACATTTGCCCCAATTGCAAACGGCACTAAATTCCATTTCGCAACAGATTTCAAGAAATATCAACGCTCTTTTTGTATGTTACATTGAAATGTGTTATCGTAAAACATCTGCAGTTGAGAGCACGCGTGAGATGATCTGTTTCCCACATTTTTATCCCTCTATGGTGCTACAGATTGAGAAAATATTTAAAAAAAATTATTGCTAGCTCATTGCGCTTTCTAAACCAGTTGTAAATCATTGTAGAAAGACGAATTCGTTCATTTGAGAAATGAACGATTATTTTGTATGTTACCGTTCGGTAACAACGCACCATGCATATGTAGTATAACTATAAGCTGGTCACTGTGACTAAGTACGCGCATCAATGTACACCGATGACCGTTTGTAGTCAACTACGGCGTTCAACTGCAAAAAAAAACATATGAAAAGCCAATTCCGGTTGTTATCGAAGAGATCGTTTAGCAAGATTTTAGAGGTGTTTATTTGTAGCACTCCCTTGCACTCTGTGTTGTAAGCGATGTTACGTGTTATATAGGTGGATCATGGTGAGTGGATTATTTATTTATTTAGTGTGCAGGCGCTGCACGAAATTTGGAACTGGTCCTTGAGGAAGTGGTGCTCGAATTATTTCTGGTCGGCTCCCGCGTGCGGGCCTGGTTAGACTGTGTTTATACGCTGCGCTCTCTTCAGGGTCGGCCCACGAAAACGCGATTAGACAATCGCGCAAAATTGGGATAAGCTACCAGAGAATGCTATAAGCCCATTAAAAACTGGACTGCATTGATTCGGAGAATGGTGAGCCAAACTGAAACATTTGAGAAGAAACAGTCCAAACGCTAGAACCACTAACGCGCCATGTTACCAACACAAATCGGAGTGCCTTGTTTTCGTGCGAGAAGCTGCGCTTTTAAAGAAGTTTCTGCCTGTATTTCTCATGGATACCATCGCGTATAGCCTCACAGAATGCCCCTAGCTAAGAGACAGCCAGAGGTTCAAAAAAAGGTAGGAAACCTATGACCTCGCACAAAAGAAGGCCGAATGTTACGCACTATCACGCCATCTTACCGTACGATCACGAACGGAAATTCAGGTGATTCACGTGCATATAGATAGTGCGTCCGTTTTTGTTTATTGATTCTTCTGCACGTAATTTGAGTGTTAATGCAGCTAGTGGAAGCATAAACTGAGAGAAACCTTAAAATGAGGCAAGCAAGCGTGCTACGGCCTTGACGGAAAATTTGTAGCCACTGCTCCCTGAAAGAGAAAGCCTGAACTAGCCACGTTGTTAAATAGGTACGCTACCACCAAAAAGACCGCTTGGCTCGTTAGTAAAAAGCTGTCAGCGTGTGAGTCTCGAGGTTATGTAGACTGCCGTATATGATACCGAACGGTAGCGCCACTACGTAGAGGGTTATTTTACCTGTCGCTCGAATGTAGGGAACCACGTGACCCTGTGCGCTGACGTCAAGTGCCCGGTGTCTGCCGGTTCTAGCTCACCATACATTGTTTTCTCCTGTTTGTTGATCTATATATATCCGCCGTCTTCCATGTAGCAGCTACGGTATGCTTGGTGTCGAGACTTCCAGAAATTTCTATCAATGTTGTGTTTGTATCTTTTATGTTTTATATTGTGACATATATATATATATATATATAGTAAGCAGCAAATGTATAAAATGTGTACTTTTTATTCCTGTTTATTGAATCCGTCGTACTCCATGTAACAGTTACCATACTTGGTGTCACGACGCTTCTTCGCATACTGCTTCTGTTTCACATTTTTGTAGTCTATTTCTACCCTGAATAAGCCACAGTTGCTTTGACTGAATGAATCACTTTCTTGTACCCAGCCAAATTCAGTGAAGTAGACGCCTGACCCGCTGTGTGTGTATTTGTAATTCTCACGGGCGCTAGTACCAAGACTAGCAGGTTGGTCCTGGGCTGGTTAGTAAAATCGATTGATTGGTTGGCTGACGGACTGATTGATGGAATATTTGAAAAGCAGTAGCCGCCACCATTGTAGGGTCAACACATCTATTATGCCCATTTTTAATGAAACGCTCCACCAGACGATTGTAAGCACCATGCTTCTCATAAAGAATTTGGATGGCTGTATGATAACTTCCCTGGTATTCGCTGCACCATATGACACAAAGAAAGCAGGCTCCTTCCGCGAGGCATGACTGCACATGTAGCTTCGAAGACAGCTCTATACTGTTATTCGAGAGGTGTGAGAGCGGAAAGCACATTATGTGAACTGTTCCCTGAAAAGGCAACCAGGATTACACTATTTCCCATGCTCAATGCTAAGTACCGCGAAAATTCCATTCATAAGGGAAGAATTTAAAAAAAAAAGGCGGGGCAGGGATGTCAACCGCCGCCCTACGCTTCGCCTTACGAAGTAGTACTTGACTATATTTAGAAGAAGAAACGTAATACAATGTGTAATGTTCTATGATTACCAAAATTTTTCTCGAAACTGTTTATAGAGCATTTTCATTAATGTTGAACCCTTATTTTTAATCACCTACTTGTGGTACCTCTGCCCTGCTGGTGAATACAGGTGAAACGCATTCACCGGTGCTCGTCTAAGTCGTTCTCTGCAGAGTGAAGAATCGAATTCAGATTATTTTTTGTAGCCATATGTCCGCTTACAGCAGATACATTGTACGAAACGTGCGATGAAACTAATATCATTAAATACCGACTATAATGTATCGTAGAACCTCCTTCACTTCGAAGCTTTTCTGGCAGGCGGTAGAAAAAGACTTAAGACTTCCATAAAATGCATATTTATCTCAGTTCTTCAAGTGGCTTCGTATATACGGTATATGCATGCTTTTAGCGTTCGATTGTAGCCTGCTTTCGCTAACATTCTGGGACAGCGAGACGTTGGCGAAGCATTTTATATTTCATAGTTAATCAAAAATCCTACGCGCGTATTACAGAATGGATCACTTTAATCATTCAATGTCACGAACTTGTGGGGTGACAGTAACAAAAAATGGGTCCTTGCCACCCTACCCCCTGCAACCACTATAATGAGCGCAAAATTGGCCGCTGGCTGAGTTCGTTGAATAAATTCGTTATGACACACGCGGTATAGCTTTGTCTGCTTCCAAATTCATAATAGCAGTAATAAATAATGTTAGTAAACGGCCTAGTAGGCTGTTAATAACCGGCTGTAGTAAAAAAAGATGCTGCTCTCTTGACCTTGGCTTACCACGTGGAATATGTCGAGAAGAGTGCAGTATGGGCCCTTCGTAACAATGGGGTAGTTGTTGGCCGCCGTCTGGGCTCTACCGAAAATAACCACAATCGCCAACGTTGTGCTCTTGAGCAGACAAGCTGTAACCTCGGCCACTGTGACAGGGTCCATGTTTTGCTGCAGAAAGCCTCGAGGAGTGTGGAAAGCTGATGACGCGTCGTCTGCCTGAAGCAAGTGAAAATGACAACTTTCATGATGAGCCGGAGTAAGCTATGTCAGTAGAACGTAGGTTTGTATGTCACACAAGTTCCTCTAAAAACTCATATATAGGGCGTATTTTTTCCTCTGTTTTTTGTCTATTGAGGATTTTTAAAGCTTGCCGGTGGCAAACAGCAGAATTTTAAACCATGAACTCGATTGATCAAAGAGGTGGGCATTACTTGCACGATAAATAAAAACACATAATCGATAATCCAGAACATTTTACTCAATACCGTTTTTGCTAATTACATTATAGTACATGTTGCAACTTACGAATTGTAGCCGATGCGCTTGCAAGGCATATACACTTGGAACTAATTCTTAAAATGGCACTGGTTTCTAGACATGCATCGTCAAACTAGTGGTAAAAATGCGCTCCTACCCACTAACTTTATATACAGAAAGTCATAAGTTACATTAAAGCTCAAAAGTGGCTGGAACGGCAACGTATTTCACACTGACGTTCCCATTTCTTTTGTGCTTCAGAACAGAAGTATCACACCTTGATTATTTCTGGCATATATATATCGTTCTGGATTGTTATACGTTTTGCTTGTGCAGCGTTTCACCTACGCCCAGTGACTAACGATAAAGTATTTTTTGAGAACTGAGTAGTTCAATGAAAGAGCGTTGTTTTTGTTCGAGAGTTTGCTGCAGCATGTACAATCGCTACCAAAATTGTAATGAGGAAAAAATGCATCTCTAAATTTTCTAATTATTCGACGACTGCATACAGTTCAAGCTTGGCGAGTTCTGAAACGAAATCGAGAACAAGGAGCCGAGAAGTGCTCTTACCTGTGCCGTTGATCTCGGTTAGCTCTGGCGTTCTCGTTGCGAGTCTATCTGGGGCCTGAATTCGAAATGACTTCACTGCAATAAAGAGAAGATTCCGCAGCGCACAACAGCTGTTCAAGTTTTAGCAGCAGTGCAACGCACAACAAAATGAGCCGGGAAATGTCAGACAACGATCACGGATTAGAAGGGCAGGGGTGGACGGAAACAGTTTTACTGTTGGCGCTCAGTCCCTGTTTGAGAGGAATATAATCTCGATACTTTATCGCGCTGTGTCTTGCAATGTGCGTACGGAACGTAGATATCAACGTGACAGCTATAGAAAATAAAGGGTTACGTTTCAAGGTTACATTCAGAGTAGGATTAGAGATGCAAGCGGTTGAAAAAAGAACATTGGAATTTTTGGGGAAGAAATACAGTTTCTTTTTTTTTTCAACCAGGATAAAATTTTAAAGAGAAGAAAAAATGCAGCTTCTCCGCAGAACTCTTCTGTTGCGATGTGACTCCTTTCAACGTATCTAAATCATTGGGCAAAAGAGGGAGTTTGGGACTCTGCGAGGCACTTCACTTAAATTAAATTGTGGTACTTTACGTGCCGAAACCACGATCAGAAAATTGGGCACGCCGTAGTGTGGGACTCCCGAATAACTTGGACCACCAGGGGTTTTTCAACGTCCACCTAAATCTAAGTACACATTTGTTTTCGCACTTCGCCCCCATTGAAATGCGCCCGCCTTAGCCGGGATTCCTGAATCCACCCACGTGGATCGAAGACGATCGGCCCACAACTACAATCTAATATGTGCACTCATAATCTCATTCTTTGAGTCTTTCCCTTGGCTCTTTCGTTGCAGGTTTGAGCTTCCATGCGTTTATTCAGAGCTTTTAGCTTATTCGACGCAGTTCTTGATGGAACACTGGGACACTCTTATTTTATTTAGATGCGCATTCATTTGTTACTGTTGATCGCATGCTATACAATGCTATTGCTATTTATTGCATACTAGAAGCACAATCTAATATACGCGCTCATAATCTCATTTTTTTTAGTCTTCCCCTTTGCTCTGTCATTGTGTTGTGCCTATCTTCTCCCTTCTTCGTTGAGGCCGCGTATCCCCAGGCAACATGGCAAGCGTTAAAATCACCAACCACTATCCGCCCATTGCCCTTGCTAAGCTTCTTCACATCTCGCATTAACTTGTCTAGAGCCTTTAGATGGTCCTTTGGCGGGCTGTACACGTTTAACACAAAGAGAGTTTGCTGTTGTTTTTTCTCGGGTACGATTACCACGAGAGTTTACTCGATGCGGTGTTGGATGTGTCGTTGAGCGTTGATGGTCTTCTTTATCGGGATTTCTGTCCTCGTCTTGCCGTCTGTGACGTGTAGGACGTAACCGCTGACCTTGAAGTTTTCAGCTTCGGCTTCTTGTAGTCCTACAACATCGGGTTCCAATTGCATGCATAGCTGTACAAGGTTGCTTCTCTTACTTAGGATAGAATGACAATTCCACTGCCACAATTTGAGCCGTGGCTGTTAGTTATAGTCTTCTGTTTCTATAGGTCACCTCGCCATCTTGTTCACTTGGGCTCTGCAGGATTATGGCTTCTCTCACTGGGTACTTCCCTAACAAAAATGCCTATTTACATTATTTTGAACTTCTACCAACTTACTATTTACTTTATTGACAGTCTATTTACATTTCAATTCTAGTAACATTTGTTCATACACTGTCAAAATACTTATTTCTTACTTTTGTATAAAGAATATTTTCAATACACCGTCAAAAGACTTCCTTCTTACTTTTGTTTAAAGAATATTTTAAATACAAAGAGTTCCTTCTTTTGTATAAAGAATATTTTAAATACACCGTTAATAGACTTACTCCTTACTTTTGTATAAAGAATATTTTAATACACCGTTAAAAGACTTCCTTCTCACTTATGTATAAAGAATATTTTAAATATGCCGTTAAAAGACTTCCTTCTTACTTTTGCACATAGGATATTTTAGGTGCCCCGTCAACATGTCTTCTTCTAGCTTTTGTCTATATAACAACTTTAGTACTCCGTCAAAAGGCTCGTTACTTTTGTGTAATGTATGTTTTACTATACATCATCAAACTATTTTTTTTCTCTGAAGGACATGTCTCCTCAGTACGTCCACAGCTCGTACTGTTTGCCAAAAATATTTAGAATGGTAAGTATCTTGAGAGTATTTGATAAATTTTTCTAACACACATTATTGCCGATATATGACATTCTCAGGAATCAAGCTCTTTGTTTTAAATCAAAGTCCCAAAACAAGTCGGTAGCGAATTGTTGACGGAGTGCTACTAAAACGTCTAGAGAAATATGTTAGTAAACTGTTAGAACTAATCTTTTTAAAGGTTCTACTGGACTACGTGAGCGTGCGGTGACGTCAGCACACTCCGAGAAAATTTGCTTGCGCTACACCACCTAACCGGTGTGATAGCGGAGCACTGTGCAGGCCGCGCACCAGTTGCACAGCTTTCGCCCGGCCTTGGGGCTGGTTAATTAAAGGCCGATTAACGCTTGAGCCGTGACGCTTGCGGTCGTGCAGAAAACTGCACATTTCGCACACTGGTTCACAAATTTGGTATACATTGAGCTCGCACATGCAGTGTAAACCGAAATGTGTGCACCAGTCTGCGAAATGTGCAAATTATCACCCGACCACATGCGTGCGAGCAGGCGGTTGGTGTGGTGTGGGGCTCGAGCGTAAATCGGCCCTTACCACGCACTGCTATTGCAAGGCCACCAGTTAGCTTTCCAACGAGATAACCAGGTGAGTGCGCTCCGCGATGTAAATAGTATGCCCTAAGCTGGAACGTGTCAGCATAGTAGCATCACGATAATTGTTAAAAAGAAGAAAAAAAGCCGAAACTAAGGGTAACACGGCGCTGGAACGTTGCCGCTCAAATGTCCAAAAGGCTGCAAAATACAGCTGTTGTTGAGTGAGAGCGAGTATTGACCTGAGAAGCGCACAGGTCGAATAGAAAGAAAAACTGAACTCTGTGCAAGTAACAGCTTTCTGTGAAAAAAGTATGAAATTACCCTTACTGTATACAAAATGTAGCTTTGCACGCTTTCGTCCCTGCCTCCTACCGACGGCTTCTGCACATTAAAGGAAACTAATAGGACGTTGCATCAAAGTGAAGGCAAAGCAACTATGTCAACTGATCTGCTTTACGGCGATGGTAGCTTGCTGTGTGTGAAAACACACTGAAAAGAAAAAAATTATGCACTCGTTATATTCAGTGATATCGCTTCACAACACGGCGACAAAATTTTGAGCTCCGACAAGGGGTCATCATGACGTCCGTAATAATGGCATTCCGGATACCAAGAGCCAGGATATCAAAGGCCATGCTTTTGCTGTGCTTTGGGTGTCTGAAAACTGCTAATATCATAGCCGCCACGCTTCGGCCATGTATTTGACTATAAAAATACTACTACAATAGGCTTCATCATTATTTTGCGCTGGACGCGATGGCGCAAAGTTTTGTCTTTAAAAGCGGCAAGTGCTAAAGGATGTTCTTGCGCAAAAAACAATAACCACATAATTTAACCAATATGATTTTATTTTTCCATGTTTATTATATTTGTAGAAAAGAAAAGCCGGTTTTCAGAAGAATCTTTGTCTCGAAAGATAAAACTATACAGCCCCTAAATGCACAACAAAATTGAGCCAGCTGTGTTGTCAGTTCTTTTTTTTTCAACCTCGGCCACGAGGTACATTCCTCTGTCGAAGTGCAGTTCCCAGAAAAGGGGTGCGCACACAAATGCCGGCCACAGCTTTCACCGAGAGGCGACGAATGTCCAGGTGTGAGTCATCCATCGCAGGGGCGGGGGGGCGGGGGGACTTCATCTATGTTTTCGATGCTGCGATGGATTCTTTCTTTTTCTGGTGTCGCCCTAGAAGCATCATCCACGGCGCGCTCTTACATACCGTTTTATCGCTGTTGCTGTCAAACGTCGGTTCCGTGACGTTCATCTAAGCTTCAGTATTTGTTGTTCCTGCTGGGGAGCTCATTCACTCAACTTCCATAACACTAGGCTGTGGCTACGTTTGAAAAGAGAATAAACATCAATTCTATCACGCGGCCCGGCATGCACGTGGATATCGGGGCACGAGACGCGAGGTGCGAGGCCTCAGGTAGCGCGGCTCGGCAATCCTCAGTAGGCTTAGCAGGGCGTAGCCGTCACATTGCCACTTTCAGGATTAGCACTTGCGTGAAAAGTAAATTCGCGTCGGTGCGCGTGGTCTGTCTGAATGGCGTTTCTTGAGCTGGGCCTAAGGCTACTGGCAGCCCGGCCTTCTGAGGTGTCAATTCGCAGGAATTGCGCGCTGAATCGGAAGCACATGTAGAGTGAGTCCCCTCGGTTGGCGGAGAGGAGGAATTATTTCAGAGGAATGGAGGAAGCCTAAAAGCAGTAAAGGAGAAACTAAGAATAGGCAAGAGCCAAATGTATGCGTTAAGAGACAAAGCCGCCAATATCATTACTAATATGAATAAGATAGTTAAAGTGGCTGAGGAGTTCTATAGAGATTTATAGAGTACCAGTGGCACCCATGACTATAATGGAAGAAGGAATAGTCTTGAGGAACTTGACATCAGACAAGTAACGCCGGAAGAAGTAAAGAAAGCCTTGGGAGCGATGCAAAGGCGGAAGGCAGCTGGGGAGGATCAGGTAACAGCAGATTTGTTGAAGGATGGTGGGCAGATTGTTCTAGAAAAACTGGCCAACCTGTATACGCAATGACTCATGACTTCGAGCGTACCGCGTACGCTCGAAGCGTACGCGAACATAATCCTAATCCATAAGAAAGGGGATGTCAAAGCCTTGAAAAATTATAGACCGCTCAGCTTACTGTCCGTTGCCTACAAAGTATTCACTAAGGTAATCGCAAATAGAATCGGGAACACCTTAGACTTCTGTCAACCAAAGGAGCAGGCAGGATTTCGTAAAAGCTACTCAACAATAGACCATATTCAAACTATCAATCAGTTGATAGAGAAATGTGCGGAATATAAGCAACCCTTATATATAGCTTTCATTGATTACGAGAAAGAGTTTGATTCACTCGAAACCTCAGCAGTCATGTAGGCATTACGGAATCAGGGTGTAGAGGAACCGTATGTAAAAATACTGAAAGATATATATGGCGACTTCACAGCCACCGTAGTCCTCCATAAGGAAAGCAACAAAATCCCAATAAAAAAGGGCGACAGACAAGGAGATACGATCTATTCAATGCTATTCACAGCATGTTTACAGGAGGTATTCAGAGACCTGGATTGGGAATAATTGGGGATAAAAGTTAATGGAGAATACATTAGTAACTTGCGATTCGCTGATGATCTTGCCTCGCTTAGTAACTCAGGGGACAGATTGCAATGCATGCTCACTGACCTGGAGAGGCAAAGCAGAAGGCTGGGTCTAAAAATTAATCTGCAGGAAACTAAAGTAATGTTTAACAGTCTCGGAAGAGAACAGCAGTTTACGATAGGCAGCGAGGCACTGGAAGTGGTAAGGGAATACATCTACTTATGACAGGTAGTGACCGCAGATCCGGATCATGAGACTGAAATAATCAGAAGAATAAGAATGGGCTGGGGTGCGTTTGGCAGGCATTCTCAGATGATGAACAGCAGGTTGCCACTATCCCTCAAGAGAAAAGTGTATAACAGCTGTGGCTTACCTGTACTCACGTACGGGGCAGAAACTTGGAGGCTTGCGAGAAGGGTTCTACTTAAATTGAGGACGACGCAACGAGCTATGGAAAGAAGAACGATAGGCGTAACGTTAAAGGATAAGAAAAGAGCAGCTTGGGTGAGGGAACAAACGCGAGTTAATGACATCTTAGTTGAAATCAAGAAAAATAAATAAGGATGGGCAGGACATGTAATGAGGAGGGAAGATAACCGATGGTCATTAAGGGTTACGGACTTTTCCAGGGAAGGGAAGCCTAGCAGGGGACGGTAGAAAGTTAGGTGGGCGGATGAGATTAAGAAGTTTGCAGGGACAACATGGCCACAATTAGTACATGATCGGGGTAGTTGGCGAAGTATGGGAGAGGCCTTTGCTCTGCAGTGGGCGTAACCACGTTGATGGTGATGATACGTGGGCCGATCCCGAAGATAGATAGTGCAATGCCGGGCGAACCCAGGGCGGAGGTACAGTTCGCCATTAAAGGTCCCACATCCACAGCTTCGCTGGTCATCCTTCTTCACAGAGTGGAAGGACACTGGGTTTTTTGTGCCTGTGTGCATGCATGGGTGCGTGTAAATGTGTATGCGAGGGAAGATGTGTCGTATCTCTTTGTGTGTTTGTGTTTGTGTGACTGTTTGTGTGTGCGTGTGTGTGTGAGCGAGCGAGCGCTTCCCTGCTTACACCTACTTTGGGGGACGAATAGAATATAAAGTTTATTTAAACTCATATGTCAATCTACGGTACAAGAACGAATGACACTGCATTTATAGCATTAGCTCTTTCTCGAAGCGAACTCAATTCAAAAAATAAGGCGCGTAAGCCGTTAATATCGCCGCCCCAGATTTCGTCGTGATGGCACCGTCACCATCGGCAAGGCTCTGTGTTGTATCGTTGTTCGGCGCGTTTGTCCGGTTACCGGCGCGCGCGATTGGCCTACTCCGCGCCGACACCGCTTGCCGATTGGCTGCTCTCTCCGCCCTGTTCTCAGAAATTTTGCATACTGCCGCTTTGTGACGTTGCAGCAACCGAACAGAACGCGTATCGAACAAAGATCTCCGATCCCGCCCCAGGTCGCAACATTTCACCTCCATATCCGCGAAAAGTTTCTTTGTGATCCCACGCGAACATAACTTTCTGTCCTAAGCGGTCTTTGAATCGAATTGCAGTAATACACGTTGTGGGGCTAGTTGGTGCATAGCTTTCAAAAAAATGAAGCGCCAACGGTAACGGCACACAAAGAAGGAACAAAAGACAGGACAAGGCGCTCCTGTCCTGTTCTGTCTTTTGTTCCTTCTTTGTGTGCCATTACCGTCGGCGCTTCATTTTTTGAAAGTTTGAAGCGACGAAGGCTCATAACAGAAATAGCGGCACCAGTATCGACAAGAGCAGTAGTATTTACACCGTCTATACACACACACACGCACACACACACACCATGTTCTTCAGCATAACAACAGACGGAGGAATTGGCGAGTGTGACCGTCCCGCGACCGCAGCTCCATCGGCCGCACCAGCTAGTTTCCCAGCTGCGGCGGGGACGGCGACCGACGACGGCCCGGGGATAGCGAACGGCGCCGTCGGGGCGGCGGCGGCGTAAGGCTGCGCTCCGATGCATGCAGGCGACTCATCGCGCGATTGGTACGACCACTGTTGCCGCAGAGGAAGAACTCCAAATGGCGCGGGCGCGTCTTCGTGCACACAAGCTGTGTACGCCGAAAAGCGGTGAAAAAAAAAAAAGCTGATTGTGTAATCTAAATTACGTGTAGCATGATGTTTCCAGGCGTAAAAGATGGCGATTTGTGAGGGACCTACCTATGAAACAAAAAACAAATGGGCGGTTACTTAGCGCCTGAAGAGCAGGAGAAAGTGTTTGTGCGATGCTTGAGTGCGTGTGCGGGTGTGTGTGTGTGTGTGAGTAGGGGAGGGTGTAGCCATAATTGCGAGCAATTAAAATATCACCCAGTATTTCAACTGCGGCCGCCTATCTTAACAGCTAAGTAATTTTGATGTGGAGATCAGACTGGAGATGCAAATTCAATTACACTAACATAAATAAAGTGCCAGGCCAAATTCGAATAAAGGAATAAAGTACAGAAGTCCAGTACTGTAACAGGCGACATAAAACCGTCCCACGTGCAAACCACCTCGAAGACAGGCTTGTAATGTTTCGCATTATGTATATGTTGAATACAGTTGAGTCTAACAAATTTTTCGTTTCATTTCATTTCATTTATTCTACCTCAAATGCTCCAGTTGGGGGATGGGTTTTAACTACAGTGAAAGTGTGATTCCAGTGCCGCCTTGAATCGATGTGGATCGGAGTGGTGTACGGCAATTGCAGGTAGATGGTTCCAGTCCCGTGCGGTCGTCACAAAAAAAGGAGTCAAGATGAGTGGTAGTTTGCACTGGGGGAGGGTAAACCGCTCTTGGACGGTTTGTGCGGCTGGACAAGCGATGAACTGGTAAGATAGCTGGAACTTCAAAGGGAGCATTATAAAATTTGTGGTAAAGGCGTAGTCTAGATATGTGACGCCGCAATTCAAGGTTGGTAAGGTGACTAGGGGCCTTAAGCTCGGAAACGCTGGAATGGTAAGAATAAACAGTAAATAAAACGAGCTTCACGATTTTGGACTGATTCGAGAGTATTAGATAGGTCAGATTGACAGGGGTACCAAACAGCAAATGCGTATTTTAACTTTGCGATTCGCGGAGTTACCTATGTTTGTTACGTGGATGAACCAGGAAAGATTACTTGAAGATGTTACGCCAAGATATTCATAAGATGCAATGGATGATATTGCGGAGCCGGAAATGATATATTGTGCTGGCTGGTAAACCTGCCTGCGGTGAAAAGATATTATTGAAATTTTCTGTATATTTAAGGACATTAACCATGTGTTACACCTGGACTCACTAAGGTCGAGGTCGTTTTGAAGAGTACTACTGTCTGCGCTGTTTTTAAGGCGACAGCTTTACTGGCCGCGAACATGCGATTTCGCCGTGGCGGAGCTCCGAGGAGGCACATGATGTCACACCACGTTCCTCGTCGTTGCGTCTTCATCAGCTGCGTCGCATGCCTGATAACATGTCGGAAGATTCAAAAGGATAGCTCGTGTGCGCCGCAACCACAGTTGAGGCGGCAGTATGGACGGCGACAGTTCTGATAAGCAGAAGGAGGCGTGGAATCAACATCGGAACGAGCTGAAGAGGAAACGAATCGCCCAGGAAACAGACGAACAGCGCGCCGAACGACTGGCTAAACGCCGCAACCTAACTAGACAACCAGACTAACCTGGACGTGCAATGAAGACGCTATGCCTTAGCTTTTGCTACGTATATCCTAGCATAGCCGAGCTAAGCCGCTGCCATTTTTTTTAATGGAACGATATACGACGCAGTCATCTGCGAATAGACGAATGGTAGAAGAGATATTAGCTGGGAGGTCTTTAATATAAATGAGAAAAAGTAGGGGTCCAAGTACTGTACCTTGTGGCACACTAGAGATTACGGGGGATCAGTTTGATGAGTGGGTGTTAGCATAGACAAATTGTTGTCGATTGGCGAAAAAACTGCGAATCCAATTGTATACAGGTGTCTTAATCTTTAGTCGAGAAAGCTTTAAGAGTAGCCGTTGATGCGGAACTTTGCCGCATGCTTTTTCAAAGTCTAAGAAGAGAGCATCGGCGGGTATGTTTAGGTCAAGGCTGGAACTAATATCGTTATAAAATAAAGCTAACTGGGTATCACATGAGAGTCCTGCGCGAAAGCCGTGTTGTGTAGAATGAAATAAGACCTTGCAGTCTAACAAATCGACAATTTTTTAGTAGACCACATGTTCCATTAGCTTAGAACAAATGCTAGTAATGAAATAGGACGATAACTGCTGCACAAAGATGGAGGACCTTCTTTTGGTACTGGAACAATGTTTCCGACCTTCCACTCTACCCCTCCTGTTGATAGTGACTGCTAGAAAATATGGCATGGTATCACACTAGTAGTCGATTTCGTGTTTTTGACTATTTTCGCGCTGATACCGTCCACACCACATGAAGATGCGAGATTTAACGAGTCGATTAGTTTTGCAATGCCGTTCGGACAAAATGTGACGTCCGGCATCACGGTATAGTCGAGATAAGGAAAGAGAGGTAACTTTTCGGCAGGTTCAGCGGTAAACATGGAAGAAAAAAGGTGGTTAAGCTGTTCGGCGGCCTCATGGTCGGGAATTGGGTGGTCTTGTTCGTCACACAATGCTAATGGTTGGGAGTTATTATGGTTAATGGTGTTCCAGAATTTTTTTTTATTTTATAACATAGTGGGCAATGTCTGTCAAAAAATAAAGGAATGTTTTTCTCTATTTGCAAGCCTTTTGAATTCTTTTTCTATGGCATGGTATGAGCTCCACGCGCCTACGTCATTGGAGCGTTTTGCTGTACGAAAAAGCCTTTTCTTTTTATTGTCTAGCCGCTTCAATGTGACGTTCAACCACGGGAATGACTTATTCTCGGTTACGATAATGTTGGGGCACATGCCCTTAGTAAGCAAGTAAAGTATTTTGTTTTTAAGAGAGTAACCAGTTAGTCTTGACTGAATGGTTTGAAAAGTCTAAAGGAAAGTAATATATTCTTCGAGCTCACAGTTTATTGCAGAATAATTATCTTTATCGTACAATGTTATTGTTTTAGTTATCTTTGTGGAATGCGAGAGTTGACAGGACTAGGATGCATGGATTACTGAATGGACACTGAGCCCTGGCAAAAAAAGTCCTTTTTGATATCCTGTCGGGCTCAGAGGAAAGAAAGTGACCTAGCATATTAGAAGAATTATCGCTGCAGCGCGTAGGTTAATTTATGAGTTGCGTTAGTCCAAAGGTTAGGCAAGAATTGATTAAATTGCTCTGGGTACTGTTTTTTTAAGCTACTCATGCTAAATTGGTCCCGGATATTGCCGGAAAATTAATGTCGCCGAACAGCAGTATCGGAAGATGTCGATAAGATTGGGTATTCGGGTACAAAAGGAGGATCAGTACCAGGAGGGCGATAACAAACACCAATAATCATGGAGGGATACGAAGCGTTACAGAGGACAAATATAATTTCCATTGACGAGGGTGTCTTAATTTCGGTACACTGAAGACTTTTGGAACTACCTATAAATTTGCCACCACCACGTTTGTTAGTGGGGTCACGTGGGAAAATATTGAAATCCGAAAAAAGTAGTATCTCAGAGTCAGTTAGAACAGAGTTAAGCCATATTTCCGTGATTGCAAACAAATCTGATTCTGTTATATTAACTAGGTTTCGTAGAGTTTCTGCCTTAGGAAGAATGTGTCTTATGTTGGTATATAGAAACGAAAATGATTTTCTTCTCGGATTAATACTGCTGGCGCCTAGGTGTTTAAAGTGCGAGGAACAGCCTTTTCAGCGTTGTGGTCGTAAGTATAAGTATTGTTACCAATGATGAGTTTGTGATGTCGAAGTTTAAAAGATAGCTGTGACGCCTTGCCGAGTACAGTAAAGTGCTTTCTTACTTTAAGTGCGTTGGAAGAGTAGTCTTCCGAGATTCTATACTGGATGCCCTTCAATTTATATGCCTGTGACAAAACTTTCTCTTTAGTCTTAAAATGTGCAAATTTAACAATGATTGGTGTGTTTTTGTTTGTTTTGTATTTCCGTAACCAATGGGCTCTTTCAATATCCATTGACTCAATTGTTGTGCTTAGCTCTTTACTGCAAAATTGCAGTACTCAGGTTTCACATTCTGAACACGTTTCACGTTCTTTATCCGAAAAACCAAAGAATACTATGTTTTACGCCATGCTCGATCCTCTGAGTCATCCAATTCGGCGCTGATTGTCGCTGTATCTTTCGCATTTTGGTCACAAAGCACTTGGATATCATCAATTTGTTCTTTTATACCAGCTATCGATTTCCAATCGTATTCTATTTCGATAAGCCGGTTGGTAATCTTTTTTATAGCACTGTCATTCTGGGATAGCTTGCGCTGAATAGATTTAAGTTCTTGCAGCATGGAAGTTCGACCAGATTGGATTTCATTGAGTGCAGTGATTTCATTTAGTGATTTCATTGGATGATTGCTTCTTGTTCGAACGGGTGGTAGGACCTGGGTTTAATTCTATGTCACCTGATAACGCCCACATCTGTTTGATGACATGCGCACAAGCAACTGCAACTTTGAAACACCACTGTGGGCTTGGAAACACTAGAAGCACCGCGTAACGAGTGCGACGTGTGTATAGTGAATATTGATTATTTACCTGCAAGGTGAAAAGCCGTTGCAGGTAAGTGGCCGTGGCCATAGCAGCGGTGTTGCCAAGCCCATGCTGTAAGAAAAGTTAAAATTAGAACATTTGCGGCTAATTAGAAGACACAAGAATAACGAAACTACCAAGAGATGGGCAGAGGAGGAAAGACACGCAAGAGCTCACTTTCAAGAAATGTTTTTTTTTAAGTCGGACAGAAAACATATATACATGAATTCAAAGTAAGTGCGCATGTCACACAGCCATGACATCAAAAATTATCTGATATCGGCCCGAAGGAACGCTAGTTCTTTTCCCTATATATACAACCGCAAATGTCAAGCTGACGCATCATGTGTCCGTGCGGTCGAACATTTCGGCCTCAATTGTCTACCTTACTTGCTTCTCTTCGTCCTTGGCTGTCAGCTTCCTTAAATTGTGACTGACACATGCTGCAATGAGTAGCAAGAAGGCTGTCCTTCCATTTGCGCACATTATTGCTCTGTCCTGCTTTGAATGAACGTTTCTTGAATATTAGTGCTTGTGGGCCTCGTTTCCTCAGTCCGTGTCCTGGTTTTACGATATTGTTCTACAGCTATACAAAAAAGCCCAGTTTGCTCTCTTCGGCTAAAATACATTTGAACGCGATATCGTTAAGCAGCATGTGTCGCAGAAAATCCGGCGTCGTTTCGGCGAGAAAAAGACTTTCGAGCCACCCATACCCAGGACCTCCAGACGACGCAAGAAATTTACCAAAGTAATCTAATTTCTCAAGCTAAAATACGTGGAAAAATCGTAAACTACGACTTACACACTTCCTACAGACATGATAGCTCTTCAACTGTAATTTTACTATGCGAGAAAACATAATTCTGTTAAGCGAAAAGTCAAAGAAACCCCTTCACACACACAGACCGGCCGCGGCGTTCGCCATTCGCGCGCGCCAGCGCGATGGGTGTCTTGGGGGCCACGGAGCGGCGCGCCCGCTTCCCTGCAATCCCCTCCGTCGCATCGCGGCCCACGTAAGAGGCCGCGTTTCTACCACAAAGCCCGCCTCCGTGCATAGTGTTCGCGGCCAGCATTTGCCGGTAAACATTACGGTTACATGCGCTCTTGTTGCCGGGAAGCGTGAGAAGTAGTCAGGGATCTTTGAATGCTAATGCGTTCCAATGTGGAAGGAGTAGCTTAAGAGTCCTCCACATTTTTTTCTTGCATTTGGTTGAGTCTAAACTTATCATCCAGGTGTCGCACCAATAGTAAATTACCTGATGGTCTTCTTGAGGAACGGGATGAACGGAAACCATAATCGATTTTTTTTTTCATTTCATGGGAATAGAGCCGCAAACGCAGTATACAATGTAATATAATTTACACCCTTAAAGGTGAAAAAGGTTGTAAAAGTGTCAGTTATATAAATATCACCCTAAGGGTGTGACTTAAACAAATTTACACCCTTTTCACTTTAAATGGTGTAAATTATTTTACAATCTACGGTGTTATTTACATTACAGTTACGCACAACAAAAAAACTTTGCTTCAATGGTTCTTTAGTGGCTATGATGTTAGGCTGTAAGCTTGAGGTCGAGAGATCGAATCCTAGTCACGGCGACCGCATTTCAATAGGAGCGAAGTGCGAAAACACTCGTGTACTTGGATTTAGGCGCACGTTAAAGAGCCGCAGCTGGTCCAAATTTCCGGGGTCCCCTACTAAGGCGTGCCCCATATTGCGAAAGTGGCTTTGGCACGTAAAACCTCATAATTTCCCTCTTTCACGCACAACAAAAAAACTTATGTACAAATAGACTTAAGAAAACTCAAAACTCGGGCAATAAAACATAATGAACTACCTGTGGAAGCAACTAATTCGAAGGGGTTCAATGTTACTGACAACGCGACGCATTTTGGAGATTCTTCTCGGAGGGCAAACCTTGTCGAGTAGTAAGTGCATTGCGTTTTCGGCGACAGCAAGTTGGGTTTGAGGCTAGCTTTGCCTCTCCACAAAATAATTTTAACAGGTCACATTAACGATAGCAACTGAAAATGTGAAACCTCATCTCTCGTACTCAAAATTAAATTCTAAACGTATAGCTATGGCTATCCGAGCAAGCAGCACTCCTCCTTGCCGTCTTCAACCATCTCGCCAAACGCAAATAATAATAATAATAATAATAATAATAATAGTAATAATAATAATAATAAGATTGCTTTATTACCTGCCATCCTTAACATTGACACTTGTACTTATTTATCTTTCTTCGGTGACCGATTTTTCACCAAGTAACAAATGTTAAACGTTATCGCTCGGCGCAGGACGCACCTGGGTGTATCGGAACACTCTAAAAACAAAGAGAGTTCCGGGCACTCTCTTTGAGGGAGTAGCTGCTTGTCCCATATTTCACTCTCTTTTCGAGAGTAGATCGACCCTCTTTGAGAGAGAGTGGGTCAACTCCTCCTGACAGTGTTTTGTTACTCCACCGCAAGGGATTGCTAGTACTCTTCCGCAGAGTGATGATACTCTTCCCACAGGGCGCGCTAGTACTCTTCCGCAGAGTGCTAATACTCTCCCCGTAGGGGTAATAGCACTCCGCCAGACCGAGCACTTCTACTCCCCCAAACAGAGTGCTTGTACGCCTTCAGAACGGAGTCCAAGTACTCTTCCCAATACCCTCTTAGCCATGTCCTGGCCACGCATGCAGGCAGGAAATCAGATCAAATTAGGGCCGCTGATATACTGTTCCCTCAGTGACACTGGCCGATTTCGAAGCGGCCTTCAGAATAGGCGTGAGCAAAGTTATGCAGGATTTTAAAGTCACTTTTTTCCTGGCTATTTGCCGCCTACGATGAGGCGCGACTGCTCTGAAGCGGCCTATGCGTATGCGTCCCGAACGCCACTGCGGAGAAAAAAAAAGGATTTAACACTGAATCCGCAATTATAGTGGCAAATTTCACTATCAGGAGTCACATATTCTAATTAGAATACAATTGTCAAGGGAATCACATGCTTATGAAGAATCACAATGCTCTATACATCATGTGGATTCGAACCCGCGTGCACTCGCATTTATACAATTCAAAGCACACATCCTAATCATTACACAACATCGCCGCCACGCCCAGTCACGTTCTTTTAGAGGTTATATATATACCAAATGTATTTGAGGAATCGGCGGCTGCGGTGGGTGGGGTTTCTCTGCAGTGTGATGTGCTGTTGTATACTGGAATACGTTTGCGTTTGCACCATTTCCATTCCTTGCTACGACTAACGAGGGAAGACAACGTAGACGACAACGTGAGAACTATTCACGGCTTGTCGTCACCGCAGGAAAATAGCAAATGTGCCGTTCAGCTCACAATCGAGTGCTTCTCCAGTCCATGTTCTCCGAAAATACGCGGATACAAAGTATTGCGCCAACCATCCACGTATGTGAATTTAATTCGCGCGTATAGTGGTGAGCATTTCTGTTTACTTTTTTTTCCGCCAGGTCCATTCGTATATGGTCAACTGCGACGCCAGTACTAGGCATTTCGACGTGCCACACGCTGCCGTGTAGGCGTTCTTTTCAAGTGCATTAGTTTAGAGTTTGGTTCCGTCCGCTGTGAGCTGTTGTCCTGCATTAGCAGCGGGTCGTTAGCGTTTTGAAGCGCATGCATTCCAGCATTTGGAGACTGCTTATGCCGATAGCCGCGTCAAATGCATTGGCACGCATGTTTAAATGACTAATGTGTCCACTTGCTACGCGTGCACTGCTCGTATCCTGTAGCAGTGCTCGTTTTAATAGCTTCGAAGACCATCTACACTCATGCGTGTGTTCAATATATATATATATGCACAGCATGGACTTGCCGGCTAGTTGGTTGAGCATTTTAGAAGAAGAAACAGCGCAACACAAGGACGACGCAAAAACATGGACCCCACCACGAAGCGCTGGTGTGGTTGATGCTTTTTTTCGTCCTTGTGTTTGCGCTGTTTCTTCTTCCACGATACACGCACACCACAGGTACGCCAAAATTTAGGAGCATAAGTGGTTAACTCTGTTTTCCCCGTTTCCTCTCAGTGTCAATGGCAAAGTGCGTTGCCCGGAATTGTGCGCGCTTACCCCCATATGCAGAAATGCATCATAACTTGAAGCCCATGCTTAACTTGATCTAAACGACACAAGTCGTGAACGCACCAAAGGAAAGGCAGTGAACGTCTTGGGGGACGTTCGCACCAGGCGTCGTTTATATCAAATCAAGCATGAGCTTTGTATTAAGATACATTTCTGAATACGGGGGTTAGTCATCTGCTTCTCACAGAAAATGTCGAAGAAACGCCCACCAAAACCAGGCACATTCGTAAACTCAACTAGGCAATACGAAGCTCCATAGAAAAAAAAGAAGAGCGGTATTAAAACCTTTCAGTATTTTTCTTTACTCCAAAATGGTTGCGCTCTCGTGGCTTCAATGTACAGAGATGGTACAGCGTTAGCTAAAAAGCATGAATTTCCGAACTTTATGCCAAAATAAGGTTGTAAAATTATTTAGGTGCTAGAATCCAGGGTTTGTAGCGATCCTTAAAAATCCTTTATTTCTAAAATGCCATTTTCAAGGCATTGAAAACCCTTGAATTTTTAGAAGTACTGGAAAGTCCTTAAACTTGTACACTTGGCTAGACTTAGCAGACATTGCCAAGCGCTTTTTTTCCCTTCTGTGACACTCTCTCGCATGTCACAGAAAATTGTCTCTGGAGGTAATAGAAGGAAAGCGACATCCTCAAAGTCGAAATTACAAAGGAGCTGCAGGTACCAGTTTTATGCACATGGAACCGGCGACAAATGTACTTGGAGGAGCAGAATCAGGAAGCTCAACAGTTGAGGCATTCGAAGAGAAGCCGTGAAGACTAAATCGAGAGCTACAGACACAATAAAAAAGAAATTAGAAATGACTATTGCTTATTTGATGGTGAAAAGCTGAGGCAACAGATGACATCACATACACTATCAAACCAAACAGTATTCAAAAACTGCAAATGTAGCAGGTCCAAGTAATTAATTGTGCTATTGCAGAAAAACTTTGAGCGCTTTCTTGGAGTGCTTCCTTGTGTGCGTTTAGTGGTGGGCGGTGAAAGGCAAATTAGCAGCCTTTCAAATGTTTGAAATCAGTGAAATGCGATTTGTTTTGTTTTCTTTTGTTTGCATTAAAGTTAACGATGTTGTTGAACAAGTTATTGCCTGTTCAAACTACTACACACATCGCACAAGGTCCTTGAAGTTACTGTGTCGGTGCCTCGGAAGTCCTTGAAAACCATTGAATTTCTTTCTTCTATATTGCTACGAACCCAGTAGAACAACTGTCATGGAGTAAAAACCTTGGCTGAACAGGGGCTTATACGCAGAGCACAGGAAGACTAGAAATGCAGTAGTAGGCATGGAGGGCCCTGAAAAAAATGTGCCACATCTGCTCGTCTGCCTCATGTTTCTGCACCGACTATCGCATTTTTAATAGAAGTGCACTTTCAGTTTTACTCCAATAAAAGCAACATTACCAACTCCAGTGTGCTGCAGTCCTTCAGCCAGTGCAGAACTCTTTCTGTACATCCCCAGTCAGCTCTGTCATTTTTCCAGCATTGTAGTACAAGATTTGTTAAACTGGTTTAGCAGAATATGAGCAGTATACTCTTAAATTAGCTGTTTATTTGTATGCACAAGTTCAGGTCCTCAGTTTGGTTGCATCACAAATTGCCATACCTCAATAGATACAAAAAACAATTTTATTACAGTTTAATAAAATCCAAACAGTAATAATCACAACAATATAAAAACATACATTTATTTTGGTACGTATACAGCCCATGTCTTGGCACTGTATAAATTCAACTATACATCGCAAGTACTGTGTCCTGACCACTATTATTCACATGTGTAAAACCATCACAGCAATTCTTTAACAAATACCACAGTGATTAGTGACATACACTTTGTAACTGCTTTGCATGAGCATAATGTATACAAATGGTCCCTGTGTACGTACACATGACTAGTGCCACCCGAGTACTATTACTCACAGGTGTAAAACCAAGAAAGCAGTTCTTTAAAAAATATCACAGCGCTTAGTGGCGTACATGCTGTAACTCCCTTGTAAAAGCTCAATACAAACACGTGAGGACACAGAAAGCTAGCAGTAGGCCTACATGGGAATACCACCGCCTCAATACTAATTCACAAGTGTAAAACTAACGAAGCAGTTCTTTAAAGAATATCACAATGCTTAGTGACATACATTTTCTAACTAGCTTATATAAGCTTTATACAAACATGAGAACATACACAAAACTAGCGGTGCACCTACATAGAAGTGCGGCCATCTGAACATGATTATTTGCAAGTGTAAGCTCAACAGAACAGTTTGTTATAGTGACGCACATTTTGTAACTGCCTTATACAAGCTTAGTGCAAGCACAAGAAAGCGGAAAAATATAAATTAAAAACTTGCTCTATGCATACACAAACAGCTCAACACAAATGGTAAACACCGCTTCGAAGACATGTGACTGTGGCAAAGCGCAGTGCTGTGCCGGTTAAAACTGCCATCCACAAAAGTATTGAGCAATGCTTAAACCACAGGCAATTAAGTGCTGAAAGACTGCGTCTCTAACCTAACTATTTTAATTCGAATTTCTTGAATATAGGGCTCTCTTGCAGATAATGCATCTGATCCAACTGACCTGATTTTACACCTGCTACATGCATACAATGCACTCAGATATAACTGGTAATAATAATTATAAAAGACATTTAAAAACTTGATAGTATGATGAAGATGCATGACTAGAAAAGTTCTGTCGCCCTCATACTTGTTAAAAAAGTGTAAGTAGGACACATGTTCTTTTTTTCCTCAATTTTTGCATTAATGGACACCCGGGAACCTCGAACCGACAAAAAAAGGAGATACTGCTATGTTAATAGTGTTATGAATAATTTTTTGTGAAAGCTTTTTTACAGACAAGTCGCAGTCTCGTTTCTGGAGGTTGAGCTGTATCTTGCAAAATAACTTGAAAAGTGGTCACATGGGAGCATGACCCTATGTAATAATGTTAGTTTCAGTTGACTCTCTTGCCCTACAAGTCGCTGCGCACTGTGGCCAGTGATGCAACAGCAGTGTCTCAGTGATTTTCATCACACTCCTGTCCTATGCCATCCTTACCAGATTTGACGGCACATAGATACCCAAATTTTGATAGCATTGCTTTCTCAGGTGGTTGCTTTTGATTTGCTCAATATCAGTTGGCAATTCAACTGCATCAAACTTCTTTTTTACCTCTTCAACAGCATCAACAACAATCTTATGACACCTGTGTTGTCCTTCTAGTTGCCTACAAAGACCAGTCAATCTAGCAACAACACTGACAGTCTCTACTATCTTCTAATGGGGGAGAGGTGTGTCCCAGCATGTGTTCCACATTGTTGTGGCTATGTGGGCTGGCTGGGGTGGCAACAACTGTAATTGTTCGCATTTGCATAACTTAATGTGATGCTTGTACTGTGTTATAACACCTAACTTAGTCTTGCACTTGCTGCACAAGAACACTGGCTCACAATCGTGGTGAAAAGCTTTTGTATGTTGAGCAAATGAGTTGTATGCACTACAAAAACGTCACAGTGATAGCACACATGTTGCTCTACCAGGCCTGGTGCGGTTCCCTCTGACACTGCTGCTGATGCTGACGTGATGCTGCATGCCTCGTACACTGTTGCAGCTGCAGTAGACATGGCAGTCTCTGTATCTATTGCTGCCGTGTCATCTGTCATGGTAACTTTAAGTGGTATCGGGCTCACTTCTGCAACAGTTATGTCGTTTGCCCCTTGAGGGCTCTTGTCATCAGGGCCAATAATTTCGTAGGCATTGTCTCCTGCATCGAAGAACCAATAAGAACAGCCTAAAATAATAAACATAGCTCTAAAAAGTACGGACATCAAGACTTAACCACAAGCTTTGCACGTCAGTGACCGGGCTTAATGAATAATACTTGCAGGAGGAGTTGCACAATTGTGTGTGTATATTACAGTAAAGCCTCATTAGAAGAGATACTCAAGAGGCACGGGAAACATGTCTCTCGAAACAAAAAATTTTAAAACACTGAGGAGCCAGACTAGATCCCTTTATTATGCACCATCACAAAAGTATGTTTAGATATATCTGAAGGAATAATTGCTCAGGGTGGCTTAAAGGGCCCCTAAACCACTTCGACATTTTTTGAACATTTCAATTAAACACGCGTATCGAAATCAGAATGCCGTCGCAATCGACGAAGCCAAACGACCCCGTGCGGCTCTCTGGACCTATCCTGCACCCCCCAGTTTGTCCTGACGTCACCAGGCTGTCTCTGATGATGTCACCAGTTTCCAGTGCTGTCGATTGGTCGAACGAAAGTGTACAACTGCCGGCAAGGCCTGCAAGCAAATACACACACTCCTTCTTCCTCGTCGCGTTGCTCGCGATGCCATTGTGGGCAGCCAATGGGGGCAAAGAACAGAAACGCCAACAGAAGGGTCTCCCTATGAGGCTCTTCGCCACGAGTCACGATACAGTTCCATTGTATTGGCGAGGTCATTAGCGCCACCCCTCGCAGGACGACGGGCCAGCGCGGCAGCAGCAGAGCTCGTTGGTGATGGTCTGTCCCGTAACATTTGAAGGTGTACTAGGCGACGAAAAGACGATACTCTCCAGATGGCGTGTACCAGATGAAAGAGTAAAATGAGTGGGGACTACTTTTCGATAATCAAACACACGTAGCTCCACTATTACTTCACCGTTTCGAAAAATTCTCGTGGCTACCGGTTCGTTGCCTTATCGTGCACAACTGCAACACCGCAACTAAATTTCAACCTCAGAGGTTTAGGGGCCTTTTAAAGAAGACATTCACACCTTTTTAGTGACTGTAGATATTGTTAGCTTCCTTCCCAACTTCTGGAATTTAAACACTTCACTTTGCAAGCCTTGTTGCTCGCCGTACCTTTGAGGTGCTCTTAGACGCTCGTCAGCCTCAACTGCCGACACTTTCTGCCCTGCACTGTCCTCGTTGCGCTCCTTTTCTAGTTCATGCTAAAAGAGACATGCGCAATTGACGTGTGTGAGGATTGCGTGATCTTTACGCCCTTCGGAGCACACAAGGTGCCCGAAGTGAATGTGTCTGGGTTGTGTCCCTTCGAAGTAGTGAATACTTAAAAAGTCATCCTTAGTAACAAAGGTGTCTCTTGTATGCAGTATTGTTAACGTGGCAAACATCGGAAAACCAACCAAACCATTTTCAGATGTCCCTTACAACCAAGTGTATCTTGTAATGAGATTCTACTGTACTGAATATTTTTCATCTATGGATCATCTGCATCTACATATAGTCACAAAGAGATGTTGTGTGGAATGGCGAATCAGGAAACAGCTCGTACTCTTACTTTTTGTCCCTAACATAAGCAGCTGATAACAATATGATAAAAAAGCTGGCAATGAGGCTAGCATGGAACATAATCATTCAGCTCTAAACAGTTTTTTGGGCCCACATCATTCCCTCATATGACATAAGGAAACAACTTGATTGCAGTAATGGCTGCATGTGATCTGAGTTTATTCAAACAAACTATACGTAAGGTTGTCCTGTATGTAATTTTATCAGAGTGCTTTTCAGATGTCCTCCTGGCGATCCTGGCTGCACGATGCTTCTCATGCTTTTTGGCGTGATTCCTTACTTTTCCACTCCACACTTTTTTCTGGTTTTATCCCCTTTCCCTTCTCCCTAGTGTAAAATAGCACACCTGAAGCATCAAGTCTGTTGAACTAACGTGTGTATCAAACCTGTTAACATGTGTGCTTCTCTATGGTCTGTGTTGTATTTTTGCGCTGCACAAATCAATTCAAGATGAAAGAAGGAACGTCCCTGCCTTTAGTGTAATTGTATGTGTGTGTATGTTTATGTATATATATATATATATATATATATATATATATATATATATATATATATATATATATATATATATATATATATATATATGTATGTCTCCCTCATGTTTTGAAATATATGTACATTCAGGAGTGCCTGCATGCTCTTCTCCCCTGCTCCAGTGACCCAGGAGAGCCTGTTTATTTACCATAGTAAAACATTCAAAGGTTTTCGCTGTGCCCATTACATCTCTTATCATACGGATCTGTCACAATACAGAGTAGCAGTGGTCCATAATACTAGCCCATCCCAACATAACTATAAATAAGCACATACCGACATGCTGCAAAACAGCTGTTTCAAAGCCGCTGGTGCTGGCAATTTCCGCAGCACTGCAGTGGTACAGTCGAGTTCCACCTGTATAGTGACAAATGCATACGCATGTTAGCAACTCAGTAGTTGCTGATGGTTTCATAAGCTTTACACTACACAATAAAGTAATCTAGACAACTTTGTTGGAACAAATGCACATAATTAGGACACCATTTAAACACTAACACGATTAACTGCCCCCAATCTCTCGCTCAATAAGGGATAATACTACTGAAACATCGGTGGAGAGCTCAGATTAACACAGCCCATAAAGGACAAGCTTTCTTTTTGAAAAAGAGCTAAAACAGCGGTTAGTTTTCTTGATCATTTTATGTGCTAGCTTTGATTTAAATGTCATGCAGTACTATAAAATATGAAGTGCCGCATTTCTAGCAGCAGAAGGCGTCGTCAGCCTCATGGTACAACTGATTTTTGCACTGTTTGTGTCAGTGAGCCGACACATACAAAGAAAACCGAATTCACACATACATATACAGTGCCAAGTGCACTTCTGAAAACGCAGCCACCAGTTCCCATGCTGCTGAAAGGAAAGGTTGTATAGAGTGCGAGGCTGCATGGAACTACCACTTATGACTGTAAGTGTATGATCTGCTGATTGGAGAGGTAGTCACATACTATTTCTAGTCTCTTTTAGAAGCATTACTAAAGGATGAATTAAAATCTATTCATAAGTCACGAATTTCACGCATCCACAGTTTGGCTCAATAACTTGTGAGAAAAAGACATGTTTACCTGGAATAGCAACCTTTCTTGCTGCTGCAAAACTTTCCTTCGAATTAATTAAATTACTTTACAGCGTCATAATATATTGCGTTTCTCGCAGCTACTTGCCGGCAGTGGCGAGTTAGTGTTTATATCCGACTCATTGGGCAACAATACTGCCAAACACAAATGCTTCACGAACACGAGAACACGTCCCTCGCAGAGAATAGCACCCATATATGCCTCTGTGAGACATTATCGCACCTTTGTAGTCAAAATGTACATTAGAACGACATCACCGTCTCATAAAAAAAGCCTCAGTACAAGGCAGCAGCCAACTGTATAATGTGAAATTGCAACTGATGTCCACTCACTGGTTGCCTGTGTTTGAGTCACTTCTGGCAGTTGACTGGGTGCTGAGAAATGCACGTCCTCGGTTGTCCCTACAAAGCATACAGGGTTATGTCAAATGTTGGAAATATATATATGCCGGCATTTCATAAGTTACAAAACAAACGAGTAAACTAATAAACAACTGTAATGTAAGCAGAGTACACATGATAAGATAGGCTGTCAACTGGTAATGCATTATGCGAAAAACCTAATGCATAGGAAAGACTATATGTATACACACGAAGCTGACACACAATTTAATTCGCTCTAGGTTTTTCGTGCAATATAATATATTCAAACTATTATGTCTCGTGTGTGTGTGTGTGTGTGTGTGTGTGTGTGTGTGTGTGTGCGTGTGCGTGTGCGTGTGTGTGTGTGTGTGTGTGTGTGTGTGTGTGTGTGTGTGTGTGTGTGTGTGTGTGTGTGTGTGTGTGTGCGCGCGTGCAAACTTTTATTGTAATGAGGTCCGGAGGCTCGACTTCTCAAGCCAAGGCGGGCCGCTCCCACGTTGGCACTGTCAGGCCAAGCCTTTCAGCGACATCATGGGCCCTCTGGACTGCCCTTAGTTGGTCCTGAAACAATGGGCTTTGAATCCTTTTCTCCCACTGTGTCCATTCTTCAACGAGGTTGGGGAGAGTCGCGGGACACCCCGCCAGCATATGTCTGATTCCAATGATGTCATTACAATCATTGCAGTCCATCTTAATCTCCCTCTCTGGATATATTTTATTAATGGTGTACGGTGTGGGATATGTACCCGTTTACAATAAGCGCAGTGAGACTGCCTGAGCCCTGCTCAGTTTTGAATGTGGCAATGGGAATTGTCTGCGTCCTAAATAGTAATGTTTGGTAACATCATTGTATGTTATTAAATGATCTCTAGATTCCCTGGCTTGATGATGAACGGCTCGGTTGTGACTGTCACGGTTAGCAAGTCCTCGTGCCAAGTCATGAGCAACCTCATTGAGGTTTACCCTAGTCTCGTCCACTTTCCCCATATGCGCAGGAAATCATCGGATTTCAGTTGTCATAATCACAATGTATTCAAACATTTTAGCTGCAACTCCAGCTACGTAGCCTTTATCAAAACACTTTACAGCGGATTTCGAATCACTGTAAATGAAGGCCCACTTATTACTCCTGATGGCTAGAGCAATTGCCGCTTGTTCCGCCACCATGGGGTCCTTGGTAAAAATAGTGAGAGCGTCTTGCACCTTCCCTTGATAATTTGATACAATGGCCGTATAGGCTTCTTTACCTTTCACCCAGGCAGCATCAACTATAGCTGCCAGTTGGTTGTGCTGCTCTATTTCCTTCAAGAGTGCTTTAGTTCTTGCCTTTCTCCTTTCGACATTATATTTTGGATGCATGTTTCTGGGGAGAGGGTTGGTTCTGATCTTGCTCCTAACTTCAGTCCTTAATTCTACTTCAGCCTCTATTGGGCTCCTTGATGTATTCAGTTCTACACCTATTGCCTGTAATATGTTCCTGCCAGCTCGTGACTTTGTCAACCTTTCGTGTTGCGCTAGCTGTTGGGCCTCCGCAATTTCTTCTATTGTATTGTGCACCCCTAGACTCATGAGTTTGTCGGTTGCAGCGTTACTGGGTATCCCTAGGACTACTTTAACGAGCATCCTGAGCATCACATTAAGTTTAAGTTCTGCCTGCTTCCATTTGAATAATCCAGCCACATAAGTTAAGTGACAGAGAGCAAAGGCATGTATTAGCCTCAAAGCGCTGTCTTCTCCTAGGCCTCTGTGTCTATTGGTAATTCTCCTTAGTAACCTAATGACTTCATCTGTTTTATTCGAGATATGTTGTATTGTTCTATAGTTAGTATTGTTTCCGTCTATGTGATACCCAAGAACCTTGATTTTTTCAACTAGCCTGCTTGCGGATCCTTCATGAGTGTATAAGCACACTCTTGGCTCATCTTCAGGAATGTAACCTCTTGGTTTACGACCTTTTCGGCAATGTTTAATGAATAAGAGTTCTGATTTGGCTGCCGAGCATTTCAACCCCATGTCTTTCAGTGTGTTCTCTACAACGTATAAGCTTTCCTGTAATCTGGTCTCTGTCTGTCCTACATTGCCCTTGGCACTCCATATGGTTATGTCGTCGGCATATATCACATAATGTATACACTCAATTTTCTCCAGATTTCTTGCAACCTTGGACATTGCTAAATTGAATAGCATGGGTGAGAGCACAGCCCCTTGTGGAGTGCCCCTATTTCCCAAATTCTTAGCTTCTGATTTAAGCTCACCCAGCATGAGTTGTGCCGTTCTATCTCTAAGAAAGTCCTTAATCATGTTAAAAAGTCTCTTACCTAAACCCATCTCCGAGAGAACGCCAAGTATTGCCTTATGCTTTATACGATCAAAAGCTTTTTCCACATCCAATCCCAAAAGAGCTTTCGTATGCGCTGGGCTGGCCTGTATAAGTTGATGTTTAGTCAGCAGCATAGAAATCCTGAGTTGACAGCCCTGGACGAAAGCCGATCAAGTTGTATGGGAGGATCTCGTTCTGCTCAACGTATTTCGTGAGTCGATTTAGGATGACATGTTCCATAGCTTTGCCTAGACATGACGTTAAGGAAATAGGACGGAGGTTGTCTAGAGTGAGTTGTTTGCCTGGCTTTGGTATGAGGATAGTATTGGCCACCCTCCATTCCTCTGAGTATACCCCTTTTCTCCAACATTCATTGAAGTGTTCAGTTAGATAATAGATTGATTCATCATCTAGATTTCTTAATACCTTGTTAGTTATTCTGTCAGGTCCAGCCGCCGATCTACCATTCAGACTGGGAAGAGCCGCCCTCACTTCACTCTCAGTGAAGTCCCGGTCAAGTTCTTCACATATGCCTCCCGTATAGTCGGGGCTCTCGTCTCCTTCGTTCGGTTGTTTAAGTGGGAGATACTTGGCTGCGAGACTATCCACGATATCCCTCTCTGTCTTATCTTGGCTTTCCTGATGAACCAACTTAGCTATAGCTGTTCTCTTGCTTGTCCTTGTTTCATTCTCGTTGAGCAAGTGCTTGAGGAGGTTCCAGCTACCTCCATGTTTGAGTCTACCATCAGCCGAATTACAGATCTCATCCCACTGTTGCTTCACGAGGGTCTTCGAATGATCATCAATTTCTCTGTTTATTTGTGCTATTTTTTTCCTTAGCCTTCTGTTAAGTCTCTGCGTTTTCCATTTCTGTAATATAGCCTGTTTGGCCTCAATCAAATGCGCCAGCCTGCTGTCCATAGCTTCAATATTTTCCTCTGTCCTGATTTCTTGAGTGGCCTCCTTGACGTCCTCTCTGAGCTGGATGACCCATGTCTGAAGGGGCTCCTGCTCGGCATCTAGAGGCCCCACTTTCCCTCTCTTCGCCCTAATTTCTCTGAAGTGATCCCAATCAGTGAATTTGAAGATTCTTGTTTCCTGTCTCGGTATGGGTATGGTTATGTGTATGATGTAATGATCGCTTCCGAGATCCAAGTTTGAATTTTCCCAATAGGCTCCTCTTGAGTTGTTTACAAAAGTAAGATCTGGCGTGGAGTCCCTGCTTGTGGAAGTGCCACAACGGGTGGGATACGCAGGATCAGTAATCAAGCATAACCCCAGATCCATGGCAAGACTCCATAGCTCCTCTCCCTTCTTTGTGTTCCAAGCGTATCCCCATGTGTGATAGGGAGCATTAAAGTCCCCTCCAATAATTATGTCTCGTGGTTAGAGCAAAATTAGTGTAAATTACGCACTAAATTATGTGCCCTGGAAAACTTTTCTTCAAGATGCACCTGTGCGCACTTCGAATGAGTAACGTTGTAAAATTTACGTACATGACATTTAACATAGTTGCTGAACACGAATTTCCTTTGTCCTGTGTCGTGTACAGTGAGCTATATATGTCTGCCCCCCCCCCCCCCTTTTTTGTACTAGCCATACTGCGTGCCACTGCACCTATACGCACGTCAGTAAACCTCACGGCACAGAAATAAAAAAAGAAGCGCCAATCACCCATGCCTGCATGTTGTACTGGGCCTAACCTAACCATGCATGGGCTGTTGCTTTTTATAGTAAACACAGGCACCGTGCTCATTGCAAGTATGTATCATGTCACTAAGCAAATATGCAATTTCATTGTACCACTATTTTTTTATCACATGGATGTACCTGTTGAGAGGTAAGACAAAAAGCAGTCACTTCTCAGAACTAATCAGCTTTTTTGAAACACATTTCTAAATCTTCAATGACACTTGCTGCTATGTGTTTGTCTCCAGAGAGCATACATGATTTGACTTTCCAATCAGAGACATTATATAAATATACCATGTTAAGATGACTGCCTAGAGCACGTGAGAATTTTCATCTTGGTGTAACATACTGTATCTTGATTTTGTTGACATTTGGTCAAATGGTACACCCAATATACCCACATACTAGTTTTTGTGTCCAAATTGCATGCCAATGTATTTTGATTTCTTGGCATTCGCTCCTCTGCACTACGTGAAGTCGCACTGCACTGGCTCTTTCACATGCTCGTGTCCTTGCAGCTGCCTTCTTACGTTATATAAAGCGGGTGCCTGAAAAATATCGTGTGCAAAAGTCAACACAAGGGCATGGTGCAAAACAACATCAAGACAGTCAAGGCCATGGCAATAAAAGAAAGTCTTAGCTCTTAGTCTTCCTACTGAAATGAATGCAAAACACCCAAATGACTGCTACAGTCAACTGCTAAACTAACTTCAATTTTTAGATTTAAACAAAAAACAAATAACCAACAGTTCATCCTTGTTTGTCACCAATGTTAGAATACTCCTGCTAATAAATAGAATATTGGTCATTTTCAGACGTCATAGGTCTGTCATAAGTCTGGTGTATCGCAAACACCACTTGTGACAACTCCTAAGCACGTGCCCCGTGTGCCCCCCGCACCATCCCTAGTTGTGCCACTGCTGAACCCATATTTGAGGATCATAGCTGCAAACGTGATGCTCAGTAGGGATGAAAGTATTGTCCTTCAGTTCAATGGATATATGGATGTGCCTATCCAAAAGGGCAACAAGGCTTGTTATGGCAAGCTTATCCACATTTCAATACTAACAAGTAAGTTCACTGCGGCCTGCATCTAAGCTTACTAATAGGCATGAACTTATCTTCATTTATGAGGTGCGCAATGGAGTTCATTTTGGACAGACTCGACTACTGCTGCAGTTTGAAATCTAGCATTTTAGATTCTTGAAGGCATGTAAAAGTTGCAGTTAAACCGCAGTTATTAGTTTATTAGACCAACTTATTGTCCTGTGTACGACAGACGACTGGTAACACGGAATTAAAGCAACATTTTATTTTGATATTCTATTTCTCTACTAAAAATATTCAAGCGATAAACACATTTTAATCTGCCATGCAGTAGCAAAATGCACACATGACGCTTGTAACCCCCAGAGGAAGGCTGATTTAGCTGTTTATATGACATAACTCTGACACGCCAACTCATATTAGCAAATGCACAGGCATGTCCGAAACAATAAGCGTATGCAAAGCGCCCCTGCAATTGTAATTCCACACAGCAGCCGTTATATTCGATGCCGATGCATAACTAGCTGCTCGACAATTCACCGAGTTCGTAGACAGAAGCACCCTTTCAGTTTGGCACCGTGCTCGAAAACCGCAACAGGAGACAAAACCAGACCTATAATCACACCATTTCAATACATGAGCAAAAACAGTTCAGTCTTAGGGATAAACACTGTGAGAGCGATTTAGTGCGCGACGGCGACGAGCGACGGCTTCGAGCGACAAAACGGGCCGTCGCTTGAACAGATGGCTCGGTTCTGGAAATCTAGAAATCGACGCTCGTCGCCCGGAAGTGCTATGAGCGACTAGCCAATAGCGCGAAGCCGGAACTGGATGTATATCGCTCAAATACTACCGATTGTCGCGCGGAACGAGCAAATGATTCAATTTTTATACGTGCAAGGATAAGAACCTACTGCAAGACCTCCGGAAATATTTTATGCTACTTTTTAGAGTAAAATACATCAACGTAAATTACTAAAGCACGCGTCACGCGTGATTGCAGCCCTCATACCGGCAACACCGGAGAGGCGTCGCTCAATATCGTCGCTCGCACGGAGTACGACTTGTAGGCGACGAGCGAACGAGACAGCCATCTCCATCGCGTCGCTTGTAGCTGCCGCGCGCAAGATCGCTTATATGGGGTTTATACTGTTTTCAGCATAAAACATGGATTCCTCGTGCGTTTTCAGTAAGTTCAAGATAACGCGCCCAATTGACCTCTTGCAGCATGCAGCTGAATGCCTGCGGCAAAATTTCTAACTAGCACTGGTGCTGCACGTAACTTCAGTGGTCGCAGATTCGCCCTGGGTGCGACAACGTCAAGCGCGCGGCTTATTTATAACAAAAGTATGCTGCCAGCAAAATGACGCCTTCTGTAATGCGATTCCTTATTTCAACAGCGTTCCGTACTCAGCAGACTGCCAAACTGAATAAATTCAAACACGCAAAACGCACGCTAATCACGCTCCGCATAGGCTCGGAATCACGGGCTGGTGAACAAACCATTTTAAGCGTCCTCTCGCCTGGCGCCGTATTGAACATACCATAGTTCTGGCAGCGTTTGCGATTTTCAAAGCTCTTACGGATAACGGCAAAGTGACAAAATCACATGCGGTTATCGCGACGACTGGCTTTTTCGATTGACATCGAGAGACACAGCGCGTATGCCTAGTCCTTTGTCAATCGCGTCGGCTAAGCGCAGCGACGACTTCCTGGCTATAGCATGTCATATACGGACAATGTGCACCTAAGTTTTAGAATTCACTTACCGTGGAGGATTTCTTGGTATATCCAAGGCATGACGAACGACTGTCGTGTTTTCGCGGGGACGCGAGATCGCTGACACACGATCTCCCTTGGATGGCCTTCGTTGCTGCTAGCTGGACGGATCACCTTTCTCCGGTGCTGTGTTGTTCCGCGATCTTGAGCGCGCGCGCGCGGTGGAGCAACTCCGAATGAAAAAGTAGAGCGCTCGCTACGCGTTCCTTTGAACTGCGGCGGCCTGTTCTCTTAGAAGCAAAACGATGTGTTCTTTGCTCAGCGTGCATGAGTGATACATTGCCATGTTCGGGACCAGCCACCTACAGTTGAAGCAGAAAGCTGGCTAAGTTTTGTTCTCTATTGCCGCTAGAGTAGAACGGGCATTCTACTCTCTCTCTCTCGGAAGGGGAGAGTGAAAAGCACATTTCGCTCTCTCCTTGGTGACAGAGTGAACAATGCATTTCGCTCTCCTCGGCATTTTGCGAGAGTAAAACAACTCTTTGAAGAGTAAATCAGGAGCTTCACTCCTGGGATACCCTTCCTAGTTTTTAGAGTGAAGTTTTCAGAATATTATCCATTTTCCAAGGTAAATATACCTGGTAGCTAGCAAAGCACCCACAGGAGCCCATAAGTTCAAAACATGGCGGTTCATCGGCGGTTCATGGGGCTTAGCGCCATCTGTAAGTGGAGACAACACTTCCGGCGCAAAAAAATAATGTGACGCCATATCCGTTAAAATCAGAAGTGACGTCATTTTGTTTTCGAAGGCGCGAATATTTGTTTTGTTGGCCTGCCTTTCGAGCTATATATTCAAATGCCCCGCCATTCAACTTGATGGGCGTTTCGAGCTTTCAGCGCGAAAAGCGATGCAGGAAAAGGCCAGCCGTTCGGTCGTCGAAATTGCACCCCTGCACAGAACATACTTTCTTTGGAGGCCGACGAAAGTTTAGGGTGTAGAGTGGTGATCCTATTGTCGGATGTCAAGCCCGTCGGTCAGCGCAGTCGCACGAAATCAACTACACAATTATCTGGCGGTCTTAACTCACTCCTTTTGACTGAACACGTTAAGAAGCCATGAAGCTACCCGCGTCACCAAATTCAGCAAACATCGACGAGCAAAAAAGCACGACTTGTCAGGGGGGCGTATTTTAACAGGTGAACTTTACGAACGCGCCTCTCTGCAGATTTCAAGAGGTTCATTGCATTGCGAGTGATAGCGGCTTCAACGCCCCCGTAACAATGGGCGCTGAAAAGAAATGTATTTATTGATAATAATAAAATAAAATAAACTTGTTTTTTGTTAACTCGTCACGAATATATAACGTTGACCAGGAATTTTATTTTCGTTGAATGAATCTCACTGTGTCTCGCTTGAATTAAAAAAAAACGCTTTTCTCTTTCCCAATGTTTGTTCCCTGCAAACGTAGTCGTGCTTCAATCGCTGCTCGCATAACCACCCTTGCTGATGTCAGTGACAATTTGTAGTGAACTGCTTTTCACCCGAAGCTTCGCCGCCTATTTGGGTCAACCTTGGATTTTCTATCCGTTGTCTGTTCTCATCGGACCTTGTGTAGCCTGGTCGTACGCGCGACGCGAATTGTGTAATACTTTCTAGGAGGCACGCGGACACCAGCGATTACGCTGAAACCTTCGACGAGTCAAGTATAAAAGCCGACGCGCTTCACCCGCGGGCCAGATTTCGACGATGGCCGACTGCGCTCGCCGCTACGGTTACGCTTTGAGTGTCAGTTGCTTTTCTGGGCAAAGGTTAAAAATTAAATTATGAGGTTTTACGTGCCAAAACCACTTTCTGATTACGAGGCACGCCGTAGTGGAGGACTCCGGAAATTTCGACCGCCTGGGGTTCTTTAACGTGCACCTAAACCTTAGTACACGGGCGTTTTCGCATTTCGCCCCTATCGAAATGCGGCCGCCGTGGCCGGGATTCGATCCCGCGACCTCGTGCTCGTTAGCCCAACACTATAGCCACTGAGCAACCACGGCGGGTGTGGGCACAGGTTCGCCCAATACAAAGTTTGTTTCGTGATTCATAGTTTTTCTACCGTGTTTTTCCCCGTCACTACAACGTGACAATATGCCTTCGGAGGGTGAAAATATTTAGGGAAAAAATATGAATTTCCTCTAGAATCGTCTACAATATGACCTAAATGTATACAAGGGTTGACCAAGCAATGAACAGCGCGCATCGTGGTATTCTCCCATCCACTCATCCCTAGCCCACAATAGCGTGACAGCCAGGTCAGCTTGGCAAATAAAAACGGTACACCACATATACACCTGCATTGTTTGAAATATGCGCATTATGTTCGATTTTTTTTGCCACTCATTTGCTTTCTTTTTGTAAACGAACTCCTTTTGTTAATAATGTGAGTCTCCGAATATAGGTTGGTTCTACTATTATTTGCATACGTTCTACTCTTCTTGTATTACACCCTTGGCAACGGGATGAACTAAAGTCCCGTAAAGTAAACCACTTTCCATACGCTGAAGAAGCCTTTACCAAAAAGAGTTTCGCCGCTGGCACACAGTACAGTGCGCTTTCCTTTAAATGTTTTCAGTAACGTATTCAGCTTTTCTGGAAATCAGGGCTTAGTTCGTGGGAGTGCCACCACGCTAGTATTGGCCTTAAGCTTTTCAAATTTCCCGCGGTGACGTAGAGATGACGCAAACGAAACAAAAATAAAAGAATTAAAAGCTATCCCTGCGCACTGAACTTAACCACGAAGCTTGTCCCGCCGGCGTTGTCAGTGTTCTTGATAAAGAGTGGCCGCTCGTGAGCTTGAAATTACTTGTCATCCTAAAGACGCTTAGTCGCGACGATGCAAACCCAGCTGTGACTAATTACGGCCTTTTCAGCGGCTTCCCAAAAAACAGCTATGGATTTTTTTTTCATTTTTTTTAATGCTGCGAAGTCAACGGGCCAGGAGAATCGTCGGATGCAGTTCGCCTCAGTTTCCTAACTCCGATGTCCTCGCGATTCAAATACATGTAAAACGCAGAAACGCTTTTCTAAGAAAACCACTCGGCCAATTTTAATGAAATCTGTTGCATTTGAAAGAGGCTGTTAAATTCTAGTGAATACCGAAGCGAAATTTTAGATTGGTTATGAACGTTTTAAAATGAATGTTCAAAAATTGGTAAGCTTGAAAAAAAATAGAATCACGAAGCTTACAAATTCACAGCTTTGGACCTAGAATAGATATCGCAGTTCGGTCAACTGCATCCAGGAGAGCATCCAATGCTTACAAATTTGATGTGTCGATTTACATCTTAAGTAAATCTCTTACATTGTTTACAGTGGTTTCTATAAAGTTCTACTCACAAATAAGGGGTATTCTTGAGTCATGTGCAATATATTAATTCTGTCCACTTTAGATGTAGGTTTCGATGCAATTCCCGAAATTGGCATATTATTTTTTATTGCTGAGTTACAGATAGTTTCGTTTTCTGAAAGTATGCGACATTCCCAATTTTTATTAAAAAATTGACGATCTAAATAAAAAATTACCAACCAACACTAAATATATTTAAAATTTTTCATGTAAATGCAACAAACCTCCACAAATTTGGTGCTGTGGTTGCCGATAAAAACGATTTCTCAATTTCCATGCATTTAGATAGGAGGCCCGACCTAAAGCTTTCTGAACGTCGCGCAGCATCTACGAGAAACGCCATTATGATGGCTTCTGATTTTCACATTAGAAAGCCAAAATATATGCAGCAACACCCCCATCCTAATACTTCAATACTTTTCGTTCTAACGTACATGTCCACGCTGCTCCATCTGTTGCAAAGTACTGAAAATGTATCCAATGCTTTTCCCCAGGCAGCTGTTTTTATTCCTAATGACGCCAGGAAACCGAACCTGATGCCAGCAACGCTCACAAATCTAATTGGGAGCGCAGACGAATGTTCTCGCACACATTGTGTGATATACCGCAGCGCCGAGGTGCTTCTTGTATGATGTAGGAGAATCGATTGTAAAAAGAGAATTGCACGGTTGGGCACATGCGTTTAAGTTCACGAACTTGATCTGCGCCAAGAAGACCTGTCCAAACTTTCACACTTGCTTTATAAGAAGCCTACTGGCACATCAATATGTGGCTATTTTAACTGCACCAAATTAAACTACTAAACCACACCAAATATTGGTCACATCATTTTATCGTTCGATTCTTCAGATTGGTAACCTCTAGATACGGAGTAAGTTGAGAAGTTGTGCGCGTAATCAACGAAGCTACGTTAATTAACTTTTCAATAATTGATCTTAGGTGGCTAAAGAAAATGAGCAGTTTGGAGCCCGTCCTCGAGATTATCTAGCCGAGCGAACGGATTTTGACTAAACATGATCCTGTAAGAGCTATCTGAACAAATATTTTCCAATTAAACGCTCTCTGAAAGCGTAACTGACGCCGAAAAATCACACTTGTACGATCCACCTGACCACACTTAGCCTTTTGTTATATTTCCATCAATGGAATGGCTCCGGGAGCATGTTCCTTCGGCCGCTCCACTTTGCATTTTTATTCACCTAGTTTTTTTGAAGACAAGCAGTCTAAAGTTTTAATGTCAATATAGAAGTTAATGTGTGCCGCCGAGAGTTTGCTTGGTCCAAGAAGCGATAAATGACGCAATGATGGTGCAGATTTAGTGCATCCCTGGCAGGAAGACACTGCGCTGCCGCTGAGGCAAGGAAGATAAAGAACGTGAACAGTTAGGCAGCAACTCACGGAGCCTTGCCGATGGTGACGGTGCCATCACGACGAAATCTGTGGCGGTGATATTGACGGCTTAAGCGCCTTATTTTTTGCGTTGAGTTCGCTTTGTGAAAGAGCTAATGCTATAAATGCAGTGTCATTCGTTCTTGTACCGTAGCTTGACACGAGTTTAAACAAACTTTAGATTCGATTCGTTCCCCAAAGTAGGTGTAAGCAGGGAAGCGCTCACTCGCTCACACACACACGCACACACAAACAGTCACACAAACACAAACACACACAGAGATACTACACATGTTCCCTCGCATACACATTTACACGCGCCCATGCATGCACACAGTCACAAAAAACCCAATGCCCTTGCACTCTGTGAAGAAGGATGACCAGCGAAGCTGTGTATGTGTGACCCTTAATGGCGAACTGTACCTCCGCCCAGGGTCCGCCCGGCATTGCACTGTCTTCAGGATCGGCCCACGTATCATTACCATCAGCCTGGTTACGCCCACTGCAAAGGCCTCTCCCGTACTTCGCCAACTACCCCGATCATGTACCAATGGTGGACATGTTGTCCCTGCAGACTTCTTAATCTCATCCGCCCACCTAACTTTCTACCGTCCCCTGCTAGGCTTCCCTTCCCTTGAAAAGTCCGTATCCCTCAATGACCATCGGTTATCTTCCCTCCTCTTTACATGTCCTGCCCATCCCCATTTCTTTTTCTTGATTTCAACTAAGATGTCATTACCTCGCGTTTGTTCTCTCACCCAATCTGCTCTTTTCTTGTCTTTTAACGTTACACCTATCATTCTTCTTTCCATAGCTCGTTGCGTCGTCCTCAAGTTAAGTAGAACCCTTTTCGCAAGCCTCCAAGTTTCTGCCCCGTACGTGAGTACAGGTAAGACACAGCTGTTATACACTTTTCTCTTGAGGGATAATGGCAACCTGCTGTTCATGATCTGAGAATGCCTGCCAAACGCACCCCAGCCCATTCGTATTCTTCTGATTATTCCAGTCTCATGATCCGGACCTGCGGTCACTATCTGTCCTAAGTAGATGTATTCCCTTACCACTTCCAGTGCCTCGCTGCCTATCGTAAACTGCTGTTCTCTTCTGAGACTGTTAAACATTACTTTCGTTTTCCGCAGATTAATTTTTAGACCCACCCTTCTTTCTGCCTTGCCTCTCCAGGTCAGTGAGCATGCATTGCAATCGGTCCCCTGAGTTACTAAGCGAGGCGAATCGCAAGTTACTGAGGTATTCTCCATTAACTTTTATCCCCAATTATTCCCACTCCAGGTCTCTGAATACCCCCTGTAAACACGCTGTGAATACCATTGGAGAGATCGTATCTCCCTGCCTGACACCTTTCTTTATTTGGATTTTGTTGCTTTCTTTATGGAGGACTACGGTGGCGGTGGAGCGGCTATGGATATCTTTCAGTATTTTTGCATACGGCTCGTCTACACGCTGATTCCGTAACGCCTCCATCACTGCGGAGGTTTCGACTGAATCAAACGCTTTCTCGTAATCAATGAAAGCTATATATAAGGGTTGGTTATATTCCGCACATTTCTCTATCACCTGATTGATATCTATCTTCATTGATGATTCTATCACCTGATTGATTTCACCCGATTGATCGGCCCACGTATGAGGAGTGCTGAACGCCTGCTTCACCTCCACCGCGGGTCGGGCCGGTATTGCACTATCTTCAGGATCGGCCCACGTATGGGGAGTGCTTAACGCCTACTTCACCTCCGCCGCGGGTCAGCCCGGCATTGCATATTCTTCAGGATCGGCCCACGTATGGGAGTGCTTAACGCCTGCTTCACCTCTGCCGCGGGTTGGCCTGGCAATGCACTATCTCTGGTATCGGCCCAAGTATGGCTAGTTTTTTGCTTACAACACGACAAGAACATTTCCTTGGACGGTAGAAGTATACAGCTTCGCTGTAATATATACGCAAGCAAACGGAAATGCGCGCACACACAAACGCACGTATGCTCGCATGCGCATACGCGCACTCATGCTCACGCAGAATCAAATACGTCAAGTACACATGCACGCACGCTCAAGGCCCTGCACACGCATATACAATACCTCTCCTTCCCTGCTACCTCACCAAAACATGTGGGTGCAAACAGGTTCAATGAGCCTCACTCTGCAATTGACGTTCAAATTCCAGCTGTAACACAACGCTTCATGGTTTAAATTTGCCGTTTCTTCGTCTATCTGCCCCTGCCGAGAGGGTGAAAAACTATTTGGTCGTGTCCTGTGACATAACCGCCCCTCCCTGACCAAAACACTTCTTTACCGCACCACCAATATTTCGGCTAAGTGCCATAGATGGTTTTGTTGTTAAAAGGCACTACCCTCTCGGCACAGCCAGTTGAAACTTGTTGACACTCGGCAGATATACTGAAATAAAATTTTCTAAAATATTGCTAATTCAGTTAGGCATTTGTATTGTTGTGAAGTTTCTTTTTTAACGAACCGCAAAGACATGCGCCTGCTTGTTATGTTATCCAAGGAATAAATTCTGATTATAAAAGTGATGACCTAACAAATAAGCAACGCATTGCTGCATTTTAGGAAGGAAAAATGGAAAATATAATATTTTAGGAGCGCCACTGAAAAACGAAATCCGAAACCAAATCTTCAGTTTTGTGTTGTCATCTGGTGGGATAATGTGGAACTAAGTCCTATGTGGCTTAAAAATAGTACCACGGAAACTAAGCGCTGCCAGCATCACGCGGGAAGATAGGGGCACGCGATTGAACCACTTTGGTACAGGTTCCCATGTTTCATCCATGGCACGCTTGGGTTTATCAAGATACTACGTAAATTTCCATAACTGTGCTTCAAAAATCGCTTTTGGGAACCGTGTTACACCAGGTTTAGAGAGTCGAGATAGGCATCAATCGAAATCTGAGTCTCCAGACTACATGCGCTGTAGCGGCTGTTACGATTGCAGCTGTAGTTTTAACGAGAGAGCGTTAAGGAGCTCGTTGAAGGGAAGTTTATTTCGACAAGCTTAAGAAGTAAAATACATGTGCACTTAATGTACAGAAAAAATCATCAAGTACAATGTCACATTACATCAACAGCTAGGGCACATTACCATGAAACAGCAAACATTGAGGTTGCATACAAGTCTGGCAGGTGTTGTTACCTGCCGGAAGATAAGGCGTCAGTAAGGTAACCTATGCGCAGTAATGCGCCCATTGCGGAGCTTTATGAAGCGTGCCGACCATTTCCGCACGAACTGGTCTTCATTTAGGTTGATCAAGTCCACGCAAGCCTGTTCACACATGTGTTTGCGCAAGCGGCGGAATAACGGGTACATCGCTCTCTTTGTCTGTCCCTGTATTGCCCCAGCATCTCTTTGTCGCCACAACACGAATGCTACCACATACCACAAGACAACCTCAAATTGTCTTCGCAGTTGCGTTCTCTGATCCATGCATTTTTGCATGGATTAACGTTTTTGCAACAATACAATCAAAGAGGGCATGCTGTAACGTTTCCTTCTGTCTGCACTGAGAGCGGTGGTTATTGGAAGATATCCGCGCGCTGCAGTGGGGTTCCGCATAGGCAAAACGCGCCAACCTCGTCTCCACCCGAAGTCACGCACCCCGGCAGGCACGGCCGATGTGGTTAGCCTGCGCCAGTTGGTGCTCCTGCAACGCTGCAGATCTTCCTGTGTCAGGTGTTCGATCGCTAGTAATTCGCGCACCTCCGTTGCCGGTGTGTCAACTACATCTACATCTGGTAAAGTTGACCTAATTGATTGAAGGCTGCTGCATACATATTTATAAAATGGGGGTGCCTGTTCTGCCGCAGGTCCTGTTCTTATTCCTGATAAAGAAAGCTTCCTAGACGTTCCTAGGGAATAGTCGACAAGTTTCCTGCCTGGATATTCAGGACTGTTCACGAGGTCGCAAAAACCTCGCAATGCTAGGACGGAACTCGCTGTTCTGATACATGGAATGCTCAGCCCACCTAGGTTCGTCGGAAACCGAAGGAGCGGACGTGCCACTATTTCTGTTTTGTCTTCCCAGAGGAAAGCACCACAGAGTGTAGCTAGTCTCTGTGAAGCCTTGCGTGGTGGGCGCGCTATGCGTGCGACGTAGTAAAATGCCATGAAAATGCTGGATTTTATTATGTAGCTGCGCTCGGCTAGCGTCAACGAGAACTTTGATGCCACTGACAGCTTCTTTCTGCCCTCTTACACAGGTTTGACCACGTCTCCTGCGCCACTTCACCAGACGTGAGGAAAACTACTCCCAGGACTTTAATTCCTGCTACCCACTCAAATTCTTCGTCAATGGCAGATGTAGAGTTGTCAAATGCCATCACCTTACTTTTATCTTAATTCAGAAGGGCTCCGGTTCATTCAGAGTAATTATTAAATAAACGTAAGAAGGCATAGTAGCTGTCTTCGTTTCTTAAAAAGAGGGACACGTCTGCACATGCAGACATTTATATCTCTGCTTCGCCTGGCAAGGGAAAGCCACGTATTGCTGGGGAAAGTGAAACGCGGCGCAGCAAAGGCATAGAGTAATATAGTAAACTTAAAGAGTGGACACTCCGGTAGGCACCTGCGGTCGACTTTGGCTCTGAGCGCACCAAGCGGAATCGCCCAAACGCACAAGCCTCCAAGACGGTCGCCGCACGTCGCCGAATCTCGGTGGCCATGATGTCGGTTTCGTTTCTTTTACTATTATATTTTGTGATCCATAACGTTGCATAAATCGAGTGATTTCATGCAGGCGTTTCGGCCACTGTTTATATGTTGCGCCGACGAGCACGCAAAGGTGTTTTACTTTATATTAGTTTTATTTAACTTAACATTTGCTGTTTGAAACTATAACTTACCACAATAATAATGCCGACTGATGAGGAAGTCGACCTTTATCGTTTGTGATATTGTACATCCAGTAACTCACGCCAAAAGGAATATCGTAAATGAATGTGCGATGTTCCTTCAATATAAATCCACTTTCTGTACATCTAAGAACACGAAAATAGCAGGCAACAATTTATTGCAGCAAGATTGTGACAAACGTGGCAGACATGAAAACTGGAAGAAACCGCGAAATGCAAGTAATGGAGAATAGCCGGAAATTAAAGGCGAGAAGGCAATAACTTCACAGAAGCAGAACACATACAAAACGTGTTGCAACTATCCAGAGAACGCACAAAAGACTACACAGACACGCTAGCAATTCATTTACTTAAAATGGGATTGTTCTAGAAGGAAAAAAAAATATGACGCTTTTTTTGTACGCAGGGCAGGGTGAATTTGCTAAGCAGGGTGAATTAAAGTAGCAAAATTATGTGAATGGTTGCACGCCCAAATAAAATGACTAGAAAAATAACTTCCTCATCTCGAATGTATAAGCCAGTGCGTCCATCATTAAACAGCTGCAAGATATTGGCATCTCAGTCAATTATGCACTTTGACTGCGTTGGGGGTCTTCACCTGCTGTCTTCGAAGCCTTGCAATCGTCTTCTTATACTTTGAAATTTGCCCTTGAATATGCTTGATGCCGTTTGGCTGTAGAGCGTATTTTGAGGAAATAGTGTAGATTCCTGTGATACGTATTGGTGACAGACAGAAGGTAAGCGATACTGGAGGCTTCAAAGCTATTGAATGTAGACGCTACGTTTCTTCGTATAAGCAATACTGGAGCCTTCAGAGCTTTAGATAGGAGATGCTGCATTCCTTCGTGTAATGCGTATTCGTTAGATCTAAGGTCAAGAAAGCACTGTTATAAATGATAAGACACAACAAACTTTCTACGGTAACAACTCTATACAGAATTAAAACATGAAAACACGTACCTTAGCGCAATGCAAAACAGCTAAATTATGGGGTTTTACGTGCCAAAACCACTTTCTGATTATGAGGCACGCCGTAGTGGAGGACTCCGGAAATTTTGACCACCTGGGGTTCTTTAACGAGCACCTAAATCTAAGTACACGGGTTTTTTCGCATTTCGCCCCCATCGAAATGCGGCCGCCGTGGCCGGGATTGATCCCGCGACCTCGTGCCCAGCAGCCCAACACCATAGCCACTGAGCAACCACGGCGGGTAATGCAAAACAGCTAAAAACGCTCGAGCGCACATAGCCTGCTACGGAGGTTCAGAGCGCGTGCATTATTGCCATACTGCAAATATTGCAAGTGTACCGCTTTAGAAACAGCTATATTTCCTTTGCAAATGTGGAGGAGCATACTTTTTCAGAAGTCGCTGCGCGTAACATAAAGCTCTCTGCCCCGAACGGCATGTGTTCATAGGCCGCATTCCTTAACAAATTATTTTATTTTCTAACTTCATCATTGTATCGAACGTGCCTCGCAGTTCGGACGCTGCCGCGTCGCTGTTATCGCTAGCATCACCACTCATTGTTGGGCATGATAAAAAAAAAGAATGCGAAATGAAATTCAGCGCAGCAAATCGTCATCAGCTGTTAATGGCTTCAAGGCCGCCGTCACTGGTTCATGCGGCTAACAGTGACACAACGAAATATGATGAGAATAAGGCTTTAGCAACGTGCAAAAGAACTTCCCGTGGCCTTACCATGAAACGGCGACGAAGCAGTAATGTCACACGCTGGCAGAAGAACCCAACAACGATCCTCGGGCGCATTTTACAGAAAGAACCCTACGACGGACCCTGACTAGGCTTCGCATGTGTGGGGCCGTGTCACTTGTCAAGCTGCTAGCAGCAGCTGCAGCCACATTCTTCTTGATGTGCTCTGCCACGTAGTGGAATCGACGAAGCTCCATAGCTCGGCCGCCAAACGGCTCGAGTGTCCATCCTTGTCGTTTACTATGTTACTCTATGGCAAAAGGGTCAATACATAGAACGAACAGGTGAGGGCTCTGTGAACACCCTTGCCTAATTAAGGCCGCGTGTGACCGGGAAATAATCGCTTAGGCAACCATTGACGAGCAGCTTGGCCGATAAGCCCGAGTACAAGAGGCCAATCTTATCTACGAATTCGGCAGGAAAACCTAATGCCTCCAGCACGCCAAATATGTACCGATACTGAACACGATCGAAAGCTTTCTCGTGGTCCAGCGAAACAAAGTATCCTGGAATTTGTCTCCTAGAAGCGAAGGTAAACAGATCCCTGGTCAATGTTAGAGATGAAAAAATTGATCCGCCTGGTACACAACACATCCATAGAGTAACGTAGTCAACGACATGAGTGGACACTCGATCCGTTTCGCGGCCGAGCTACGGAGCTTCGTCGATTTCGCTAGGCGGCAGAGCACATCAAGAAAAATGTGGCTATGGCTGCAGCTGCGGCTAGCAGCTTGACAGGCCGCACGACCCAGAACGTGCGAAGCATAGTCAGGACCCGTCGCTGGCCGCTTTCTGTAAAATTAACCTTAGGATCGTGGTTGGGTTCTTCTGTCAACGTATGCTTCGTCGCCGTTTCATGGTAAGGCCACAGGAAGCTTTTTTTAAACGTTGTTAATGACTTCTTCTCTTCGCATTTCGTTATGTCACTGTTAGCAACAAGAACCAGTGACGGCGGCCTTGAAGCCGTAAACAGCGGCTGCCCACTTGCTGCGCTGAATTTCATTTCGCATTCTTTTGTTACCGTGCGCAGCAATGAGTGGTGATGCTAGCGATAACAGCGATGCGGCAGCGTCCGAGCTACGAGGCACGTTCGGTACAGTGATGAAGTTAGAAACTAAAATGATTTGTTACGAAATGCGGCCTATGAACACATGCCGTTCGGCACAGAGAGCTTTATGTTACGCGCAGCTAGTGCTGAAAAAGTATGGTGCTCCACTTTCGCAAAAGAAATGTAGCTATTTTGTAAGCGGTACAACGTGCAATATTTGCAGCATGGCAATAATGCGCGCTCTCTCAACCTCTGTAGCACGCTATGTGCGCTCGAGCGTTGTCAGCTGTTTTGCATTGGACTAACATAAGTATTTTCATGTTTTAGCTGTGTAAGGAGTCGTTGCCGTAGACAGTTTCTTGTGTCTTGTCATTTATGTGCTTGCTTGACCTTAGATCTAACAAATACGCATTAGACGAAGGAACGAAGCATCATCATTCTAAAGCTTTGAAGGCTCCAGTATTGCTTTTACGAAGGAACGTAGCGTCTACATTCAATTGCTTTGAAGCCTCCAGGATTGCTTACCTTCTGTCTGTCACAACTGCGTATCGCAGGAATCTCCACTATTTCCTCAATTACACTGTACAGCCGAAAGACATCAAACATATTCAAGGGCAAATTTCAAATTATCAGACGATGATTGCAAGGCTTCGAAGACAGCAGGTGAAGACCCTCAACACAAAGTGCTTAACTGCAGCTGTTTAACGACGGACGCACTGTGCGGCTTACATATTCCAGATGAGGATGTTGGTGCGTGCCCAATTATTTTTGTAGCCATTTTATTTTGGCACGCAACCAGTCACATAATTTTGCTACCTTAATTCACCCTACTTCGCAGAAGTACACAAAAAAGCGTCATATTTTTTTTCCTTCTAGAACACTCCCGCTTTGAGCAAATTAATTGCTGGCGTGTCTGTGCAGTTCTTTTTTCATTATCTGGATAGTTGCCACACGTCTTCTATGTGTTTTGCTTGTGCAAAGTTATTGCCATCACGCCATTAATTTCCTATTATTCTCCATTATACCGGTGTCACACGACCACTTTCAATCGCGATCAAGCCCGATGCGGATCAAAATTCTCGATTGCTTTTGGCTCCATCGCACAGCTTGCGCAAAAGACCCAATCGCGACCGAGAAATTCAAATCGCATTGTGCTTGATCAGGTTGTGCGCCGTGTGACACCCGTATTGCTTGCATTTCTCAGTTTCCTCCCGTTTTCATGTATTTGGCTCTTACAATCTTGCTGCAATATATTGTGGTCTGCTATTTTCGTGTTCTTGACTGTGCAGGAAGTTGATGTATACTTAAGGAACGTGGCACATTTATTTACGATATTTCTTTTGGCGTGAGTTACTAGAAGTACATTATCATAAGCAATAAAGTTCTACTTCCTCAACAGTTCGCATGAATATTGCGCTAAGTTCTAGCTCGAAATAGCAAATATGCATTTATATGAAAATAACATGACGTTAAACACCTTTGTGCGCTTGTCGTCACGTCGTCACAACATATAAACAGTGGCACAAGCGCCTGCTTGCAATCACTCGACTTAAGCAACATTATGGGTCACCAAAAAAAATATTAAAAAACCAAACTGAAATTAGGGCCTCCAAGATTCGGCTGCGTGCTGCGACTGTCTTGGAGGCTGGTGCGTTTCACCGATTCCGCTAGGTGCGCTTATATCCAAAGTCCGAAAGAAACTATTTATGATAACTCAAAGGCAAGCTACTTTTCGAAGCGAGATCGGGATGCCTTAGAACACGCACCTATAAAGCGAGATATAAGAAGGAAGAAGCATGTGCTTGCTGCGGTAAAGCTAGGGAAACTATGGAGCATGCTTTATTAGAATGTGAAACCCAGCGGTCGATTTAGACACCACTGGCCTCCTTGAAGCCCTTGGGTTCAGGGAGAGCAGTGGAAAAGTAAACATGTCTGCAATAGGCGATTGGAGGATTGGTGGAAGAAAAGTAGGGAAACGATAAAAAACGGAGACGTACAAAAGCGCAGTTCGCAATAGGGGATGAGAAAATTCAGTTGTGGGAGTTCATAGTGTTTTTTTTTTACTTATTTTATTGTTTAACCTAGGTAGGACATTAGGCAGTATAACAGCAAGAGCGTGGTGGCGCAAGCAACCCACCGTCCCGTTCCAAAGGGGACGCTCATAACATCCATCCATCCATCCATAGGCTAGTGTCCCTGTATATGCTTCCGCAGGGAACAGAGTTGAGCATAGGTCCGTTTTAATAAAAGATGGAGGAGACATAATGCTTGGAAACTGGCGGCTCTCTATACGGAGTGTCTATTGACTACAAGGGTCCCAGAAAACTGGAAGAATGCAAACAATATACTAATCCACAAAAAGGGAGACGTAAAAGAATTGAAAAATTATAGGCCCATTAGCTTACTCCTATATTATATAAAATATTTACCAAAATAACCTCGAATAGAATACGGGCTACACTGGACTTTAATCAACCAAGGGAACAGGCTGGTTTCAGGAAGGGATACTCTACGGTGGATCACATCCACGTCATTATTCAGGTTATCGAGAAGTCCGCAGAGTACAATAAGCCTCTCTATATGGCTATCATAGATTACGAAACGGCATTTGATTCAGTAGAGATACCAGCAGTCATAACGGCATTACGTAATCAAGGAGTACAGAACGCTTACGTCAATACCTCTAAAAATATCTACAGAGGTTCTCCCGCTACCTTAATTCTATACAAGAAAAGCAGGAAGATACCAATAAACAAAGGGATGAGACAGGGAGACACAGTCTCTCCGATGCTATTCACTGCGTGCTTCGAAGAAGTATTCAACCTCTTAAACTGGGAAAGCTTAGGAGGGAGGATCGACGGCGAATATCTAAGCAACCTTCGGTTTGCCGATGGCATTGTTCTATTCAGCAACAATGCAGACGAGTTACAACAAATGATTGAGGACTTTAACAGAGAGAGTGAAGCAGTGGGGCTAAAGATTAACATGCAGAAGACAAAGATAATGATAAATAGCCGGGTAAAGGAACTATAGTTCAGGATTGCCCGTCAGCCTCTAGAGTCTGAAAAGGACTACGTATACCTAGGTCAATTAATCACAGGGAACCCTGATCACGAGAACGAAATTCACAGAAGAATAAAAATGGGTTGGATTGCATACGCAGATATTGCCAGCTCCTGACTGGAAGCTTACCATTATCATTGAAAGGGAAGGTGCATAATCAGCCCATTTTACGGGGTGCTGACATATGGGGTAGAGATTTGGAGACTAACACAGAAGCTTGAGAACAAGTTAAGGACCGCGCAAAGAGCGATGGAACAACGACAGCTAGGCATAACGTTAAGGGACAGAAAGAGAGCCATTTGGATCAGAGAGCAAACGGGTATAGCCGATATTGTAATTGAGATTAAGAGAAAAAAATGGAGCTGGGCAGGTGATGTAATGCACTGGTTAGATAACCGTTGGACCATTAGGCTTACAGAATGCATACAAAGAGAAGGGAAACGCAGTCGAGGACGGCAGAAGACTAGGTGGAGCGATGAAATAATGATATTTGCGGGCGATAGTCGGAATCGGTTGGCGCAGGACAGGGGTAATTGGAGATCGTAGGGAGAGGCATTCGTCATACAGTGGATATAAAACAGTATGCTGCTACTGATGAAGACATACACGCACATATACAAACACACGCACGAACGTACATATAAGGAGTAGGACCCCCCTCGATCCCTCGAGGGGATCGAGGGGGGTCTACGCGGGAACTACGCCCGGGGTCTACGAGGGAACTACGCCCGTAGCTCGAACAGCTCAAAACTTTGCGCGTAAACGGGCATTCCTTGCAACAAAAAGTGGTGCAATGTTTTTCAGCATGCATACAGGAAGGCAAGAAATGTTTTAAAGGGTGTTAAAGAAAACTTCACGCACGCACGGTGGACAATTATGTGAGCGCATTTGGGCGTCCGAAATCTGCTGTTTAATGCTCGTCGCCAAGAGAACTATCGTGCCTACAGTTATGTCAGTGACCGTTAACCGTGACCGTCTTTCATGACTAACCGTCGTTCACAGCAGCTGCGCGTTTTCGATATATGCGGTGCAGACACGTAGATTTAAACGCATTTCAAATGTTCACATGCGCATATTTTATGCAAAGCTTATTTTTTACTATTCAAACCGCAAGCTTAACATCTGCTTCGTAGCAGCAAATGTGCAAGTGGATTAAGATTAAAAATGCACGAGCTTCTAGATCAGGTTTATTTCGTTCAAGGGAATGGATGAGCAATGACTGGTGGCAGCAGGGGATGAGTGCTGGTTCGTGGAGGCTTGGGGGACAGAATTCGAAGCCACTGGAAAGGCAACAAGTTATTAAGAGTAATTCGGACAGAGGATTACCTTGGGTGGCAGCCTGACTGGCAGCTCTAGACGAGAGCCTGAGTAAAGTTTCGTACTTGGCTTTCAGCAAGTCGAGATACTCTTGCATTGCAAACGTAATCCTGTCTCCATTGCGGACGATTAGCATCCGCCTAAGTACTTCATGTAATTCGCGAGTGAATCGAGTTTTTCGATCGCATCCTGCTTGGGTGAGTAGCGGGCACCATTTCGCCTTGAAGCCCTCCCAAGAGCGGTGCTTTGCGTCGCGCTCGCACAAAGCTACTCATGCAGCGTCTATAGCAGCGATGCTCTCGGCATCTATAAGTAGACTCACGTCCATTCGCCATAAATCGTCCGTTCGGTCTCGCCGAGATCCAGACGCACGGACAAAGGGTGATGATCGGAAATGTGGGGTGTACCCTGGGGAAAGAGAAAAATTTCGCAGCTTTCGAGATAGCAGCTAAGTTCAGGCGGGAAAAGAAATTTATCTCGCCTGCTTGCTCACCAGCCTCTTTCCCAAGTTAGCCCCAATACGTCATGGTGCAACTGCACCCACGCATCGGAGAGACGAAACTGTTGGGCAAGCCGACGGTAACGCTCGTATTCCTCGATAGTGACGGGACCGTCCGGGTCCGCGAGTGTCGCGGCCCTCGTTTAGGCAACAGTTGAAATCACCTACTACGAATGTCGGGTAAGACTCGAACATGCATGTGTCAAGTGATTCGAAAAATTCCGTTGAATTTGACTGGCATCCGGGTGCATATAGCACTAGTGCCCTAACCCGTCTCGTGTTCGGCAGAAAATCGACTGCTAACTTGCGGCCGTCTAAATCGCACCTACAGTGCACTCCCTTCCTAAAACGAGGGTTTAGAAACACTACTCTCACGCCACAAAACACAGCGTTTAAACGTCAGCGAAAAGACGGCATCAACAGGAAAACGGGTCATAAGGTTTGACACATCGAGGCATGTCTGGAAATTACATTCTTGCAAAAAAGGCCCGTCGACGCACCGCGCTCGCGCGAAGTGTAGCACCTCTCTCTGTCTGTCGACGGAGCGGAACCCCTGAACATTCAAAGAGAGGAAATGCACCATCGCCATAATGCAAGCGAAAAACATCGCCATATTTGCAGGCCTAGTGAAAGGGTTCCGCCCACGGCGGAACCCGATGCGCGCAACTTTTTTGATACTTTAGATTTGCTTTCTTTAGGCGAACTGCTCGAGTCCATTTCTGTTTCATGCGCTATCATTATCTCCTGCTTATCTGTGTCCATTGCTTCTGCCATGAGGAGTACGTCGGCAGCTTAACTTATTTGATCCTTTAACGATAAGTCCGTTGTTCGGGGCATACGGAATCCGCTGGCTTGGGCAAGTGCCGTCTCTCGCGTGGTTCCAGGTGTCGGTGTCTGCCAGAGCTTGGGGCGGTGGCCACGGCCTACCGGATGACACGGCCTGTCGGTGAACTCGCCGGCTGGAACGTCGTCTTCGTGTGCTGTGAAGTCCGCTGACTCGTCCATGATGAGTTGTGGGGGAGAAGCCGTGTCACTTGAGCTTGCCTCGGTTGCGCCGACTTCAGTAGTGCTCTTCTCAGAAGAGGGCAGTGGTGGGAACTGCTCATCTTCCGAGCTGTCTGAAGCCTCCGAGGAAGACAGGGGTTCGGAACGTTCGCTGCGCCGGAGTTCTTCAGACGAAGCCTGTACATCGGGGTCCCGGTCGCCTATGAGTTCTTCTTTGGGGAGCTTTTTCTTGTTCTTATTCCCCGGTGAAATGGCGCAAACCATTCTGTGGGATCGGCCATGAATAGGGCGGTGAAGGAACTAGCATTTTTTTTATTAAATTATGGTGAAATGAAATAAGTGTATTGCAAATGGGATTTAAAGTGTCTACTGTTACAGTTATGAATACTCAATTATCTAGATATTTTGTGAACATTGTAAGGATTTAGGAAAATTCTAAATGCAATTCGTTTTGTCTCACGCAGAAAAAAGCAGAGGGTTAAACTAAATTTCCTGTGGTTTTAACCCAGTACGGTAGCCCCAAAGGAAAGAGGTAAAGGAAGAGTCAAATTAAAGCCAAGCTTTTGGAAGGGTTCTTCTAAAAATATTTTCCGTTGAATAATGAAACGCGGCATGTCAAAAGGAAGTGTTCCAGAGATTCACTCTCATTGCATAAAGGGCACTAGAGTGCTATAGCCAGACCACACCTGCGGAGGTAACAGTTCAGTAGGCGGACTCGGCACCGTAGTATTGTAATCGTTACTTCAATTTTTCTAAAGGGGCACCATTTATTGTTCCAATGACAACTGCGATGCCGGGAATGAGATGTTGCCAATGATGACTGCGCGATCTTATTTGTAGTAGTATATTTGCCGAATCTCGCCGCATTGATGAAAGCTGTCGAAGGTAAAATGGGGATTACAGGACCATCGTGCGATGCTACTGCGAGTGTATCTGCATATTCGTTTAAGGCTAGACCTTTGTGACCTCGCACCCACACTAAACGAACGAGACGTAAGCGTCTTGGGAGAAGAGAATAGAAAGTTTTTAATTATTCTGACAATTTGGGTGTGGTCAGTAGAGACCAGACAGTCAGGCAGTCAGTTAAGATTATGGCTGATGACAGAGATGGTGGTAATTCGCGTAAAGCTAAGACAATGTTCAGTGATTCCGCCTTAAAGATAAGCATGAAGTAAGGCAGCCGAATCGAAAAAGACCAATTTAGATGTGATGAACGAGAAGACAGGGAGTTAACCGAGGGACCCGATTTTTAGTAATGATAAAATGAGAAGCCAACAAACAAAGACGTCAAGGGAAACATAGGGTAATTATTTGTACTTACTAATTTAATTACAGAAATGATAAATAATGGCAATGAAAGTGGATGAAGAAACAACTTGCCGCAGGTGGGGAACGATCCCACGCCTTCGCATTACGCGTGCGATGCTCTAGCCAATTGAGCTACCGCGGCGCCATTTCCCCATCCACTTTCTTGGATATTTATGTTTTACTACTACAACTAACCTTAGGAGTGTTAGTCAGCGCCACCGCTCAGAAACATCGGTGGCGGATGTGGAACATCCTTTCTGCCGCAGGCGTCACGAGTACTTGAACTTTTTGGGTGAAGGCGACTGGTCAATAAACCCACACATGCTACCTGAAGGAATCAATGTTGCCGAATTCGAGACCCTCGTTATGTAGTGAACGAGAAGAAAGGGGGTTAACCGAGGGGCCCAATTTTTATTACTCATATTTTGAGAATCCAACAAACAAAGACACCAAGGAAAACACAGGAGAAGTTGCTTGTACTTACTAATTGAATTAAAGAAATCGTAAATTAATGGCAATGAAAGTGGATGAAAAAACAACTTGCCGCAGGTGGGGAACGATCCCACGTCTTTTTCGCATTACGCCTGCTATGCTCTAATCAACTGAGCTACCGCGGCGCCGTTTCCCCATACACTTAGAGCAGCTTAGAGCATCGCACGTGCAATACGAAGACGTGGGTTCGTTCCCCACCTGCGGCAAGTTGTTTTTTCATCCACTTCCATTGCCATTTATTTATCATTTCTTTAATTCAATTAGTAAGTACAAGTAATGTCCCCTATGTTGTCCTTAGCGTCTTTGTTTGTTGACTTCCCATCACACAATTGAGATGTGGTGACACAATTCCCACACCTGCCTTTTCTTCACAAACGGAAGCATCAGTTGTTATAACGGTTTTTTTATCCAGGTGTGCAATGTGGTCCTCCAGAATACAATTTAGATATTGATAGGCTAGATGTTTCGCATGATTTGTAAAATATCCTCAAATTGAATTTTAGCATCTGGAACCGAGGAATTCAGTAAAATCACCTCGCATGGGTGAACGTTTAATGGGTCTAATAGTTCTTGAGCGAAAACAACTTGAGGTCAACGTGAGCGACGCCATTGACAGTTAAAAAATGAGGTCGGTTCATTAACGAAAATATATTGTGATCTCATCTGTGCAGATGCATATATCTTTCGAAAAGTTGCTACTGTTAGGATATGAAGTCGCATGAGAAGAGAAGGCAGGCATGCTTCTTGATATAAGATATCGTTAGCGACAAATTTAGGAAGCCCAACAATAAACGTAACGCTTCTCGTTCTAATAGAATCAGAGGCAGAATTTTGTATGCAGGTCCACCGGAAAACAAAACGCAGCCAAACTCCATTATCGGGCGAACATACATGCAATAAATCATAATGATAACATGCCGACGCAACCCTGATCGATTGCTGCTGAATCTACGCAACATTCCTACTGCGCGTGCTCCATTTCAGGTAATATGCTCTACATGTGGACTCCAATTAAGCTTTTCGGCGTACATCACTTCCATATATTTCAGTGAATTCACCTGTGGGATACTGTCTTGTCGATAAAGAATCGAAATTTGCGCAGGAACGCTTTCAGGGAAAACTAGGGCGGCGATTTTTCTGATATTAAGAGGGATGTTAATTTCATCAAGCCACATTTCTAGGCGGTTAATATAAGACTGTAGAGTTTTATACAAAGCATGTAAGTCTATCGATGCAGCAAAAGATTCAATGTCGTCGGCTCAGGAGCGCACATGCACCACCTGTTGCAAAGTTACAACACAAAGTAAAACATTAAACAGCAATCGCGATAGGACTGGTCCCTCTGGTAGACCTCTTGACTGTTGATAAGTTGATGAAGACAATGCGCGCAGAGAGCAGTGAAATTCCCTGCCATTTAAAAATTCATAAACCCACGCGACAAAATATTTTCGCAGATCCGCACTCTGAAGCGCGCTTATTAGGCTTACATGTTCTACGCTGTCATACGCCTCAGTGATACCCAAAGTGACTAAAGCTGCATATTTTTTCTGACACCGAGCTAGTTGAATACGACTTTCTAGGTCGATACGGGCACACCAAATCGAGCACCCACGTCTGAAGCCAATTTGGCACGGGTTCAAAATTATGTTGGCCATCCATGTAAAGTCGCATGTAGACGAAGCCATAGACTAACGGAGCTGCGAAAAGCTCATACTACACGACAATGGCGATCATAATTGCGGCAATGGCTATTGTGGTGGGATAGTGTCGCTTGCACTTAAAGTCTACTGCCAGATAAATTGCGTCACTGTTAAGTATATTTTTTTCTCGCAAGCCCTAAAATTATTAATAAGGTGCTATTGTGTTTTGTCGAGTTTGTTGTTGTAGAGCTGGGTCTGCAGTTACTCCTTTCGGCCCACAAACGACTTCGGATATCACCTTTTGCGTAAGAGAACCTTGCTAAATAGGAGATAGCCCTTTGTTTGCGTCACGCCGTGTGAACGCCTCCCCGGTAGATGTAACTTGTTCAAAAAAACCTTTTGAGCGCCCTTGTATTAAGGGTATTGCTTTCTCTGGCAAGCCTTTAGTTGCCCTCCCACCTATAGCCACCAGCTTCACAATGAATATACCGTAGTATGTCGATTACGCACTCAGCTGATCCGAGTCACTGACGGCACTAAGGCGTTTCGCTGCAATGTAACCCTTCGCATGATCTAGAAAAATCAGTCACATGCAATTGTCAAGCAGTGTCTCAAATTGAATACCACTGCTCACGGATCTGTAAAGGTTGTCACTTTGTTACGGGAATTAAACAAGGGAAAAATTTAATCGAGTTATAGAGGCTATAGCCAAAATATTCACGAACGTGATACACCACGTTCGTGAATTTGCATAGTCCGACAAAAAGGAAAAAAGTTTGGAAAATTTCCGTTGCAATCTTACGCCCCTATTTCACTTAATCGGTTTTACGCGTCACAGTTTGTGCAGCATAAAAATATGCGTAATCGCTTTCCTTATTTAAAAATACCTAAAAGGTAACGGAAATAAGCAGACTTGCCCCAGCATGAAACGCAGAATACGTAAGCGGTTTACCCAATTTCAATGCTTCCGAGGTGCACGACACCCCGCTCTTGGGTGCCTCGATGGTCGCCTCCAAGCTCCCGTATTCCTGAAGCGTGCACACACATCATGTTTTCATTCGCACCTATGTCCCCCCACAATAATTGGTGGCCGTCGAAATACCTCCTCTAGAACTTGCGGTTGAGGCGTACGGCATTTGTGGAGTTCTTCCTGGCTTATGCATCTGGCAGGACAGATAATCAGAAACCTGAACAAGTCACCGATAACTCGAGCCGCCACTTTGCATGGACGCCCACGTGCACTGGTGCGAAGTTACAAAAGTTTCTGAGCAGTGTACACTGCCATACTAGTGAAGACCCCCTTGAGCATTGTTTATGTAAAAATTAATTTGGTTGTATGACTGGGGTTGCTAGGTAGTGTGCATGGGTTGTTAAGAACGGCCAGCTGAAGTGCAAGTTTTGCCAACCAGTTGCGACTGTGGAGGCAACATTCCGGGAGCGTCGCCGCACACCTCTAGCCACGGCGTGACTAAGTCGACCGTGTGTGAACAGCACTACGTGCGTACTTGAATCTCCGTCGCTGGAGCCGAGTTTGACGAAGTCGCCATTGTAACTAAACGGGCTCAGCGGACCAACTATTGTTACTGAGCCGCGGGAACGTCTACTGACGCCCCTTCCCACGCGCCGACCGAGACGCCAGACAATGGGCGGCCGGCGGGCGCGCTGCAGTTCGGGGAATAAATGCCCCTACGGTGACGGGTTGTCTCCCCTACGGTGCTTCGTCTCCCCTACGGTGCCTGGTCACCTCGCCTACTGTGCTTGGACGGCCGTTTCCGTCACCTGGGTATCGGGGGAGGACCGAATGTTTAAAAACCGCTGTTGTGCGGCTGCTCAGGACACTCTCTCTCAAGCAGTCATGTTAGACTGATGTACTTTCTCAAACAGTCATGTTAGACTGATATAAATACTGTAAATAAACCCATATTCCTCATTCTCAGTGAGAAGCAGTCCTTCCCTTCATCAACGTCCTCAGCGTGGATAAGTTGGACGACGGCATGAGCCAGTTACCTTCTAATTCATGCCCGACTCCAATCTTGAGAACGGATCACGAGCGATGGGATTGAACCCCCAATCATAACAATTGGCTGACAGCGGTGAGATGGACTTTTCGACGTGGTGCTGTGATTGCGGTGAGCGCTTGGTTCTTGCTTTGACTCTTTAGGCTTCATTTTGTGGTTCTTCTGTTTAGAACAGTAGGGAAGCTAGATTGTTGATTGTTAATTAAGTTGTGTTTTCCTAGCTAGATTTAGCGAGCAGGACCAAGGGAGTAAAGCAGCAATCATGGAGTTAAGGACACTGCAGAGAGACGAGTTGTTGATTGTTGGTGAGGAACTGGGCCTAGATGTACGCAAGGAAATGCTAAAATCGGAATTATTGCAGCTAATTTCCGAACAGGCCAGTGAAGAAGAAATTGAAATGGGGTTTGAACTTCTGAAAAAGAGAGAAGAACGAGAGAGAAAAGAACGAGAGAGAGGAACGCGATAAAGATCGCGAGTTAAGAAAAATACAACTTGAGTTTGAAAGCAAACGTTTGTAATTGTCTCAAGGAAGTGAAGGGGCTCTGCGACGATAAAGTGAGGCAGAATCATACCGCATGGACAGGCTATGAAAGCCATTTGAAGTCGGGACCGACATAGGCTTGTTTCTAAGCAATTTTGAAAGCACTTGCGAGAAGATGAAATTCGGTCCGAGTTCATGGCCACAGCGGTTGCTGTCTATGTTGCCGTGTGAGGCGGCGGAAGTAATCGCCAGACTGAGTGCACAGGATGCATATGATTATGCAAAAGTTAAGGCTAGTCACCTGAAGAAATACCCCCTTTCAGCCGAAGCCTTTCGGCAAAGGTTTAGGAGCACAGGGAAGAAAGATAACGAGGGATATCCGGAAATTGCATATAGATTAAAGGCCAACCTAGTCGAGTGGCTGAAAAGCGCGGAAGCGTACGACAGCAGAGACATGATCATTGAATGCATGTGTCTAGAGCAGTTTTACAAAACCATCCCCCAAGCTGTGAAACTGTGGGTGCAAGACAGAGGGAATGTAAACACTGTGGAAAGGGCGGCTGAATTAGCTGAAGAGTACGCAACCCGTAGAAAGTTGAACGCCGAGGACGGAAATTGGGACGGTCGAAATGGACCGCGGAAACCATTTCCGTTCAAAAAGGGTTCGCAGACTAGACGATCGGAGCCTGTAGACGTGGAGGAAAAGCCCGCAGAAAAGAGCGAGGAGAAACTTAACGGGAAAACGGCCCAAAAGGAACAGAAAAAAAAATCGAATCTTTTAGGCCGATCCGCTGTTATAAATGCCACAAACTGGGACATATAGCTGTAAACTGCGGGAAGCCTAGCGTAGTTTTTTCCTACGTAGAGGAAAAAGACGAGAATATGGAATTTTTAAGCCCCTATCTTCACGACCTGTAAGTTAATGGCAAACCATGCCGAGTGCTAAGAGACACTGCCGCCACGATGGAATTTGTCCATCCGTCTTAGGTGACGGTAGATGACTTCACCGGAGAAGTAGCATGGATCAAACAGGTTGTTGAAGAACACAGCGTATGTCTGCCCATGGCCAAAGTCAAAATCTGTGGACCATTCGGGGACCTAGAGACCGAGGGTGGAGTTTCCAAATTTTTGTCACTGCAGTACCCTTACATCTTTTCGAATCGTTCAAATCAGTTACTGCGTGGAAAAGGGCTTAAACTGAAAGAGGGCATAATACAGGCATTGACCCGTGGCCAAGCTCGTAAAATCGCGTCGCTTACGGCTGAAAGTGCACAAGCTGCTCCAACGGAAGCAGAAAAAGGTATAACTTCAATATCCGAATCCGAGCTAGGCCCGAGGGACAACAAATCAGTTGAGCAGAGCCTGCCAGCTGACCAGCTCAATGAGAACGTAGCACTAGAGTGTCAAAGTTCAAGCCTGCAGGAAAAGCAAGATGACGCAATCGCAAGCGAGACAGGATCGTTATTATCACCGGCCTCGAAGAACTTTGATCAGCTTTTACGTGTGGATAGAGAGTCACTGGCAGCCGAGCAAAAGAATTATGAGAGCTTAGCTAAATTACATGACACAGTTAAAGAAGACATTGCTAGGCGCAACGTGACGATACATGAGAGAGAAAGATTGTTGTATCGGCACTACAGAGATCGAAAGGGTAGGATTTTAGATCAGTTAGTCGTACCTACTAAGTACAGCGAGGACCTTTTGAGTCTCGGTCATGGAAATGGGTGGTCCGGCCACCTAGGCATAAACAAATCAAAGGAAAGGTTGCTTATGGAATACTACTGGCCTGGCTGTTTCAAAGACGTAGAAAACTTTGCAAGATCATGCGACGCCTGCCAGCGCTCTGGTAAACCAGGAGAGACATGGAAAGCTCCACTGAAGGTAGTGCCCTTAATAACAGAGCCTTTCAGACGACTTATAATAGACACGGTAGGGCCTCTTCCAAAAACAAAATCGGGCTACAGGTACTTGTTTACCATGCTGTGTCCGGCTACAAAGTTTCCAGAAGCAATCCCTCTGAAAGAGCTCAGCTCCACCGAAGTAGTAGACGCGCTTTTGACAGTGTTTGCACGAGTTGGGTTTCCAGCCGAAATTCAGGCAGATCAAGGGTCAGTATTCACGAGCGCACTGACTTCCACATTCTTGAAAAAGTGCGGGGTAAAGTTAATACACAGTTCTGTCTATCACCCTCAGTCAAACAGTTTAGAGAGGTGGCATTCGTTGCTTAAGCGAGTTTTGCGTGCGCTCTGTTACGAGCACAAGGAGGACTGGGGGAACTGTCTGCCGGCAACTTTGTTTGCTTTGCGAATGGTTCCACATGAAGCGACAGGGTTCTCGCCAGCATAACTGGTCTATGGGAGGACACTCCGATCTCCACTGAGAATGTTAAAAGAGATGTGGGAGGAAAGAGGGGAGAGCCCAACAGTGGTTGAATACGTGCTAAATCTGTTGGAACGGCTAAGCGCAACCCAAGAACTAGTCGTAAAGAACATGGGAGTAGCTCAAACGAACGCCAAATTCTATTACGACAAGAATACGAGGCTTCGTACGTTTAACGCCGGAGACCAGGTAATGATCCTCAAACCTTCAAGAAAGAACAAGCTTGAAGTTCACTGGGACGGGCCCGTTAAAGTGTTGCACAAACTGTCAGATACTAACTATGCTCTGAAAATGCCCGGTCGCAGGAAAGAGGTGAGGATATATCACTGCAATTTGATGAAGCTGTATGTAGAGCGGAGCAGAGTCGTTAACTATACCCTCAAAGAGCAGGATGGCACTAGCACCAAGTTTAAGGAGTATGGGGCGACCTCCAACTCTGAAACCGGCCTAGAAGAAGTAGTAGAACACTCGGTAAGCTTGCACGCTCTAAGACCCGAGCAGCTAGATGAGCTAAAAGGGGTGTTAGGGGAATATACCGACAGGTTCAGCGATCGGCCAGGTAGAACCGAACTAATAACGCATGAAATAGAGCTGACATCAACCGAACCAGTAATATCAAAGCCTTACAGGGTGTCTTCAAGACAGAGAGAGGTTATGGAGGCAGAGATACAGCGCATGCTAGAGTTGGGAGTTATTGAGCACGCTGAGAGGGACTACACGTCACCGCTAATACTGGTAGAAACCCCTAACAAGGAACCTCGTCCGTGTGTTGACTACAGGAAATTAAATGCCATCACTAGGGATCAGCTGTACCCGATACCCAACATTGAGGAACGAATTGAAAGAGTTAGCCCTGCTAAATACATTTCAACTATACATCTCGTGCGGGGGTACTGGCAAGTTCCCCTTTCAGAAAGTGTCAGCCGCTATGCCGCATTCATCTCACCTGTAGGCACTTTTCGCCCTCTCGCACTCAGCTTCGGGCTGAAGAACGCGCCGTTTAGCTTCTCTTAGTTAATGGATGTTGTCCTGAAAGACTTGCAGGAGTTCGCCTTGCCATATCTGGATGACGTAGCAATGTTTTCGGACAGCTGGGAACAACACGTATCGCCCCCCAAACAGGTGTTCTTATGGTTGAGGGAAGCCGGCTTAACGATGAAAGCGGAAAAGTGTAGATTTGGTTGTTCACAGGTTACTTATCTGAGCCATGTTATCGGCCAAGGCACGAGACGGCCGGCCGAGCTGCAAATAGCTACGATTGGACAATTTTCTCAGCCGCGCACGAAAACAGACCTTCGTTCATTTTTGGGACTTGTGGGGTATTATCAACGGTACATTCCGAATTTCTCGCAAATGGCAAGTCCATTAACGGACGCCCTCCGAAAGGGAGCACCAAGTAGCGTACACTGGGATAAGGAGAAAGAGAACGCTTTCCAAAGTTTGAAAACGCTATTGGTTTCTCGTCCTGTGCTTCGCGCACCAGACTACACAAAGGAATTCCTAGTTCAATGCGATGCAAGCGACAGAGGTATGGGCATGGTACTTAGTCAGGTCGGCGACGATAACGAGGGGCATCCTATCGTCTATGCCAGCCGTAAACTAAATGTAAGAGAGGAAATGTACAGCGCTTCAGAGAAGGAATGCGCTTGTTTAGTTTGGGCCGCCCAGAAGTTGTCGTGTTACTTGTACGGAGCGAAGTTCATCTTCGAGATCGACCACTGTCCTCTGACGTGGCTCAATCAAATGTCACACAAAAATGGCCGCTTGCTCCGATGGAGTCTCACTTTCCAAGAGTACAACTTCTCCGTTAGATATAAGCAGGGAAAGTTGCATAGCAATGCGGATGGTTTGAGTAGACTCGCTTGAAATCTGCGTTTGAGGGTCCCGCCTGAATTTTAGGGTTACTAGTGTTAATTTTATTAATCCAAGAAGGTCCCCTCTCATTTAGCAGGGTTCCCTCCATGATTGCTGAATTTGTCAGCACGAAATTGCTTCAGAAATTGGCATACCGAAGTGCAACATTTTGTTGTTTCTGCACTTATGTTTTCTTTTTTTTTTTTTTGAAGCCTAGCGGGTCTAAAGTGAGAGCCAAGGTACGTCATCTCGGCGCAGAGCCGTGTTGTGGGGTTCATTTTGCAGTTGCCTGTCCTTGTTGGATGTTTTGGGGCGGTGACATCATCACAAAAGTGATCGCTGCGAGCCAAGGCATCACCCCCTGGCCACCAGCCGTTCTCTTCCTGCCCAGTGGTTGTCAGCGCCAGACACTCGAGATTTTCCGGGCCGTGGAGGCGCTGTTAAGAACGACCAGCTGCAGTGCAAGTTTTGCCAACCAGTTGCGACTGTGGAGGCAACATTCCGGGAGCGTCACCGCACACCTCTAACGACGGCGTGACTAAGTCGACTGTGTGTGAACAACAATACGTGCGTCCTCGACTCTGCGTCGCTGCAGCCGAGTTTGACGAAGTCGCCATTGTAACTAAACGGGCTCGGCGGACCAACTATTGTTACTGAGCCGCGGGAACGCCTACTGACACTCTTCCGACGCGCCGACCAAGACGCCAGACAATGGGCGGCCGGCGGGCGCGCTGCAGTTCGGGCAATAAATGCCCCTACGGTGCCGGGTCGTCTCCACTACGGTGCTTCGGCTCCCCTACGGTGCTTGGCCGGCCGTTTCCGTCACCTGGGTATCGGGGGAGGAGCGAGTGTTTAAAAACCGCTGTTGTGCGGCTGCTCAGGGCACTCTCTCTCAAGCAGTCATGCTAGACTGATGTACTTTCTCAAACAGTCATGTTAGACTGATATAAATACTGTAAATAAACCTATAGTCCTCGTTCTCGATGAGAAGCAGTCCTCCCGTTCATCAACATCCTCAGCGTAGATAAGTTGGACGACGGCATGGGCCAGCTACCTTCTAATTCATGCCCGACTCCAATCTTGACAACGGATCACGAGCGATGGGATTGAACCCCCAATCATAACAGGGTACACAGCAGAGGATTGGCTTGTCGCAATGATTAAACTGGGCCTTTGCGATTTTTTTGTCATTTCTCGAGAAGTAATGTTACAGAAGGTTTTGTTTCATTGGACCTATCCTTTGGTCACGAAAGTTCTGCAAGTCTCCGCTAAACGCCTCGTTTCGAAAGCTTGGTGACTATAGAAAATTTGATACCAGTTTGAATGTGTCTGTATTTGTTATATGTGAATGCATATAATTTTTTACGCATGGCGCGAAATCTGAATATGAAATAGCCCTGTTAATTCAGTTAAAAAGAAACTGCAGTTCTGCAGCAAAGTTAACATTTAAAAGAAGATTTTTCCCCTAGAGCGTGGTGCATACAACCAAGAGACTGACGAGCGAGCTTGTGTGAACGTCAGAAATTTCACTAGCGCTCGCATGCGCCGCATTTCTGTAAGGCAGAATAACAATAAATTAAAATAGTAGGCCTGTATTTTCATTTTTCGCAGAAAGTACAGCCTTCCTGATGTTCAGGTGTAGTGTGAAGTGTTGCATTGACTCTGAATTTTTTGGATACATCAATGTGATCACTTTCAACATAATAGCCATTAGACAAAACAGACCGGTTTGACTGCTTGTTTCAAGCGATGTTTTTTTTTTTTTTTTGAACTGTCATCATGTCGCTGAAGTATGCTCCCCTGAAGCACCGGTTTGCATTTGGGAGGAGGAGGAGGAATAAACGTTTATTTTTGAAACAGTATCCCGGGGTAAGCCCCGGTTCTACTCTATGTGGGAGGTCTCCTCATTCCAGGAACCCTAAGAGAAACAAAAAAAGCCTCAGGGTGCCTAATCCGGTGAGTAGGGACGGTGTTTCAGCACAGTGATGGAATTACGTGCGAAAAACTCGCCTACTATCAATGCAGAGTGCGATGGGACATTATTGTGGTGCAGAATCCAGTTGCTGTCTTTCGACAGGGTTTGTCGCACGCGCCGAACACTCTCTCTCAGGCGCTTCAATACTTCCACGTAGAAAGAAGCAATCACAGTGTGATCTCGAGCTACAAATTATCTGTGCACAATTCCGTGGCAGTCAAGAAAGACGATCAACATGACTTATTTTTCCATTTTTCATCTACTTTTTTAAAACCAAGGACTTATCAGCCGACTATAGACGGATTTGGCGTATCTGGGATTTTGCTATCTTGTAACCACTTCTGGAAAGAAACGGTCTAGATGTCGCATGCATATGCTGCATATGCTGCATGCATATGCAGTAGCTTCTATATGTCGCATGCATATGAGAATTGCAATAAATTATGCTTCGTCATGCCGAGAATATGTGGCAATGAAGTGAGCAGTTATGGATACAATAAACAAGGGAGTGTAAGTAGCCGTAAACGGGGTGAGCTGTGTATCCTTGTCGCTGTTGCCTTCGACCGTGCCGCCGCCAAGTGTCATCTAACTTAGCTGCTGCGCCCTCCACCAGATGGTGTGTAGTGTTCAAATTCGATAGGGTGCTGCGCGCGCGCCGCCGTGCACGGCGTGACGGAGGGTGCACCACTCAACGAGCACCCTAAAGGACTCAATTTCGGGAAGGAGGAAAGCTGGGTCGTAGTAGCGCGTTTGGGTACCCATACGTGCTGTCATCTTTGAGAGCGCGCGGAGAAGGAAGCGGCGCGCCGGCCTCACTGCTCTTTGCTTAGTGGCGAGCCTTTGCTAAGCCCTAGCGCGGCGCGACATCTCACAGTGCGTGAAGGAAAGGAATACTCCAGCGTAGCAGGTTGCACTTAAGCTACGCTGGCGAAAAGTGGACGCTCCTACACTCTATTGTCTGGCGCCACGTAACCGGTGGTATTCAGCGCGGAAATAGAACACATCCTATCACACGCCCAAGTCGTCACACTTGAGTACATAGCGCGCTAACTTGGCTGGCCCTAAAGGTCGGGTGTTCTGAAGAAAGCGTCAAAGCGTGCTGAGTTTGCGCCTTCGCCAAACAAAAAAAGCGCTTGCTCCCCAGACTCTTGTGCGCCTGCGCTGCGGCAACCCCTGATCATCGCACTGCTGCGGACCGTACACGTCCACCACTCCGAACAACCACACTTCGAGTAAATTAACTCTTAGCTTGTTTGTGTAGTTATCTGGATACTTGTAACATATCTTGCGTGTGGAATTATGTTTGTGCAAAGTTTATTGCCCTCACGCCATTAATTTTCGAGTATTATCCATTACATGCACTTCGCAGTTTCTTCACATTTTTAAATGTACGTTGCGTCTTCCCCATTGCTCACAATATTGCTGCAATAAATTCTTGTTTGCTATTTTATTGTTCGTGGCTATCCAGCAAGCTGATTGATATTGAAGGAACATGACGCTAGATTTAGTTATGACAGTTACTTTTGTGTGATTTATCAGAAGTACAATATGACAAACGATAAAGTTCTACTCCCCGATTAACAGTTGGCATGATTAACAGTGGCCTCACAACCACTACGGTACAAACATTCGTCGAATGTCGTACACTACAGGCTAAATCGATAATAGTCCCTCACTAGCGACGTGTGCTGCGCATTGAAAGTGGGACGCTCCAATATCAACTGCTGAAGTGTCTCGCAGCAAACGCAAGACGTACACGGTGGACTGGCCACATGCCCTTGTCGCTATAAACGTTGGCATACGTTGACACAGCCAGTGAACCTCTAACTTGAGCAGTTGTGCTCTAGTCCGAGCACGCACACGCAGCGGGAATGTTCCATTTCCGATGCGCTGGTCTGGATGCTGCTTGAGTAGGTGGTGACGAATCAGCAGACGAGCGTCCTCAAGCTGCCACAATATTTCAGGGCAGCTGAACACATTCCTTATGAGCACAAGTTAAAACCAGCCAATCAGCCTCTTCCTTTCCAGCGATCTCGACGTGTGAAGGTATACACTGGGCAACGAGAGATACCCCCTGTGACGTAATTTTGTTGGCAGAGTCAGTAATGCTGCGCAAAACTGAACAGTCAATATGATGCATAGTGGCTTGCAAAGGGCAGCACGGGATTCCGTAACGATGGCAATCTTAGATGCGGTTAACTCCTCTTGCACGTATTTCCGTGCAACATTAGTCGCTGCTAGCTGAGCAGTTGTTGACGAGGCTGGATGGGGTACATGAAATATACGGCGCACTTGATTTGAAGGGCAGGAAAAAGCCGTGTACCGTCGCTGTGTACAGATGCATTTTTGAATACTTGAAAATAATCTGGAAATCTTTCAAAAAATTTGTGACTGACCCAATTGTGACATTGGCGAAACAGGCATATCAGACTTTTTGTGTATCTCAGGGACTGGGAGATAAATGGGGAATACGTGTTTGGTGATATCTTTCGGAGGCGGAGGCGTAACTGAAGCAGCATGTTCAAAACTGCAGGCCAGCAATCTGCATAAATAACGTGCCATTTCGCCAGTGCGATATAACGGGCTGTGAATTAGACGATCAAGGAACGACTGACCATTCGCTGCGCGGTGTAGACGCTCAATATGATACAGAGATCTCCGGTGAGCTTGCAGCCTCAAGGGTACCTGATGCGCTTCAGTGAGAAATGAACAGATTGCGCCTCACGAGGTCAACGAAGCATTAGTCGGAGGGCAACGCGATGATCTCTTTCCAGTTGGGCCATCAAACTAGGTGGCACATTCAGGACTGGTAACGCATATATCATGCCTGAGAGTACAAATGACTGGTACACCTGCTGAGCCATTGTTTGGTCGCAGCCGGCACTAGCAGTCAAGAGGGCCACATACTTAAGGAAGGATTGCGATTTGTGTCGTACAAATTTTACGGCAGGACCCCAGAGATGCGATCATCCACAATTAAGCCCAAATAACGGTGTTGTCGCACCCAGCTTATCGCGTCTCCTCAAGGTGCAGTCGGGTCATTGTTCGATGAGCGCGTTGTTTAGGATGATATGCTATTGCAGCCGACTTAGCAGGGGATATCTGCCGGCCAACTTCGCCCAAGTACTACAATGTCGCGTTCAGAGCTCTATGCAAACTTGGACGAAGCCCCGGACCGAGGTGCGAAGGACCGCTTATCCACAGATTAATATCACGTGCATAGATAGCTCTCACCGCAGGGAAGTCACTGTCCCCAGGCAAGCGACTTGAAAACGCGGCGAGTATGGTGTTAAACATAAGCGGCGATATGTCATACCATCTGTCATACCATCGATATGTCATCTGCCAAACGCTGCCCTGTGGGACACCGCGCTTCACAGCGCGGTATTTACTTGTTATTCCTCCGACACGCACTTTTATCCGGCGCTCCGATAGAAAATTGTGCACAAAGCGGAGCAGGCGACTCGAAATTCCCGTGTTTGCAAGCCGGAAAATAATCGACTTGCTCTATGTCTGCAACTGTATGTCTAGCTTATGTATGTAAGCTTACTGTATGTCTAGGGCGAGCATGTACGCGGAGTGCGTTTCCTCTAGCATATTCAAGCGCTGAGACAAGATATGGAATGCTGTCGAGAGCTCAGCTGCTGCGACGAAAGCCACTCACGACATCAGGCAAAAAAGCTCAGCTTCTATAGCTTGACATCTAGGCGAAACAGGACCATTCGCTCAATTATCTTGATGACTTCTGTATTTAGGGATATTGGCCGGCAGGACTTCAGGTGTCCTGCAGGGCGCCCGGGCTTTAAAATTGGTGTTACCACGGAATATGTCCATTCAGCAGGGATTACACAGGTGCTCCATACTTCATTATCCTCGTTCAATGTGCGGTAATGAAAACTCTTATGCATTCATACATATTGGTAGAAACATACAATGCTCAAATACTAATATATATTAGCAATAAAAGTGGCGCAAGGACGGAACCTTGAGGGACGCCTGAAGTTACAGGGACAGGGTTTTACAGCTGGTTATATGTAATGACACATTGCGAGCGGTTTTTTAGAAGTTCTCTTATCCATTGGACAACAGGAGGGTGCAAATTAAGTCTGGAAAATTCAAGCAGCAGTCGTTTGTCGAACACCTTGCCAAAAGCCTTTGCAAAGTCTAGAAAAATTGTGTCAGTCTGTATGTTTTTGTAAATATTAAGATGTATACAATACAGACACTTTGATAACTGTGTCTCACATAAAAACCCATTTCAAGAGCCATGCTGGGAGGGGTGAAATAAGTTTGGCATAGTTTTAAGTGCCAAACGCTAACCTCGCCGGCAGTAAGGTGAATTTTTTGTATCCTTGCACCTGAAATACATCCGTACATGCGGACTGCCATTTCTACAAGAAGCGAGTGGCGACAGGCGGTTCTCAAAGAGGGGATCGAGGAAATTTTCGTAGAAAGATGATAGCACAAATGAGGTCACGGGCAACTTCTATGCTAAAAAGAAAGAAAAAAGAATAGCAGAATTTATCTGTCCCTAATTATCTAAGTGCACCAAACCATTGTTATAAGTCTAAGACGCATATATTTTCATGTAGGTACGATGAAGCCACATTCAACAAACATGCAGCAAGCAAGATGACTGGAAGCTTTCTAGATGCGGATATTTAAATTTCATAAAACTGTACATTTTCTGCATCATATTTTGTGGCTTAGCGATTATTGGGCCTTGCTTACCTTGCCATCAGTGTGCAGTTATTAAAGAACAACAAAAGCATAACATGGAAATAAACCAGCTTGCTACTGCACTATCTCCATGACCAGGGCACGTTTTCTGCTAGATGGCTACCTACAAAGTGGTGAAGCACGACTATAATGCTTTTACATTAAAACAGTATTTCGTGGTAATGCTGAAGTGCACCAAACCATACCTGTTGCAGATATGGATCAAGGGGCGTCACTCGGATAAAAAACCAGAAGCGGTGGGGATGTGTGCCTGCACGTGGTAAAAGGGGCATCTTAAACAAAAACTTAGGTCGTGCACGGGCAGCGAAGCCGTCGCTATCAACTTGGCACCATCGTAGCACGTCCTAGTGCGGCGGTTTTCGAAAGAATTCAACGCGTAAGCATGGCTTTAGCGGGCTTTGCCTGAAACCAGCTAGCCGAGTTTCGGTCCCGAAAGGTGGTGGCCACCTCTTCCCCGTACACTAACCCAACGCTTAGCAGACTTTCTTGGAAAAAGGTGAGGCTTGGTCTACTGCGCTCGCACGACCATTTCAAGGCTCCACAGAATATAACAATTGCATTATTCGCTGCTAATAAATGACCCAAGCGAAAGTCAAGAATTCGTTTAACTGTCCGACGTGAACGCAGCACACAAACGGAATAAGAAATGCGCGCCACTTAGCAGAAACCTCAATTCTAAAACGTGGCTGCAATCACTTTTAGGTATGTTAGCGTGAAATAGGGTATCGAGCCTTTCGGTTTGAATATCTCGCGCACATTTACCCTGCTCCCTATGATTATCAGTTCTTTTTGCAAAAGAAAAAATGCGTTCATTTGTAAGCAATAAAATATTTTTCCCCCCCACAAGCCGCTTTTGTCTTTTTTTTTAATTGTAGATTTGTTACTCCAGGCGGGAATACTTTTTTTTAATGCAGAATATAGCGTTGGCCCCTCGGCATTCTATGATTTCAGTACTTAGGAAATAAGAACAAAATGAACATTATTCTGACTCAAACATATTTCACTTAGTTTTCATCTAAGTCTGGACCCTATAGAGATCTCAAGCCTGCTGTATGAAAACATTGCTGCCACGAGCGAGAAGAGGTGAATGCAGATAAGCGGACAAACGTTGCATAATGCATTCAATTAAAATACTTATCTGAGCTTGAATTTCCGTTCATCATTATCATCCAGTATGAAGCCCTTCAAATATGTGAATAATATGTAGTGCAGCAGTGAACAAAATAAATGTCACTGACATTTAAGCTGAAGGCCCTTTAGAGGTTGGCATGTCTGACCTGCCAGGAGCTCAACAACATCGCAGCCATCGGCGCGCCTACCGGATACACGGCACGCCAGAAGAGCAATGCTTTTTTTCCACGTGGCCCGAAAACAAGTACCCCACCGCGGTACCCCAGTGACTGTGGCGTTAGGCAGCAGGGCTCGAGGTCGCCTTTTTTATCGCAGCCGTGGCGGACGCATTCCAATGGGAATGCAATGCAAAAAAAAAAGTTATAATAATAGTAAACGCTTGGTGTGCATTGCATTGGGCGCACGTTAAAGAAGCCCAGGTTGTCTACATCAAGCTGACACCCCCTGCTACGTGGCGTGCCTCATAATGGCATTGTAGTTGTAGCGGGTGAACCCCCCGAAATGTCCGGTGCTACAAAATGTTGTATCAATGGGCAGCGTCCAAGTGAAGCGTCATTATTTTCGAAAAAAGAAAACCGTTGGAGCCACATTTTTTTTTTCACGCAAGTAGAGCGCTTCAATCTGCAGTATACGCAGAAAAAATAGAATGTGCAATAGAATATGTGGATTTACTCGACATGTGATGCTCATTTTTAGAGTAAGATTGGCCTGCAGACAGGAACTCGTCGATCAATTTCGACGAGACATGAGCGACTGGCACCGCGCAATCCTAAGGTTTGTTCGTTTATTTGTAGATGCCAGACGCCTAGTATTGATCTCAGGTGGCAGTGATAAATACAGTAACAGAAATAATAAATAAATACATTAGCACTTGCAATCAGTGCTGTAATACACTAAATTGCAGTACAATACGAGGAATTCTAAATACATTCTTTATTGGCTTTCGAAAAGCTGAGCAGACATTACATACTGCTAGTTTCGCAATTTTCGGGCTCCTTAAAGGCGTTTTGAAGTGTTTTAACTAAAACAAAAAAACTATATTTTGTTGAAAACAAAACAGTTCGCGCATTGTTGCTAGGTTGAAGAAGCTACTTCAGAGCTGCACACCTATGTTTTGACACTGGGTCTCGAAACCCAGAGCTACCATCAACATTGTGAAGTCCGGAGGAGTGCCTGTCGGGTGCAGTTGAATCAGACTAAACACGTTACAGAAAAAAACTAAGCGATTACAATTACAATTACTTCAATCAAAAATTTAATTCATTACGCACAGTTACCAAATACTGTCCCACGAAAGTAACTGGATAACTACTAAAAAGTAATTCCTTCCAACTTTGATAAATTTAACACGAATACAGTAAATATTTAAAAGGAGCTGGCCTGGTTCATTCTGTACCTCGTTCCAGCCTTTCACACGTTGTTTTAGTTCGTTAACAATTGCTTTTCAAATATAGGACGCTCATCTCCCCTTTTTCTCTTCCAAAACACCAGCAGCGACATTGAGAACTCGACCCATGTGCGCGCTGGAAGGAATGGCGGTGCTCTAGCGTATGAACAGCTTGCGCATGTGATCGTGGTTGTAGAGTGCCGCAGTGCTTGGGTCTGGCTCCTCCATCGTAGCCTTTCATTGTTCTTGCAGATGGGAAAATACGCTCCCTATAAAGAAAAGCTGAAAACATCATCCTTATGTCAATTGCTGGCAAAATCTTGTCGAGTGGACATCGGCGTAGAGTCATAGCAATGCGGGTTGAACTCATCGGCCAACATCTGGTGGAGCTCTTGCTGGCCCCCTTCACTTGTAAGCCATTTAGACTTAAGCGTGGTTTATTGCAGGGCACGCAGCCTCTGAAGGTTTCTCGCTTCATTTTAGAACTAGTTACTATGTTAAACCGATGAATTATACGGGCGCCAGCAAAAGCCCAGGTTGCTTCTATAGGCGGCTAAACCTGCAATGTCAGTAAAAACAAAAGTGTTTCTCATTGAACCCTGAAAGTACTGTTCGCGTTACAATCGAAAAATAAGTGTATGTTAGTCAGGTGTCATGTTGACCGACAGGAACCTGTACGTTTAACGGTCAGCAACTCGTCTATACAGGAGACCAAGAATCGAGTAGCAACTCTTAGCGACTATGAATGCCCCGTATTGCGACTCGCGGTCAAGGACGAGGGACGGACTCTTGGAGCAGACGAAGAGGAGACGAAAAGCTTTATACAGTATATTGAGATGTAGCAGGCAACAACATACAAGTAGCCGTAAGAGCGCAACCAAGCCGACGGGCTGGCTGATGGCGACTCTCTCTCTCACAATGGGCCGGTTTCGCCTTAAATCTCTGGGGCGACTCTCTCGTCGGCAGGAACGGGGCGGGGCGGGTGCTGCGGCATCCGTGTCGCATTCCCCTTTCATCGCGGCAGCAGTCTTGGTGCGGCGCGCCACCGGATTCCTCAGTTCGACCCACGGGAAGCGATCAGCAGTTTCGTGTAGCTTTGAAGGTTCGTACACATATTTGGGCGAGTTGGCTTGACATGACGATGTCAAGGTTGTGAATGGGTGTTTAAAGCTGAGCACAAGGGCAACCACTACATAAGAACGAGGGGGAGCGCCCGTTCCCTCGATAATAGGCACGCAGTGTGGCACACTGCCTTACATGAAATCCGTTACATACAAGTCTGATTTAAACTAGAGGCGTGCCGACCAACCGACCTTACTGAACAGAAGGACGCAGCTTTGGGCTTGTTGAAGAAGGCCGCCTTATACAAGCATTTACATATGTTGTAAGTAGCAGACGAAGAGCTGATAAGTGACAGCTGCAAGACACGCCTCCCCCCCGCCTTCTTCCCCGCCCCACAGATAGGTGACATAGCCAACCAGAACATCTGGTTAGTCTGGTGGCGCGTCTCTACTCTAACAGTGTGCGCGGGATCGCTGGTCAACCTTCGGGCGTAACAAGGCGGCAGGTGGCGACGTGGCGAAGGCAGCTGGCCCTTTATGTATCTGCTTCTGTATAACTTGAAACTTTTTAAAGTTATCATGATAAAAAAAGCAGCTGATGGTTTTCGCGCTGAGATCATGGATGGATTGCAAAATATTAGGGATCGGCTGGGCAGGCTAAAGAGCTGAGGCAAGATAGGGTACTCTAGGAAGGAATTGAATACAAGCTTTGTTGAAAGAAAATCGGACCCTAAAGCTCAGAATGCTAAGCTGGCAGGCCGACTCCCAAGAACTTCAAGTGTACGAGCACTGAAATAAAGTTGAAATCAGAGGGCCCTTTTTGATGCTGAACCTGTGAGGTTGTAAAGAGTGGAAATGCAGTAGCTGAGGAGATCTGCACCATCGGCATGAGCGGTGACCCGAAAGCGTCCGCGGTGGCTTAGCAACTATGACGTTGCGCTGCTGAGCACGAGGTCGCGGGATCAAATCCCGGTGGCGGCGGCGACCGCCTTTTGATGGGGCGAAATGCAAAAGCACCCATGTCCCACATTTCCGGGGCTCGTTGAAGATCCCCTGGGGGTCATAATTAATCCGGGGTCCGCCACTACCACGCACCTCATATTCAAATCGTGGTTTTGGCACGTAAAACCCAAGAATTCGATTCCAGAAGCGTCCGGGCCCAGCGACGAGCGCGAGGAGAAGTCGAGCTTGAGTAGCCTCAGACGAGTTCGTAATTCGAAAAGGTGTTGGCACAGTGCAGAGCTACGGTGAAATCTTCTAAGTTGGTCAAGGGATATCGGTTTAGAACAGTCTTAGTGTTGAGACATCGGTAGTTACTGGGTTGCCTGCAGTCGCCACTTCTTTTTTCGCCCCACATGGAGTGGAGCTGCGCAGTTTCTGGCCGAATAATGCCTATCCAGCTCCTACATATGCTCGAACTTTGCACGTGCTCCATTGAGCTAGCCCGGGGCAAGTCGACGTGGCCGGAAGTATGCAGATGGTGCTGAAGTGACGATGTCGTGGCGTACTTCATGACAAACGGGCTTATTGCAGTTCGGTGGCGCTGAGTTCGCGGAATCCTCGTAGCAAGCATGGAGAAATGCCAACTACAAGACGTGACCCAGGAGAGTGCTATATCTGTGGTTTTCCGCGCCGCAATGTCTTGGACGGAAAGAAAGAGTTGTTCCATCCACGAAAAGTCGGGAGGGCTTGGCTTTATATCGACAGGTCGATGAAAATGACATCTCCTAAGGTGTTATCCTCTAGGCACAATGACATGAGCATAGCTATTCGGTTTGTGCGGTGCACCAAAAGGAACGCATTTTTGAAAAAGACTTGGCAAAAGAAAATTGGTACTAAAATGTTATGTTTCGATGTAAGCCGTGAAGTTTTTATCAATAATCACATAACGAGGCCTCGGAAGCAGCTCTTGGCAGTCGCAAAGCTAAAGGAAGAGCATATAGTCTACAAATTTATTTTAACTGATGTGGGCAAATAATTGGCCAGAAAAGATGAGAAATCACCTGTGTTGCGCATTTCCAGCCCCCATGATCTTGATAAAATGATCCTCTAAAAAACTTTGTTCTGACATTCACACAGAAGCACATCGGTAAGGAATCTGACAGCGCTACGCAATGCTTATAATACGATAACGAGCCCTTTGGGAAGGCGTTTTCTGGTTTCTACAAGCATCTATTTCGCACCTAAACATATGCATGACAAGGAATAAACAGAACTTTATTTTAGACTTACTTGGACAAACTAATTCTTGGTTTGACGTTTTACTTTTCACTGAGACGTGGTCTCAGAGAGGGACCGTGTTTTCAAGATCAAAGGTTTATCAGGACTATGCAGAACCTATGCACAAGCTGACTGTGTGGCAGCATGAGTACTTGAGTTTCGGTCACAAGGTTATTCCTCAATTTTTATTCATAAATCAAAATGAAAAATAATTCGCGATGCGCTTGAGAACAGTTCTTGGATTTGATACACAGGCCACCATGAGAGAGCAAAGCTAATTTTTTGTCTGTCATGGACGACCTACTGCAAGTTTTAAGCAGTACAAACTCTCCTTTTAGCCTACTTGATATGAATACCATTATGTGAGCTAACCACACCTTTCTTACTGAACTTAATGCGCCTGTGAGCTTTTGCGCATGTTTAAATCTTATCACGCTGCCCACGCGCGCGACTGCGCGATGTGCCTCTTTGTTAGACCATCTCCCGTGTTCTGTCTGTACATATGGGAGTAATCTTCTATCCATCTTCCGTTTTTTATAACGCGACAGTGTTAAGGGCCCCGTGTAGCAGAAAATGTGGTGTCGGCGGGCAATTTTTTCCCCGGAAAAAAAATCATACCGAAGCACAACCACGCAGGGCCCTCCACGTGGCGCAGAGGCGTAGCTGAACTAATTGAATTTCTCAAAGTAAAGTTCTTCCGAAAATTCAATAAAGTACGAGTTACACACAACCGGTAGACTAGATAGCGTCGGACTGTAATTCAAATATACGAGAAAACATAATTGTGTTACGCGGAAATTCGCACACAAGCCCTTCTTTGCTTCCGATCAGTCACTGCTTGTATAGGCTCTGCCTTAAGGGGGGTATGAGCCGTTGTCCTGTCCTGCCCAGACGTCGGATCGCACACCACTGTTTTCTGTCGACGATATGCCATAGAGTAACATAGTAAACGACAAGAGCGGACACTCGAGCCATTTCGCGGCCGAGCTATGGAGCTTCGCCGATTCCGCTAGGTGGCAGAGCCTATCAAGAAAAATGCGGCTGTGGCCGCGGCTAGCAGCTTGACAGGCGGCACGACCACTGGGCACGACCCAACATGTGCGAAGCCTTGTCAGACTGCGTCGCCGGGCTCTTTCTGTAAAATGCTCCTGAGCATCGTTGTTGGGTTCTTCTGCCAGCGTCTGCTTCGTCGCCGTTTCATGGTAAGGCCACAGCAAGTTCTTTGGTTCGTTGTTAACGACTTATTCTCTTCGCATTTCGTTATGTCACTGTTAGCCGCATGAACGAGTGACGGTGGATTCGCAGCCATGAACACCTGCTGACCGTTTGCTACGGTGACTTTCATTTCGTATTCTTTTTTTATGCGAAGCAATGAGCGGCGATGCTAGCGATAACAGCGATGCGGCAGCGTCCGATCTGCGATACGCGTTGGATACAATAACGAAGTTAGAAAATAAAATAAAATGTTTCGTTGAGAAATGTGGCCTATGAACACATGCCGTTCGAGGCAGAGAGCTTTATGATACGCGCGGCGACTGCTGAAAAAGTATGGTGCTCTACTTTTGCAAAAGAAATGTAGCTATTTCTAAAGCGGTACACGTGCAATATTTACAGTATGGCAATAATGCGCTCTCTCCCAACCTCCGTAGCACGCTATGTGCGCTCGAGCGTTGTTAGCTGTTCTGCATTGGGCTGAAGATACGTGTTTTCATGTTTTAATTGTGCATGGAGTCATTAGCGTAGAAAGTTCCTTGTTTCTTAACCTTTATAACAGTGCTTCCTTAACAAACAAAAAATTACGCATTGCAGGGAGGAACGCAGCACCTGCATTATAAAGCTTTGGAGGCTCCAATACTGCTTATGTGAAGGAACGTAGCGTCTACATTCAATGGCTTTGAAGCCTCCAGTATTGCTTACCTTCTGCCTGTCATTCTACGTATTGCACGAATCTCCACCATTTCTTCAAAATACACTGCACAGCCAAAGGACATCACGCATACTCAAGGGCAAATTTCAAAGTATAAGGAGACGATTGCAAGGCTTCGAAGACAACAGGTGAAGAACCCCCCACACAAAGTGCTTAATTGCAGCTGTGTAATGACGGATCCACTGGCTTACCCAGCCGAGATGAAGATGTTGGTGCGTACTCAATTATTTTTGCAGCCGTGTTATTTCGGCACGCTACCATTCACATAATTTTGCCGCACTAATTCACCCTCCTTCGCAGAAGTACAACAAAAAAACGTCATATTCCTTCCCTTCTAAAACAATCCCATTTTGAGCAAATTAATATCTGTCGTGTATTTGCATTTTTTTTCATTATCTGGATAGTTGCAACACGTCTTCTATGTGTTTTGCTTGTGCAAAGTTATTGCCATCACGCCATTCATTTCCGACTATTCTCCATTATACCGGTGTCACACGACCACTTTCGATCGCGAGCAAGTCCGATCCGGATTGAAATTCGTGACTGTTATTGGCGCCATCGCGCAGCTTGCGCAAAAGAACCAATCGGAACTGAGAAATTCAAACCGGATTGGGTTTGATCGCGTTTAAAAGTGCGCCGTGTGACACCCGTATTACTTGCATTTTGCTGTTTCTTCCCGTTTACATGTATTTGCCTCTTACAATCTTGCTGCAATACATTGTGGTCTGCTATTTTCGTGTTCTTGACTGTGCAGCAAGTTGATGTATATTAAAGGAACATGGCACATTTATTTACGATATTCCTTTAGGCGCGAGTTACTAGAAGTCCATTATCATAAGCAATAAAGTTCTACTTGCTCAACAGTTGGCATGATTGTTGCGCTAAGTTACAGCTTGAAACAGCAAATATGAATTTAAATGAAACATGAGTGAAACACCTTTGCGCGCTCGTCATTACAACATATAAACAGCGGCACAAGCGCTTGCATGAAATCACGTGATTTAAGCATAGGTATGGGTCACAAAAAAAAAAATACAAGAAACGAAACTAAAATTGGAGCCTCCGAGATTCGGCAGCGTGCGCGACCATCTTGGAGGCTGGTGCGGTTCGCCGATTCCGCTAGGTGCGCTGAGAGCCAAAATCGGCTAGTGTTCCTGCATATGCTCCCGCAGGGAGCAGAGTTGTGCATAACTTTTCCGGCGCCGCTCGCACCGCTATTGGCCGAGCGCGAAAAATGACGTCAAATGATCCGCGCCGCTACGAAGCCAACTTTACGGGCGCATCGACGACTCATGCTAACTCGTCGTTTCCGTCAGTGCCATCGCCATTGCAATCAGAAGACCATCGATCGTGCGTTCAGAGGAGCAGCTGCGGGTTTCAGGTACGGTATTCGACGATGCGAAGTCAAGGACCTTGGTGAAGTGATACGAAACACATCGTACTGGCACTTGTATTCCAGTATGACGGGGTGCAGCGCACCACACTGGACAAACCGCACGGAAGGCGGTAAAGCGCTCTACGCGGTGCCAGTGGAACAAAACTTGTCGTTCAATTAAACATGCTGGAAATCTACGTTGTGCTTTGGTGAATGCTGTTTCCTGTGGGCGGGAGTGGAGTGAATGCACTGTTGAATGACGTAAAATTTCCTTGCCTCTGATGCGATAGGTCACAAAGCTTTGTAACCTGGCTTTTTGGCCAAAGCCTGCTTCAGTGATTTCATTGACTTGATACAGTCTCTTCAACTACTGGCTCTTCTCTGAGTGGTGAGAGATCAAGAAAAATGTGTTCCCATATTACAGTCTGCACTGTGTGAATAATTACTCTGCAAGTTTGCCATCTGGATGTGATTAGTGCAATAAAAATAACCTGTTGTTACTGTTAATAGCGTGTTGCCTTTCCAGTTTCTTTGAATTCTGCCCCCAAGGTTCCAAGAACCAGCACACTTGGCCTGCTGCCAGCAGCCGTTCATGCATTCCCTTGTATGAAATAAATTTGATCTATAAGCTCTTGCATCTTGAATCTTTTTCTAGTTGCAGATTTGCTGCTACTAAATAGCTGATTAGTCTGCGGTATGAATGAATCGTAAAAGTGCGCTTTGCTTAAAATGTGCGCATTTGAACATTTCAAATGCGCTTAAATCTCTGTCTGCGCCACATGTATCGAAAACGTGCAGCTGTTGTGAACGATGGTTAGTGATAAATGACGCTCTGTTAACGGTCACTGACATAATTGCAGACACGATAGCTCTTTTGGTGACGGTCATTAATCGGCTGGTTCCGGCAGCCAAAATGCGCTAAGTGTCCACCTTACGTGTGTGAAGTTTTCTTTAAACACTCTTTAAAACATTTCTTGCCCTCTGATCATGATAAGACAACTTCATATGCATGCTGAAAATCATTGCACCGCTTTTTGTGGCAACGTACTACGCGTTTGCGAGCGAACTTTGGAGCTGTTCGAGCCACGGGAGTATCTTATTTTGGGGAATCAAAGGCGGTCCTACCCCTTATTTGTACGTTCGTGTGTGTTTTTGTATATGCGTGTTTACATAGGTACATACAAAGTTTCGGTTGGTTGGAAGCCCACCCCCTCCGGCTGCACGAATGACTCGTTCGAGCGTAGCCTGTATTAAGAAGTGCCCTTTGCTAAGCGCCTGCGAACAATTGGCGCTTGTAGCTCGCGACCACTAGAGAAAAAGGCGGAACACCGCTCGGCATTTGGCTCCTGCGCGCGCGAGGAGTGGCTTCGCTGCAGAGCTAGAGCACGACGGCGGACCTATGCGTAACTCTGCTCCCTGCGGGAGCATATACAGGAACACTAAAATCGGCTAGTGTTCCTGTATATGCTCCCGCATATGCAGGAACACTAAATTCGGCCGCAGGTGCCTATGGGAGTGTCCACTCTTTACGTTTACTATGTTATTCTATGGATACGCCGCGAAGAAATCCTGGGATCCTAGCGATAAACACCTGCGCTGTAAAAAAATGGAGCTGGGCGGGCCATGTAATGTGTAGGGCAGATAACCGGTGCACATTAGAGCTACACAATGGATGCGAAAGAAATGGAGGCACAGTCGAGGGCGGCAGAAGGTTAGGTGGGGTGATGACATGAGGTAATTGACAAGTTCAAGTTGGAATCAGCTAGCGCAATATTATCGTGTTTCACTCTTAAGAGATTAGATTAGATTATGGGGTTTTACGTGCCAAAACCACTTTCTGATTATGAGGCACGCCGTAGTGGAGGACTCCGGAAATTTCGACCACCTGGTGTTCTTTAACGTGCACCTAAATCTAAGCACACGGGTGTTTTCGCATTTCGCCCCCATCGAAATGCGGCCGCCATGGCCGGGATTCGATCCCGCGACCTCGTGCTCAGCAGCCCAATACCATAGCCACTGAGCAACCACGGCGGGTGTTTCACTCTTAAGGCCGGGATATATGGAGCGTTTTTACGGCGGCAAGTCTGCGATTTTCGCCCGACGGCGCGCATTCGATGCCCGGCATCGAAAAAAACGCCCGCCGCCGCCGATCAGGAGCCGCCAGATATATGACGCGCGTCGTCGGACGCTGCCGGAAGCTGCCAGCAAGGGCAGCCAATCATGACTCAATGGCCGACACCTCCGTCACTTCTGTCTTCCTCGCCGGCACATGGGGCGCGATCGGAGATATTTTGTTCGATACGCGTTCTGTTCAGTTGCTGCAACGTCACAAAGTTGCAGTATGCAAAATTTGTGACAGCGGGGTGGAGAGAGCAGCCAATCAGGAAGCGGTGACCTCCCCGGAAGTTTACTTCCATCGTTTGTCGTCTGCTTGCAGACAGTATACTACAAAACGAAATGTTTCTCGTCTTCCAAATGAATGAAATCGTTACCTAAAAAAACGTATTTTATCTTCTCAAGCCCAAACACGTTTTCAAATAGTAGTACGTGTCACTACTGCAATTTATAACTATTAGGTTCTTTGCGTCGTCCCTAGGTGGTGTCGCGCACAGCGAGAAGAAAAAAGAAAAAGAAAACGACGGGAGGAGTGGCGCACTTTTCAAGGGGCAGCGACAACATTCCAGTGGCTCGCTGGCACCAATGATGTTGTCGATTTATCTGACAACCAACGAATTATTTGTTTCGAGAAACAAAAACGACGCCGGAATTCACTTTCTGCCATTTCTTCAAACGCGTTTCGCACCGCCACCCGCTCTCCTCCTTCCTCTAGAAACGCCAGCGCAACAACAAAAGTTCCCAACGGAAACGCCATTTTCTCGAATTAAACTATGGATTGGATTCAAACGTGCTATTCCGCAGCCGAAAGAAAGCCGAAAAGGCCGTCTGTTGGATCCAATCCAATCCACCAGACGCGCCATGCGAAGCCGTATGATCGCTCCAAACTTCTCAACTCCCGTCGCGTTCGGACGAAATGCTCGGTGGGCAGATGATTGACAGGAGCGTGTCGTCATTTTGACGTCACCAAAAACGGGGCGGCGCCCCGCGGCTGGCGACGTCGGCGCGGAGTAGGCCAATCGCGCGCGCCGGTAACCGAACGAACGCGCCGAACAACCATCTCCGATCGCACCCATGCTTTTCGCGCACGTGGTTCTCGGTTCGCGTGCTTGGCACTTTGTGTTGGCGACATGAACATGACTTCAAAGGCAGCTCGCGTGGAAGTTAACGATAAGCTTGTCTGCGCGATGCTGAAGCGTCCCATATTGTGGGATAGTGGAACGGCCGATTATAAAGGTTATAAAGACGGAGAAACGTCTGTACGTCTATCTTTTCCGATTACGCACCGCGTAGCTATACTATTCATTTCCAACGCAATCCCTCCACTAAGCAGGCACAAAATATACCGATACATTATTAAAAGCAACTGAAGGAGCATTAGACAGTTTAAGAGTTTTTCTTTTGTATTTTGTTGTTCTAAAGAACGAGTAGACATCTATAAACTCTATTTCTGCATTTCATCTTGACAAAAGCAGTTTTGCCTTGTCTGGTGACACTGAAGCGGCAATTTTTGCTCTATGTATCCCCAGCCAGCGGAAGTTGGGCATCGCGCCGCCGCAGCGTTTTCTGCGGTGCGAAATTTGTTGAGAACGACGCTTCATGTATCCCGCCCTTTAAGCTGGAACTGCATCGCGCGTTTTTCGCTGGCGAAAACGCGACGCTCGGCGAACGCCCGTGTCCGTGCCACCGCTGACATGTCGGCACCCGCATGAGCACGGCGGATGTCATAGAGTTACTATACTGACTCTAGAGGACAAGCTACCCATAGGGCCCTTGCATTGAAATCGGGAACCGCAAGAGCGCCGCCCTGTTGCTATCGCTGAGGTTGCGAGCTCCTAAGACGCTTGCTAGACTTGACGACAGTAGTCAGCTTTAATCTGGCAACCGTAGCAGCGTAGCAGCATGGCGTCTCGCTTGTAGTGATGTGATGTGGTGTGCGTGCAACCGTGTGTGTGGGCTTTATAAGTTAGTTCTTTATACTATGGCTTTTTTCTATGGCGTAGGTGTAGTCGATGTTGGCTAGGATGTTGGCCGTGCAGGGGTCAGTTATGCAACCGAGCGATAGTCCTGTTAAAGTTTCCGGCAGTATGCGGTTTTCAGCGGTCACGCAGTGTTTGCTGTTGCAAGTGTCACTCGACGAAGTTATGAGTTAAGAGCTCGCAGCTGTGGTCGACAGATTCCTCGTTGGAGTTCCGTAATTTTCTTCGCACAGGCGGGGTATGTTGCAGAAGCAGCGGGGCGCTTTTTTTGTGGCGGGGTGCTTTTCTCGTCGCGACGATAGATTTTTTTTTGTTTTTGACAAGTACTGATTCAGCAGGAGAGCACATGTAACCGACAAATGGAGGTCTCAGGAGGCCACCTGAGATTATAATAAAGCAAGTGGCGCAGGATCTCCAGGGCACGCAAGGGGCAGTGGGGGGATCAAAGCTCGAATCAGGGCGGTGCGTAGGTTGTAGCCGCCGAGGCAGGTATGTGCCTGGGAATGTCCGGATGGACAGCTCCCCTGGGACGCGCAGCGATGTATCACAAGGTCGAGATACTTTAAAGGCACCTGTACCCATGATCTTTCTTGTTTCCGTACAGTGAGCACGATTAACCAGAACAATATGGAGGGTATCCGGCGCAGTCGCGAATGCGAGTGATGGCACATGTTTCATTTCATTTCATTTATTTACTCTCAAGGCCCTACAGGCATTAAAGAGAGGAGTGGCAATAGAAAAATAGAAGAAAAAATGGCTAATGAGGCAGCACATGATCACAGATAGCCGACTTGCACACATGATCTGCGATAGCGACGATGTAGGCGGGAAGGCTATTCTAGTCTTGACTTGTTTTCGGGATGAAGGCTTCAAGGTATACATTGTTTTTACACTGAGGCACCCAACCTTCATTCGCTGATCAATGCGGTATGACAAATGGCTCGGAAGCTAAAAAACTGTCATTTTTATGTCATTATTAGTGTAGCATATTTTTTGAAACAGGCATAAGCGGGAAAATTCGACGTCTAGTAGAAAGGAGAGGTAGGTCAAGGTGTTGATTCACGTGAGAAACGCTGGCTGAGTGATAGTAGTTACAAAGGATAAACCTAGCTGAGTGGTTTTGAAACGATTCTAAGGACTGTGTTAACGAGCTAGGGTATGGGTCCCATATAGGCGAAGCGTACTCGAGTTTATAACGCATGAATGTTTATAAACATGAAGCAGCAGTTTCAATGGAACGGGAACGAGGCGTAAATTCCGACGAAGGAAACTTTTGTTAATAACATGGTGGATATGTTTCTGCCATGACAGGTTATTAGTGATGTGGAAGCCTAGATACTTGTAGCTGTCGACAAACTGAAGAGGTAAACCATTAAGACCATAGCCCTGAGAAATGTTGAGACACCCTCATTGCTTTACAATCGCTAATGTTACGTTTCATAAGCCATGTATCACATCAAGATGAAATTTCATTTAGGTCAAATTGAAGAACGGAGAAGTCTGACTCATTAGAAATTACGCAGTACAGAACGCAGTCGTCTGCAAAGAGCCTTATGTTAGAAGTAACAGAATCAGGCAGGTCATTAATATAAGTTAGAAAAAGAAGAGACCCAAAGACTGACCCTTGAGGAACACCGGATATTACATTGCATGATTTAGAGTCATGATCATTAACAGAAACGAACTGTGTTCTATTCGGCAAGAAACATTGAGTCCACTTAAGCAAGCTATATTCAAGATGGAGTGCGCTAAGTTTCAGTAATAGTAGCCGATGTGAGACGGTATCGAAAGCTTTCCCGAAGTCAAGGAAGGTGCAAACAATAACTGAAGCTCGATCTAAAGCGGAAGACAAATCATTAGTAAAGGTTAATAATTGAGTCCCACAATATAATTTTCACGAAAACCATGCTGCTGTGATGCAAAAAATTTATTAGGCAAGAGAAAACTAATCAGGTTGCAGTAGATTATGTGCTCTAATAACTTGCATGGAATAGAAGTTACGGAGATCGGCCGGTAGCTTAAGGGGTTATGTATATCACTAGACTTGTGGACTGGAATCACCTTCGCCGCTTTCCAGTGTTCCAGAAGTGTTGAACTCTGTAAAGACTGTGTAAAAATATATGAGAAGAAAGCAGATGAATACGCTACAGTACCCTTAAGGAATTTGTAATTTATGACATTAAAACCTGCCGATGAGGAAAATTGAGCTATTTAATCAAATTGTATATGCCACCAACGTCGATCTAAATCGGCTCCATCTCAAGGTACGTAAGGGTACGTGCGCACGGTGAAGTATCTATTAAATCGTCCGAAAAAAATAGCGAAAATGTCTTGTTAAAAACCGTTGAGCAAAGCTGACGGGGGATATGAAATCAGGCGTCAATTTTCAGAACAATTTCTTTAGGTTTGCGTATGTTGATAACGTTCCAAAACTTCTTCGGATTAGTTGTGAGCAGATGTGGTAGTATTTCAGAAAAAAAGTAATTCTTGGCTGAGCGGATCGCCATATTATATTCAGATGCGATAGCTACGTAGGCAGCTTTTTCTTTGGTTTCTCCAGACAGCTTGAAGCGCCAAAAAATGCGTTTTTTCTTGTTAAGAGGCCGTTTTAAACACAAGTTAAACCAAGGAGCCCGATTGCATGGAGATAATAGGCGGGTCAGAATGTATTTTTCAGTTTGTGTTTCAACCTTGTTTTTGAAAAAGAGCCAGTTTTCTGCGATAGACCTTTCCCAGAACTGTGGAAAAAAGAAATCGGCGAAACTTTGTAACTCGTTATTCATGATCATTTATCATCATCATTTATTATTCCCTTAAGGGCTCCATGTGGGTTAATACATAAGGGGGGGGGAATCAATAATACAAACATCGAAGGAATGGTCATGTACAAAGCAACAAAAAGCAACAACTGAAAAGACACTGAAAAAACACACAGGTTTTTGCATAATTAGTTGAAAATATGGGTGGTTAGTAATTCTCGAAAATCGAAGGGTTTCGCTCAAAAACGGATTCCGGAAGCAAGTTTCATTGTTCTATTGCAACGCGAAGGAAGGATTTGTTGAAAGCGTTTGTAGAACCATGAAGTCGCTCGATACTTAAAGAAATGAATAGACGATGTGATGAGCGCACGGGTGGAAATAAGAGCGAGGAACGAAGGTCAGGAATTTATAGTACAATTCATGGAATAGGCAGATGTTCCAAATCATACGTCTTGATTATAAAAGGGGCAGACCAATAGATAATTTCAAGTTAGTACCGCTGATAGTGTTGCCATAATTCGATAAGATAAAACAGGAGGAACGATTTTGAGTAGTTTCTAAAGTGTCAATCAAGTACTTTTGATGGGGATTCCAAATTGTAGACGCATATTCTAATTTGGTACTGATGAAAACTTCATATGCTGGTTTACGAATCGACGGAGGAGACAAAGATAGGGATCTTTTAATATAGTTAAGGGATCTTGAGCCCTCGGCTGTTATTTGTAGAACGGGGTTCGACCAATTTAGTTTGTTAGTGATGATAACGCCACGGTAGCGGTAACTGTCGACCTCAGATAAATTCACAGCGCCTAAAGAGTATGGAAATTTGGATATAGAACGCTTACGTGGTACATGCATTAATTTGTATTTGGAGACATTTAGTTCCATCATCCAGCGTGAGCACCACTTGTCAATACAATTTAGGTCATTTTGTAGAATGGATTGGTCAGTGTCAGTAGTGGCACGACGGTAAATAACAGTCATCGGCGAATAGACGTATTGTAGAATATATGTCTATTGGGAGGTCGTTAATGTATATTAGAAAAAGAAGTGGGCCGAGGACGGATCCCTGTGGTACGCCCGATATTACTTTGGTAGTATGTGAACAGCGGCCGCCAACATAGGTGAACTGGAGGCGATCTGTGACGAAGCAGATGATCCATGATAGGATTAGTGGGTCGAGGTGAAGGCATGAAAGTTTGGACACTAGTCGACGATGAGGGACGCGATCGAAAGCCTTTGAAAAACCTATGTAAATTACGTCAGTCTGAAATGAAGAATCTAAGTTTAGGTGGAGATCTGTGGTGAATTCAAAAAGTTGTGTTTCGCATGATAAGCCCGGACGAAAGCCATGTTGTTTGGTAAAGAAAAAAGTATTTGTGTCTAGGTGGGACGCTATATGGGAATATATATGTTCTAAAAGTTCACAGGCAATACATGTAAGTGAGAACGGGCGATAATTGGATGGGTCAGAGCGTTTACCAGATTTAAAGACGGGGGTTACTTTGCTTGGTTTCCAGCCTTTGGGCATAGTACCCTCGCCTATAGACTGGGTAAAAATGATATGTAATATCTGGCTACAAATAACATTAGTGGCTTTCAGTATCTTCACCGGTATGTTGTCAGGTCCGGGGGAGCTAGATATCTTAAGTTTATTGATTAGGCTCGCGATAACTTCAGCAGTTACATCACTGGGAGGCATTTCAGCGCCGCAAAACCTTGGTAAAACAGGAATGTTGGTGGAAGATTCCCAAGGGAAGACGGAAGAGAAGTATAAATTTAAGACGTCACAACGCTCTTCAACTGGAACATGGGACCCATCAGGATTAGTTTTGGTAATATTATGCGACTGATTTCTACTTGGTGCGAGTATTTTCCAAAATTTTTTCTGGTTTACACGGATGATATTGAGAAGATCCTGGTGATAAAATTTTTTCTTAGAAAACTTCAGAAGGCTGTTGTACTCGCACAGGCAGTTGAAGTATTTCTTCCATTTCGGGGCAGAACCAAATTTTTTGCCGCTCTCAAAAGGCGCTTTTTCTTTTGTGCTAGTTTTTTTAGTTGGTTTGTGTACCAAGGCTTTCCCATGACAACTCAAATGCAAACAAGGGGTACGTAATTATTGATTAAGCTGAGTAGCTTTTGCTTATACAACAGCCAGTTCCGTCAACAGGCCTTCTGAAAACAGTTCCTTTTGGGTATGCAAAAAAAATATATTTAGTTCACTGTTAATTTTGGAAAAGTTAGCTTTATTGTAGTCCCGTATTAATTTTATTGAACGCTGTTTGTTTGGAACAAGGATATGCAAATTGAAAAGGACAATACTGTGATCGCTCAGCCCATTGACGCATGCTAACGACTGAATGTATTCGGGTAGAGAAGTGAGGACCAGGTCAGGGTGTTTGAGCCACGTGCAGGAAAGTTTACTTTTTGTTTAAGGTTGAAGTTTAAGGATCGCGAAAAAATCTGCTGTAGTCATAAATTTTCTTACAGTATTTTAAACGCTGGGGCGAGCGTGAGGGATTACAAAATGAATCACGGAATGATCACTTAAACCAGGTATAACTGATAATGAAGAAATTTAATCAGGAGATGTGGTGAAGACCAGGTCAAGGATGTTGGCAGAAATTGCAGTGACACGGGTAGGCTGTTTAACAAACTGGGTGAGGCCAAAGGTCTAACATATATCAAGAAAGGTTGAACATTGGGATGAGGATAGAGTCACTGATGGGAAGTCAACAGCCCAGTCAAGTCCAGGGAAATTGAAAACACAGATCAAAAATATTGGTGGTGCTGGATATTCAACAACGATCTGGTTAAGGCAGTCAAATAGTTCATTGCAAAATTTCGATGTACTGTCGGGTGGTCGATAGCAAGCGGCAAATATCACGTCTTTGTTATTTATGTGAACAAAACAGCACAAGAACTCAATCTGCAAAGGCACGTGTATATCAAAAGAGGTGATATCACATGAAACAGCGATCAAGGTCCCATCGCCACATCGTCCTATTCGGTCACTTCTATAGATATTGTAAGCCTTACTGCACGCGAAAAAATTCGAATTTTCAGTTTTATCTGAAAGCCAGGTCTCGACTATAACAACGTCTCCATTACACGTGTCGATCAGCGCAGACGGGGCATCTTGCTTATTCATGATGGAGCGGGTGTTAGTGAACAGCACAGAGTAATCATTGTCATGCTTATTCTGCGCGGCCGCGCGATGCTCGCTCGAAACGGGGGATGGGGTATTCGCAGGGAAATTTATTGCGCTGCTGCCTATATTACCACTGGGAGTAACAATACTGTTCTGCTGAACTTCATAAACAGTATCGGTTTGAGAGCAATACACGTAGCACGTTTTCCTGATGAACAATTTGGTGTACCTGAAATGATACAATTGACCAGAGGACTTCCCAAATGCAATTAACTTATTCCTAGTCATTCTAGTTGCCCGACACAAGTCTTCTTGAATGGATACCCCGGATCCTTTCAGTTTCTTCTTTTGTGTTAATAGGTTTTCCTTTACTTCAAATGATGCCAGTTTCACTACAACTGGTCGACATTTGTTATTTATAAAGGTGCCTAAGCGATGCGCAAGCTCAATTCCCTCTTCGGGTAATCGCAGCGCGGGGAAACTGCACAATAATTGAACGAACTTGTTTTTCTGTTTCCCTTCAAGTTTCAGAGGTACATGTACAATCGGCGATACCATAGAAAATCAAGTTATCTCTCCTTGACCTGTCCTCGAAATCGTCCAGACGAGATTGCACCGATGCATTCTCACTTTTCATGGTTTCGGTAATAATGCCTCGGATATGAGGAGGTTCCTGCCGAGTTTCAAGTGCAGCAACTTTCTCCTCTACGTACGCTAATCTGGCATTCATGCTTGTAATACGCTCCTCAAGTAATTCTTGGTTGGCTTTCTCTTCATTAAGAGTTGAGATTAGCTCAGCCTGACGCACATCCATTTTAGTAGCAAGAGAGTCAATGGCCTTGAGAACCAGGTTAGTGCTACCACTGGGATCAGGGCCAGGGTTAGGCTCAATGTCTTCGGACATCCCAAGCAACCTTGTAACATGTACACAGTCGGTAAATAAACACCACAAAATGTCCGGGCATGCGACGAGCAGCAAAGCGCGATTGCTAGAGCGCTTACAGTAAAGGGAGGTTGAGTTACCAACCTGGATGTAAAAGAAGAACGGCCTCGGCAAGGACTGCGCCATTGCTGCCATAGTTCGCGTCGCCGGGCGTATAGTAATATCAGAGTTAGTTGTATGAACTGTATGCATAATACGCTTTGCTACGGCACCTTAAAGGAATGAGTATTGAGGACGTTGTAGGTACGTTTGTTCGTACCGCGTCTAATCCTATCCGCCCCATACATCTTTTTCTTTTTTCTATATGTATACACGTCGCTTCCCATGATGGATGGACCAATTTAAGTTGTCAATAAAGATAACTGTCCTAAGCGTTACCGTAATAAATATAATTCCACGGTGATATTGTTTGCTTTTCTTTATTGTAACACCGGGAACTGTTCGTAAAACCTCATTTTGTATTTGTCAGAGAAGCATAGGCCTTTTGCGCATGTGGATATCACAAGCTTAATCTAGTGTGCAATACACAAAGCAGCTGCTACAACGTGAACTGCAGCATTGAGGGCCACACAACACATCCATAATTAAAGGTAAAAACATAGAGGGAAGCTTCAAAATAGGCTCTGTAGTGATGCATAGTATAACATGTATGTGTAGACTAAATGTTGAAAAAAGCAATGCATCAATGTCCCATTTGCCTTCAAGTTTATTATCAAGTTCAAGTTTATTATGAGCATATGTACAACAGGAATCTGCTGACACACCCGCAGTCAAGATGGCTGTTTGAGGTGCGTTGGCTGCCTCAGCGTAAGCAAAAGAAAGAAATTGGGTGAATGTAAATAACAGTGCCATTGCGTCTTGCCTCTAACCTGCATTTGCCTCCACGGCGTATTGGCTTGTAGAGTCTGTATAAGGAAGCAGCTGTGGCTAGGCGTAGGCATCGTCCAAGCGAGAAGAAAAGGCCATTCAAATGGGGAATTATGGAAATAAATGCAGTTATTATGTCTGCTTCTTTCGCTGTTCTTGCCTAAAAGTTTTCAGAGATAGTGTCCAGAGTGCACCAGCACTTTGACCGCTTTTATTTTTTACCGGCAGATGTTGCTGTGACATCCTTGGTATGGTTGCGCGCAGCACTGCTAACATTTGGTGGAGGCATTCGAAGTGGTAGCCAAAAATATTAAGAATCACCCTTACCTGCATGGATGCTTCCAATTTGTTATGCAGTGGTAACTGTCACTATTAATGCAAGGCCTCCACATCTATGCGGCGAGTGCCATAGCTATAAATTGATATTTTCCTTTATTGTTTCACAAGGTTTCTGATATGTACACATTAAATGTGATCCGTTTTTTTATTGACCCCAGTGTGGAGAGAGTATCATTAAATTGCTTTTTTTCCCCGTGGCTTGTTGGTTTGTTTCTAAATTTATCAAGCACCAGTCTCATGATGCTAAGGTGATTCATGTAATGACAATCATCAGCTTTCGTTTTGCAGAAAAAGAACACATTTCCTGACCCATTTTTGCTATCCCATTACTCGCATAATTTCGCAGAGTAGTCTACTTACAGTGACAGTGCTTACAGTGAAGTACTTACAGTGCTTTACCTCCACTAAAGAGTCTTGCATTTTCAAATACTATTCTTTCCTTAAAATCATTCGACACTTCTCATAATTTCTGTACCTTGGGTTTCTGATACTATGCATTCACCATTTCTTGCTTTTTGTTTCTGACTAGAAATGTCTTCTTTAATTTAGAGCTTAAATGTTGCCTTTGGAACACGCAGATTGGCTTGCCATTGCATATCTGCATCACAGGGAAACATGTTTCATTGAATATTTGCAAATTCCAATAGAAGATTGATGAATACTGCTAGCAGCGTGATTTGGCTGATAGAGCCATAAAGGTAACTCATCTAACTTCGTAAATTAAAGTACATATTAGTGTGATGTACAATATATGTTGCACTAATGTGGTGGGTTCTCTTGCTTATACAGCAAGATAATCAGTGCGCGAGAAAAAAAAAATATTTTGTATACCTCTTGTGCACACTGATTTAAGGAAAATGAGCTGGAGGTGTCCACATGACCTACTTATTTTACCTGTGAGTATACTCAACAAAAATGTGTCCCAGCTGTTTAATGGTATTTAAGATTATGTAAGTATTGCATATGTGCGTGTTGTCTAAAATAATTGAATTTTGAAAATGCGCGTAGGGATCTGATGTGCATATCTGCAGTTTATGGATACATGTAAACGACATAGCATCAAGTGCAAGTGAACGGTGCCACAGGCTCGGAGTCGATCATGCAAATAGATTCGCTGCACACATTTGTGACAAGAAAAGATATGCCACATGAAATGGCACGCAAGCAAGTGTGGAAGATATTGAACAGTTAATAAAACACCTACACGATTAATACGTGGGTTCATGCACTTGATTTCGTCCGTATTAGGCACTCGCCTCTTGATTGCTTCCTGGCACAGAAATACTCGGCATCAGGCTGTTTTTCTGCTGTGGCTGCTGTAGAAGCATGATCATTCAAAGTGCAACAATTAAACGGATTCTATGACTTGCTTGTAGATTCGCCAGTACAATTCTGGTGCGCTGGTCCACCTGTCCAGCAAATTCCTACGGAAGGGAAACCGGCAAATAAAAACACCGCTCCACATGTAAAAAAATGCTCTACTAGTTGTGACGCTTCTCAAACGATTGTGATGCATCACAAGGGCTGTCTACTCGCGTGATGTTCTGAACAAGAAGACACATTGCTTACATGTGAAGGTATATGCTTCACATGTGATTCACTTGTAATTTTCTACAACGTGGCTTTACCGACGCAATAGTCTGTATCATTAAGTGTTTTTTTTTCATGGTTCCTTGTAACTTATGTTTTTGTTATTTTGACTTGCAGTGCCGATTTTGTACTCACTCGCTCCTGCCTGGACTGCCAAGAGGCAGTTGGCAGTATCTAATAAATAAATAAATAAAATAAATAAATAGAGCACTTCGGGGCTTGGATGGCACAAAAGGCACGAATGTACCATAGCGTCCGATGTCGTCACGCGATCACATGTCAAACCTAATCTGTACGAAACTACTACGCATCCAAAAACACAGTGATTCGAAACCGAAATTCGCGCCATGTTTTATTAAATAAATTCGTACACGTGATTTACATACATTACGCACTTAGCAAGCGCTTTCTGTGAACTTAATATTCCCACATCACCTTCTTAAAGCGATCAGGTATGCTTCTTTAATGACAAAGCATGAGGCGACCAGTACTTGTTTTCAGCCCTTTCAATAGTAATTGGGCTGGCCACATTGTCAAGTAGCAACAGGGCGGCGCCCTAGTGGTTCCCACTTTTTCGGCCCAGCTTTTCCTGCAGAGTTGGTTATATTAACTCTATGGCGGTTGCGCGCCGGCGACGCCGCGTTTGCCGGGTGTTCCGCTGAGTGGCTGCGCCGAGATGCGCGGAGGGCAACATCATCTGGTGGCGTCAAGGGAACTAATTCGTGGCCTATAGCGTGATGACTTTTCAGAACAATCATAACATGGCCTCTGTATTAAAGGACATCTCACGAACTTGCTACCGCAAAAAAAAAAATTCGCATAGTTCTAATACAATAGGCGGAGTTAAAGGTGTACGCTTCCAGGATTTCTCGCTCTTCTTTGCCCTTGCCTCTACCAAGGATCCTTACATTGCTGAACAATGGTTAACAGCCACATTCATTGCAATGGCGAGGCAAGTTTGCACCATCATCGGACCCCAGGGAGGAGTGGTGCTCACGCAGCCAGTCATTAATACATGTTGGGGCAACGCAACGTAGGAAAGTCGAAGTATGCCGTATGTGCAAAAAGTGAGCCACAACATCAAAAAGGTTGCGGCCAAGCAAGGAGTAAGTTTAGTGTTTTCCGTTCCTTGCAAGCTTTCGGGTCTATGCTCGCGCATTTCTCGAGGCAGGGCAAGGAACCACGTTTGCACAACGCAGCATGAAAACCGTTCCACGGCATGTGTCGCACAAGTTGTGTATAAGTTCCCTCTCACATGCGAGCGAGTTTACACAGGCCAAAATGGTCGATGTATTATTGACCGGTTGCGTGAGCACCACACCTCCCTGGGGTGCAAACTTGCCTCGCCATTGCAATGAATGTGGCTGTTAGCCATTGTTCAGCAATGTGGCGATTCTTGGGAGAGGCAAGGGCAAAAAAGGAAGCGTACTACAGTGGTTCTGCTGTTGCGCATGCTCTGCTGGCCTTGCTGGTACTATGCCGTTTCTAATAAAGCACAGTTGATAGTCCAGTCATTGTGGTGTGAACATCTCTTCTTGTCCTTTGTCTTTTGTGACTGGTTTTTTTTCCTTCAACGAAGTACGTATTCTCCAGGCGAAATTTTAGAAGGCGGCAAACGTCGTGGGTTTCAAATGGCGTGCGTTCGGACAAAGAAGAGCCATCCTTATGTTTCCTGCAGCACTCGACCGCATATTTCATGCAACATGAAATTTAAAACAGTGTTTAAGTGAGAAAATGCCGATGAGGCAGCCACCGCTGGTGCTTCCAATGCGCATGTCCACCTATTGTTAGGACTTGCTGAGCGAAAGTATGAATTAAAAGCGACGGACATCCGTGCCAACAATAATGAATTAAGCTATTACCCACAATAAAATTTTAAGTGAGAAGGTGAAGACAAGTCAAAAGAAACCTTAAATGATGTGGGTTTTCGAAAAAGGTCGAGTAATGACACTTTAGATGTGCGTTTGGGAAGGGGGAGGGCCCCGATATCCCCACGTTGTCGGCGCCTATGTCGGCACTTATTGTCCCTAGGAAAGAGTCGTCTTCCTGGTCGCCTTGCGGCGGTGGTTGAACAGCAGCGCGGTAGAGGCAGTCGGGATCAGAGTGCTTTCTTCAGGACTTGTATATCACGGTGACGTCGAATTCTTGCAGTGAGAGAATTGAATGTGCTAGGCATCCTGAAGGGTCCTTTAAATTGGCTAGCCAGCGGAGGGTGTGGCCGCCCCTTACGACTTCGAACGGCCTGCCAGGTAAGGGCTGAATTTCCGGGTAGCCCAAATTTGGGCAAGTCATTCCTTTGTCGTCGTTGAATAACCGGATCCCGCTTTCGACAGCGACCAGCTAGATCAAGATATGACCCTTTCAAGTCAGTGTTTCCTCTGGACTAGGACAGTACTGAGTCCTACACTGTTTGCGTCGTTGTGGATTTCGGAATCAGCGTCTTCGTCAAAGCGGTCGAGCACTGGTGGTGACTGCAGGCGTCGTTTTATTTCCTCGAATGCCTGGAATTGCGACGTTTCCTCAATCAAATTCGACTTCGAATTTCGTGAGAAGAGTCGGACGTCCGGAGATACCAGAGAAGTTCTTGACAAAGTGCCTATAGTAGGCACGTAGACCAAGAAACCTGCACATTTTAATTGATTTCGGGAGTTTTACGTGCCAAAACTTGATTATGAGGCGTGCCGCAGTGGGGGTCTCCGGATTAATTTTTTCCCCCAAGGGATTTTTAACGTGCCGCCAATGCGGGAGACACGGGCGTTTTTGCATTTAACCCTCAGGAAAATGCGGCCGCTGTAGCCACAATTAGAACATGTGACCTAGTGCTTAGCAGTGCTACACTATAGCCGCTAAGCCACCGCAGCGGGTCCCGAAACCTGCGCACTGCCTTCTTGTCGACAGGCTGCAGAAGGTTTCGAATGGCAGCTGTTTTCTGCGTATGAGAAAAGAATAGCGACTTGCTGATGACGTGGCCAAGGGAGAGAAGTTCTTCGTAAGCGAGCCGCATTTTTCCGGCTTCAGGCTCAGTCCAGATGATTTTGTGGCCTCTAGTACTGTCCCAAGGCGCTTAACGTGATCGTCTAAGCTTCAGGCAACCACGATGACGTCATCAAGGTAGACTAAACAGGTCAGAAAATACCCTGTCCATTACATGCTGCAAAGTTGCGGGTGCCGAGCAAAGACGAAATGGCGTGACCTTGAATTCAAAAGACCGTCTGGCATGATAAATATGGTCTTCTATCCCTCGCGTCAACTGCCAGTAGCCAGTAGCCATTTGCCAGTAGCCTGTCATGAGTTCCACGGATAAAAGATACTTTTCATTGCAGAGTCAATCAATGCAATGCGTCGTCTATCTATGGGAGGGGTACATCCTTTTTCGCGCTTTCGTTCAGGCGACGGTAATCGTTTTCTTCACACAGACTATAGGAGATGCCCACGGGCTTTGAGACCGTCGGATGATATTGTCGCGCAGCATTTCGTCGACTTGTTGGCTTATAGCTTCACGTTCTCGAGTCAAAACTAGGTAAGGGCTCTGGCAGAGTGGTCAAGCACATTCTTCGGTTATTATGTCATGCTTACTTAGCAAGTAGGGTTTATCGAATCCTTGATGACGACGAGAAGCAGTCCTCGCATTGCTTGCGCCGGCCTTTTCGCTACGCTAGCTTATGCCTGGGAAGACTTGGGGTAATATCTAAGGCTGGTTAAGTAACACGGACCGTCGTTGTAGCTTCAGCTGAATAGCAGTGGACCAGCGTGACGCTGGCTACTGTAACTTCTTCGATGCTGGTAATCTTGGTGGCCTTCGTCAGGTGTTTCAATTCTTGGCTGAAGTTTTCAGTATTACCTTCGTCTTTCCTCCGTGCAGTCGAGCGATTCCTCTTGTGACTCGAATTTCGCGGTCGAGCAGCATATGTTGGTTGCCCTCGACGACGCTTTCTAGGTTTGCGCATGTTTCGGTGCCAACGGAAATAATGATACTGGAGTGAGGTGGCACGCTGATCTGATCTTCGAGCGCACTCAAGACATGGTGACTGAGAGAACTCTACTGCGGTACACATGGCCTTCGGATAGCGCTATGCTCTTGCTCCTCCAGTCGACGATCGCGCCGTGTTGATTCAGGAAGTCCATGCACAAAATCACGACTCGCGAGCACTGTTGGAGAATAATGAAGGTCGCAGGCCAGGCCCATTCATGGACGATAATTCTTGCCCTGTAAATTCGAGTCCATGTTATGAGGTGCACATGTCGTCTAACAGTCATGCTTTGAGGGCCTTCACAAACAGTGTTTTACTTTCCTGGGCTTGTCGGCGAACGGACCACTGACGACAGAATAGTCGGCTCCTGTATCGACTAGAGCGGTGACGTTTTTGCCATCGATAACAATGTCAAGGTCAGTAGTTCTTGGCTTTGCATTGCAATTAGGACATAGCGCCGGATTACGACTGTCTCGGGTTGATATGTGGCTGGTAAGTCGCGTCGTCAGGTCTTTTTTTGTCGGCGTGTGCTTGGCTTTGAGGCTTCTTTGGGATGGCGCCGTGTCGTTGCTACGTCGAATAGATAGATGTTTAAGCATCGTGGTCGGCAGTGGAGATTCTTCGGCATTTTGGCGTATAGATGGTGCACCTACATCGGTTGCTGCTTTTAGTTTTCCAAATCTGGGCTTACGAACCAGCCCCAGGCTGGGCCGTGGTATGGTCGGCCCGGCGGTGATAGGTAGCGGCCTCCTGACAGCGAACGGGATGGTAAAGAGGGCTCTCATGAGTGGCGGCGAGGTAGTCGGCGATATCACAAGGCCGATCACTTTGCTGCGGGCATCCCGCGTTCACGGCAAACCCTCATAGTCCGAAATCGCGGTATGGGCATCGACGGTAGACGGTTGTTTGGAGCGCGCCATACACCTGTCCTACTTGGGTAGTTGCGTTGGGCGACGGGCAGGTGAGCTGCCGGGGGCGACGGTCGACGTAATTGCGGCGTCACGGGAATTTGGAGTGGGTGCGGAGGGGAACCTTGACGGCGAGTGGACTCATTGCTTCCGGCTCAGGAGGCGGCAACTAGGGCTGCTCTTTGCAAGCTTCCAGTCACCGTCGAATTTCGTCCTTGACCATGTCACTGATCGAGACCACCTGAGCTGGCAACAAAGGAAGCATTTTTCGCCGTTCTTCGCGCACAATTGTATTGGTGGGCTCTCCAGGGTCGTCAGAGCCTAGTGCTTAAAGTTCTCACTGTGGGGTCAGTACTTCATGATTATATTGCCTAGTGCGCATTTGCAGTTTTCGCAATGGTCGTTGCGGTTGTGAAAAAGCTATGGTGTTCAGCGGCTTGCGGATAAGTCCGGCAAGAAGTTCTTGCTTTACTCCCGGCATCAAGAAGCGCACTTATTTCTCCTCGGACATTTCAGGGCCGGCGTGCCGGAAAAGAAGGGTAATCTTTTCTGTGAATATGGTGACCGTCTCATTGGGCATTTGCACTCCGACTTCCGAGAGTAGTTCAGCCCTTTCTTCGAATCATGCTTGTAAACGTCTTCGGGAAGTTTCTGAATGGACCCCACGTTCTTAAAGTGGCCTGTCGGTTCTCAAACTATGTCTTTGCGATGCCCTCGAAAGAGAAGTACACGTGGCGTAATTTGACTGCAGAGTTCCCCATGTTGGGGTTTGAAACGCTTTGAAATGTCTCCGGCCCGAATTCCGCATCGCCGAACGAAGCTCCACGGTAGATAGGTCGTTCCCTGGGCTTTTGCAGTACGAAGGCTGCAGGCGATGCTCGGTCTCTCATGGTGGCAATTGGCAAGGCTACACTCTTGTTGTTCACCTCTGGTAGAAGCCCGTGCTCCCTTGGCAAATTGTGTAGCATGTGGGTAGCTCGATGGTCCAGGGTGGCGGTGGCGTCTTCTTCGCGCTTTGGACTAGGCTCTCTGTTGGACGGGGGCGTCCAGTACACGGGCAGAAAAGTACCTCCACCAGATGTCCCGTTGTAGTGACGGTGAAGACCAAACAGTATCAAAACCGAGTTGCAAATTTAACTCTTTGTTGGGCACACATGTGCCCAGCAAAACAAGTAACACTCAAGCACAATGATAGCGGCGAGCGCAGGGGGCCATCGTCGAAAGTCAGATCTGCGGTTCAGACGCGTCGGCTATTTATAGATGGCTCAATGAATCTTCCAGTGTAATCCTTGGTGCTTTCATGGGTTCTAGAATGTGCGCCATTATTTCAGTCGCGCACAGGATTTGATTACACGAGGCTCGGCGACAGCATAGACAACACATAGAAGCATCGATAACATACGAGAAAGTTGCGATACAGAAAAGCCCGTCTTCAGCGTAGTCATAACCTTTAACATTTGTTAGCTGGTGAAATTCTATTACTGAATGCAGATAAATAAGTATGCCGTGTCAGTATAGTGAACACAACTTCGAAATTAATTAGATTGCCTTAATTTTAAGTTTCCTGTATATATATTTAAAAAATCAGTTTCTATGCTAAGTTTCCCCTCGCGACCTCAGTTTCTCTGCTATTTTAGCAATGTGTGAAAGCTTTAGGAGCGCCAAGCACGACACGTATGCGACAAATACAGTGCGAAACTCGCATTGACTGCCGGTGAAGTAAGATAAATATTCCAAAAATTTGCGTGAAAGGGCGGTGGTAAGAAGCACTGCGTCATTGAGAAGGCTGCCCGCGTGTCTAGCAACGTCAGTGCGCTTGCGTATAGAAAGAAATAATGATACGTGAAAGCACATGGACATCACTTTATTCGGCACGGTCACCTCGTCAGACATGATAAGCTATACGAAGACAGCTCTAGGGATGATTATGAGAGAGTGCGAAAGAAGAGATCTCCATCCTTGCAGCCTGGCCACCCTCCAAGTAGAGCCGACAGTGGGGGCTGTCAAAGCTGGGCTTGTTGCTGTAATGTCAGGGGAATATTACCATCATAAGAGCGGGTATTTGGACGAGTTAGCACACATACATAACGGAAATAGGCAGTGCACCATGTACGCAGACCGTAGGGAATGAAGACACAAACAAGCGCTGACAAAATCAGGGGCATATGGCAACTGTATTGGTAACTCGTAGACGGGCAAATCGATGGGGCTCAATTCATCGCATATTTCACATCTGGTCAACATACTATACCTGAAAGCGCTATCTATAAACGTGCGAAAAATAGGTGCTGCCTGCAACATGTGTGGTGCCGTAAATTCTTATCAAGCCCGCTCCCTGCATCACGCTCGTAAGCTGAAGTCCTGTTGGTACAGCGACCAGTGAACGTCAAGACGCATTTTTGAGCTTGTTGGTTCATGTTCGTTGTTAAAAAGCGCCAGGGTACACAAGGGACCAGACGACGAACGACACGTACACAGGGCGCGCCGTGTGTACGTGTCGTACTTCGTCTGGTTTCTTGTGTTCCCTGGCACTGTTACTACGACGAGTGAAGGATGCGTAGACATTAATACAGAGCTCAGCAGACCAAGAGCACGCGGTATGCAATATAATAAACTGTTCGGACTGTTGTACGAATACTTGTGAGAGTAGTTATCGCTACGAGGGCATTTGTTTGGATGCTGATACGATGAATAAGGACAGTAGGACAGTCATAAAGGCGTAATCGCGTTCTTCAGAGTCGCACATAGCGAGAAAGCGGTTACGGTGCGTGCGTCACATACAAATAAAGTTGTCTCATGCAAAAATAAACATGTTTTTCACTGACGCCTTTTAATAGAACTAAATTGTGGGGACTTACGTGCCAAACCCACGATCTGACTACTAGGCACGGCGTAGTGGGGGACTACTGCATAATTTGGATCAGCTAGGCTTCTTCTAGGCCTTTTTTCTTCTAGCTAGGCCCGATCTAAATGCCGCTACCTCGGGCGGGATTCGATGCCGTGACTTCGTGCTTAGCAGCCCAAGAACATAACCATTAAGCAACCACGGCGGGTCTCCCATGTCTTCATCGGTCACGTTGCCGGTACTTATGTACTTACTTAGATCAGATTTCAGTACGTACTTTAGATCAGATTTGAAACATGCATACTACGTAGGATGACGCTGTAGTCTGTGTGATGGCGTCAGTTTCTTGACGGTGGCGCCATAGTACTATCAAAATCTGGCGAAAATGCTGTAACACACATTATAGCACACATAACTTAGCTTCACGAGATATAACGAGCAGGAATTTTTTTCTTGCTATATTCTCAGCATAAAGCTCCAGCCACCGTAGTATGGATGTGCTTTGTCAGCGGATTAGAGTGGTGGCAAAGCATGCAGCTTGAAAGAATTATGCAACCTAGGATGCGTTGATGCTGAGGACTATCGGAGTGCCTCTCTAAGGTGAGATTACCTTGTTGATTATTGACGCTATTCCACGTAAAGCTAATGAGGCCAAACATGAAGCGGCATGTTGCGCTGATAATCTAATGCCTTGTAAGCTTGCGCTGTATGGGCTCAATAACAAGTTCGATAAAATGTACACGCCCGTAGCAATAGTTCTACGCCTGTTCAGCGCCTTCCTCCGAGACACCGATATAAATGTTTCAAAATACACCCGCGCTAATATGTGGAAGTTTCTCATAGGGTACAATTCCCAGATAAGTACGCCAGGCAGGCCCCACTTGTTGCAACACAAGCACCCCTATCAAACACCAACGCTTAAGCAGCTGCGCTCGGAAAAAAAAATGGGAACGGGTCAGCAAAAGCCAAACGTTCGATGTCCTGAAACAAAGAATAAGATTTCTTATCAGGACAGTGCCTAAACTCAGGAGCACGCCTTCGAAATTAAAAGCACTGTCCGAGACATGAGATGATATTTGGTGATTGAAGCCTTCAGGTGAAAAAGCCTCAGCGAAGCGACGTACCCGTGTTTCAGAAGCCGAAGCAGAACAAGCTGCGGGTCTGCACGGCATCGTCAGGCACTGCCGTCTCATGGTCGTTCGCCGGCGAGACCTGCCCGATATCGTCAGGCTTCTGGCTCGGACCAGCGCCAGGTTGCATGAGAACCAGGGACAGCTGTGTCATTACGCTAGCCGATGTGGAGAAGTCTTCGATGTCGTGGTGGCTGGTGGGGTCGACGGCAGGCTGTGCTTCTTGCGAAGGGGATTTACTCGGTCCAGCTGCTCGCGAGATGCTTCCACCACCTTGCGAAGCCAGTGGCTCTGGTGGCTCCGTTCCCGCCGAGGGTTCCTGAGCCAGTCGGCGCTCCTCACGCCTGGCGCCCCACCCATAACGAGACCTGCAAGTGCTAGCCAGTTGGCCCATATTTCCCGAAACGTGCCTCCGGTGGAAGCAAGAACAGTGTTCTTTGATGAAGCTGGCGGAGCACCGCGTTAGAGTGCGATCACTGTCGGCTAGACTACTGCAGGTTATGATTGTTTCCGCGCCCGAAAACGTAGAGTCGCGGACTGATTAAAAGGGACCATGGCTTAGGCAGCCGCAACGGCCGCGTGGCCGCACCACGGCGCTGCTATCGCGCTTCGCGCGTTCACGACGAGAATACCCAGAGTGACGTCAAACTTCGCCTTCACACCTTGGTTCTAGCGCTGGTGCTTGTAATGCTTGATAAATTTCTAGTGCGGCGTTCGGCTGCTCTGCTACTGAAGGTCGGGACGAAGGGGCACGTTAGTGCCAGTAGTTTCGCCAGCAGTAGAATGCCAATAGAATTGCCAGTAGTCAGCACTTTGCGCTGTCGCGAAGTAGCAGACGGACGCAGGCAATCAAACCGCCGCAGTGTGAAGGAACCAGAACCCGATGTTTTCTTTTGTTGGCGATTTGCAGTCGCGGTCACAATAAAATGACACATCGC